>NC_137612.1:14171447-14251447 GCF_963280865.1 Gymnoscopelus braueri | reverse complement strand
TAGGACCACAATGGAAACAAGTCCCCAGGACTTTTTTTTGTGTTATCCTTTTAGCTTCAATATTTCACTGTACTACGTGCTGTTTACATTTCTCACTACTGAAGAATTCAATCAATCAACAATAGGCTGTATTGTATACTGTATATAGGCCTACTGTTATACTCGTTTGTTGTGTGATGACTGAATGAAAACAAAAGAAAATACCAGGCTAGCTACTATTACTACTACATTAGTGTAAGGTTCATGAATGTACTTGCCCAGCCCAGCGCACGTAGCTCAGGTAATGGTTTCATGCACTTAACACCTCTGTGTTGAAATAGACTTGGATAATATTTTTGACAGCAATCAGGATGACTCATGGAAAAGTTAATCGCAGACAAAACCTGGACATGTCACAGTTGTCAAGTAAGCGCACGTACACACACACACACACACACACACACACACACACACACACACACACACACACACACACACACACACACACACACACACACACACACACACACACACACACACACACACACACACACACACAAAAGGAGCGTATTATCCTATGGAATATAGGCTACACATCAATCTTAATCGGAAAGAGGCAAAAGTTATGTTTTTATGACGTATTTATATCCTATATTTTGGATTGCCTAGAGGGTGGGTGGAGCACAAACGTAACATCCGGACCAAAATTGGCACAAATACTGTTCCGGGGTCTGCCATCAGAATAGCCATATACCAGGGGCCCCACGTGGCCCTACGGGGGCCACAGGCCCACCATTGATCCGATACGCATCAAACTTGGCACTAACTCTGTTCAGGGGTCTGTCTGCCATGACAATAGTCACACCCAAAAAACTGAATTGCACTAGTACAGCGGTGTTTAACACTTCAAATGGCCATGACTCTGAGACCATTGCTCTGATCAGCGCAACGCAAACAGCTAGTACTCCTCATTTGTCTTCTGAGATGTGTGTGTGTGTGTGTGTGTGTGTGTGTGTGTGTGTGTGTGTGTGTGTGTGTGTGTGTGTGTGTGTGTGTAACAATGCAGTGTTTGATGTGCGGGCGTATGCTGAAACAACAGTGAACGCCAGTTCGTAAATAATATCACTCCAGCAACTGCCAAAGTAAAAAGAAAAGAAAATCACATAAAAAACACTTTTTTTGTGAACACAACTTCAGGTGCCCACTCTTCCGGGTGCCCACTCTTCCTAGTGCCCAGTCTTCCTGGTGCCCACTCTTCTCTCCCTCAAAGTTCCCACTCTTCCAAGGTGCAGGTCCAGTTTTCCCTAATGCCCAAAATGTTTTGGTGCCCACTTTTCCTGTTCCCCAGTCGAACATCAAAAACCTGTCAAACCGGTTAAATAACCTCTGACTGTCACCATGGTGCCACTCACTGGCTTCTCTCTGCAGTATCTGGTCTCTATTTACTCCTCCGTGGTTATATCCGGTCTAGAGCCCGCCTACAGAATCCGGTAATTCACCCACACACCCACACAAACGCGCACGCGCGCAAACACGCGTGCACACACAAACACACACACACACACAATGCACACACGCACACACGCACACGCACATACACAGACACACACACACACACACACACACACACACACACACACACACACACACACACACACACACACACACACACACACACACACACACACACACACACACACACACACGCACACACACGCACACACGCACACACACACGTGAGTGCTATTTTCCCACCACTGGTAAAAGGTACAAAAGTACAAAATGTAAATCCTCTGATCTGATTGGTGGCGTAGGCGGGACTTCCGATGTTCCCGCCCACCCGACGGCGTTTATGCTCCGTCACTTGACGTAGCCTCGAGCGGCCCGAAAACAGCATATCTACAAGCCCACAGCGCGTGGTGGCATTGACACCCTGTGGGCTTGTAGATTTGCTGTTTTCGACACGCGACACCGTCAAGTGACGAAGTATATCAATAGGACGGAGTCCTGCAGTGGACACAAAGTAACAGAAAAGATCAAACGTCGTTATTATATTTTTGGGAAACAAAAACAAAAGTGGAAGAAGTTTTAATTCTTGAAACAAAGAGTGAATGTTGTCTTCATCACCACGGGGCCTCACGAAGACTATGTTTATAACTATAAGGTACATTATTATTATAAACCTTTATTATATTCATTTTATTATGTATTATTGCTCAGCTGTCTCAGCCATCTGCCTCCTAACAAGGCTTTTTATTGAAACGTGAAGACGTTTAAATTAATAATAAAGCCATTAATAAATACATAATTTGTTTGAACACCTTCAACTAAATGTGTGTATATATTTAGGCTACGGTATTGTCTAAAATGTGTTATAAAAATGACCCGGTGTAGTTTTTATAAAAGGATGATACTCACGTTGTATTTCTGTTGGAACGTTTTGAAACCATAAATAGGCAACAAACACACACACGTTTTAGTCGATGCTAAATTGATGCTTTGGACGACGGTGTCGCAGCTGTCGCTTGCCGAAAACAGCCGATTTGTACAAGCCTTGGCTCAAGACTATCATAGATGTATTTGATCGAGTCTGTGACTTTTACTTTCGTATCTATGATAGTCTTGGTCTCTAACCCATGTAAGTCACTGGACATCCGAGCAGAAAGCTTTTACTTCTCCGTACATGTACAGAAACAACACATAAAGGGCTGACCCTGTAGCAATGGATGTTAACTCGACATTTGGAACCAGTGTTCAATGTATTAGTCCGTATATTTCAATAGATAGGTGTTTTAATCCCGTCTGTGTTGGATTCTGTTGGAAGTTCCCTGTATGTCCTCAATGGGTGGTAGTGGCGGGGCGCATCAGGTGAAAGCCGGTATTACACGCAATGTAAAAAGGAAGTCAACAAGGGGGGAAATGGCGTTCAGCCACAGACGGGATTAAAACGCATATCTATTGAAAAATACGGACCAATACATTGAACACAGATTCCGAATGTTGAGTTAACATCCGGGGCTACCGGGTAAGCATCTTTATATATTGCATTTGTACATGTTTGGAGAAATACGGACTTCACTGGTGAAAGTCCAGGACGCTCTGGGGGGTGCAGCCCAAGACTATAATAGATATGCAAATGTAAAAATTGATAAAATACATCTATGATAGTCTTGATCCAAGGCTAGATCAAGACTATATCGTAGATGTATTTTATCGATTTAGACATTTGCATATCTATTGAAGTAAAAGTCAGACTATAACATACATCATATGATGAGACACTTCCTCTAAAATGAAATCATAGCATTTATTTTGATACTACTTCTTGTGAATGTATATTTAAAACACTGAGCTCATTTTAAACGACGTGAGACATAGGTTGTTGCTTGGATATGTAGGTTGACATGTTGAAATCACAACACTATAAGGGCAGAAGCAGTGAGATAGCTTAACAATGAATGATATATACAGTCCAAAATACAACCCCATGGGCTCTCTCTCACAGTAGCTTAACTTAAAACAGGGGTCTTCAACCTTTTTCAGGCCAAGGACCCCTTAGCTGAGAGAGAGATGAAGCAGGGACCCCCCCCCCCCCACTACATATTGTATAATATTGTTGCAGATTAGACTTTTTCATAGAATTTCATAGAATGACCAAATGGTTAGATTCAGGTTAATGTGTATTTTCAGACTGTTAACCTTTTTAAACCATCACTATTTAGTCAACTTGAGTGGTCTGCTCTTTTCCCCCTACACACACCAACTCTCTGAAAATAGCCGAGCGATGCGTTGTGGGCTTGTAGATCAGCTTTTTTTTCCCGGCTAATGTACCCCATCACACAAAGATTTGGCAGAACCCCCGTAGTAACTCTGAGGGCCCCCTAGGGTTCCCGGACCTGGCTTAAAACAGGGCATCATACAATGGGGGCAGCCATAGCTAGGACGTTGGGTTAAAGGTATTAAAATAAATCTCCCCTGGGTAATTGGACCTCACAACATCTGATACATGCCACTTATCCCTCACCAATCCCATGATTAGTGATTTATTGATTAGGGATTATTGATTCATTCAGATCCCACTGATCATCCACTCATCCCTTGCTACAGTATGTTGGCTTCAATCTGGCTTCAATCTGGCTTCAAGTACAAAAAAAAAAGTAAAATAATACGTATTTTTGTTTTTGCCTCTGGGGGCACCACCTCCTTTTTTTGTGTAGGAAAAACAGAAACTCTGTTTGGCTCCTCCCCTTTCTCAGTCCTCTTCCTCCCGGTTGCTTCTGTGTTTATTCCTACGCTAACAACAACACTACATGTTTGGGGCAGCGGTGGTGCTGACAGATTATGAGAGATTACGTTGGCTTAAACGGTGGCAGCTGCATTATTACAGCAGAAAGCGCTTTGTGAGAGACGACTCAAATGTTCTGGGTGTATCCTGCTGTCCTCCTCCTCCTCCTTCTAATGATTAATTTGCCTTCAGTTCATACAATTCATTAAGTCTACATTTAGGCTTATAGCGGTAATGTCGCTGAATGGAATAACAAGGCCATCAAAAGATTACCATGGAGTTTGTACGTGCATTCAAAGATAAACAAAAACACATCATTACGATGAATCTTCCATCTCCCTGAGAAGTCCCCTGGAAAGAGGCCATGTACAATTTGAAGTATAAAGTCAGTGCTTGACCCCTCTGTGCGTCACGCACAGTAGTGGAAAAAGTACTCAAATGTTTTACTTAAGGAAAAGGATCAATACTGTGATGTAGAAATACTCTGTTACAAGTTAAAGTCCAGAATAAAAAATGTACTTGATTAAGTACAAAAGTGTTGGTATCAAAATGTATTTAAAGTACCAAAAGTAGAAAGTTCTCATTATGCAGATTGCAGAATGTCCCATTTCACAAGTTTTCAAATGTATGAAATGTATTATATCATTTGAAAATAGCAGATCTACAAGCTCACAATGCGATGCAGCGCGACGCATTGAAATGGCTGAAATCTATATAGGGCTGAAGTGGGTAATGTATGCTTTGTAATAATAATCAAAATCTACAAAGTAACTAGTAACTAAAGTTGTCAATTAATTGTAGTGGAGTAAAAGTACAATGTTTGCCTCTGAGATGTAGTGGAGTAGAAGTAAAAGTGCTGAAAATTGGAAATACTCCAGTAAAGTAAAAATACCTCCAAAATTGTACAAAAAAGTACAGTACTTGAGTACATGTACTTAGTTACTTTACACCACTGGGGTAGAGCGCCAAAGGCCCAAACCTCAGCACTTAACAGCTCTAAGTATTAGTAAGGTTTTGTGTCAGATAGACCTTCTCTGGCCAGCTCAGTGGCCCTGTGGTTAGAGAGCCTTGTGGTTCCCAGTCTCAGGGCGGGGGAATTGAACCCCGCCATGAGACTGGGAGATGGGGGTTCAATTCCCCGGGCCGGGTCATACCAAAGACCATAATGGGACCCAATGCCTCCCTGCTTGGCACTCGGCATCAAGGATTTCTTTGGCTATTCAAAAATAGCAGATATATACAAGCTCATCGGTGCTGCGCTATGAGCTTGTAGATCGGCTATTTATTTTTTTATCCTAGAAAATGTGTGCAAATATTTGAATTTTCTTTTAAAGCAAACATTTCAACTCAAATCTTTGCTTCTGGGGGTCCCTGGAACTAAATATTTTGAGATGGGCGTCCGCGACCAAATGCAAATTTTGTTGTTTTGGTTGCTATATCAGTGGTGCTCCAACTTTTTCCATGTCAAGGACCCCCAAAATATATATATATATAATATATGTATTTGCCCTCGGACCCTAACCTCACTCCGTCAAATGGAAGAAGCTTGCGACACACATTTTGTTTCACAGCGTACTTGCATCTGAGACTTCGGGCGCAGAATCGATGACAGACGGAGTTTCATTTTTTCAAGCTACTAGGCAGGTGATTGGATGATCCCGCCCCTAGCAGCCGCTGATTGGTTCGTATGCGCAGCGGTTCGGGCAGCTTTACTCTGTGAGCAATCCCAGACCCTCCTTCCTGAAACCAAATGCAATGCAATGCATGAGATTTCCGGAGGGAGGGGGTGTTTACCAGGCTACTCGGACCCCCCATCTAAAAATATGTTGTTCCAGGGACCCCCAGAAGCAAATATTTGAGTTAAAAATTATAAATTGACTTTAAAAAAATATGTATATTCAAAGATTTGCACAAATTGTCAAGATTTTTCAAAAATACCAGATCTGCCGCGCTATGAGCTTGTAGATCTGCTATTTTTGAATGGCCAAAGAAATTTAAAATGACAGAGATTGAATGGATTGAATGGATCAAGCTGCCTCACGCTACACAAACAGGAGATACAGTACTGGTAAACTGTAAATACCTACATTATTGGTTAAATAGCTCTGGTACTGTTGTTTCCCAAGGCTATACTCGCTTAACTTCTTTATAGTCGTAAAATCAAATAAAAAGTTGTCTCAACAGCTCTATTCAGCCTGGAAGGGCTCAGTCAGTCAGTTTGCATTTAATGCTTGGCTTGAGAATACAGGCAAACACACAGAAATTCCCTCTGTCTGTCCTCCCGTCACAAAGTCTGTGTTAAACGTTATGTCATCCCAGGGCTGTCAATGGTGGCATTGAGTCGAGGCCACGATGATGATGAAATGGATCTTAATCTTTTATTTTTTCTCCTCCCTCTAGATTGTAATGCTATTACAAAATGGATGACATCAATCGGCACTATCGCTTCATGAACTGGAGGAGGCGGATCAGAGATCTGAGAGAGGTGCGGGCCATCAGGTTCCGGGAGCGCTTCAGGAGAATGATGAAGGATGGAGACTTACTCAGGTACAAAGAACGAGTGAAAGTTCTGATACTATACTATAATATTAGGCATGTAACGATTCCCTCAACTCACAATACGATTCGAATCACGATACTAGGTTCACAATACGATTTTTCACGATTTTTTAAACAGTTATTTTTCAGACACATTTTTTCTATTACACAAATGTTTTCTCTAATCCTCTTTTCAATATACTAGCAAATGCTTCTATCAATTCTCTTACAAAGATACTGTATTTTCTTTTTTTTCTGCTGTTAACGTCGCAATAACTTTTTTATTAACCCATTAAGACCTGAAGCCGATTCTACAAAATAATGTCTTCTAAATCCCAACAGTATTCTAAAACACGTATGTTTCTATATCATTGGTTCTCAAACGTTTTCATAATTGCCAAGGACCCCCAAAATGATATGTATTTGGCCGCGGACCCGCATCTCAAAACATATTGTTCCAGGGACCCCCCAGAAGCAAAGATTTGAGCTACAAATGATAGATTTTTCAAAAATATATCTGCTATTTTTTAATAGCCTTAGTGTAAATGAATGCTTTTTAGCTCAAATAAAAAAATGACACAGATGCGTTCCAGGTCTTAATGGGTTAAATCGATTTAAATTGTCACCAGTTTGAATCGATTTTAATCGATCTACGATAAATCGTTACATGCCTAATATAATATTACTTGTAATGTCATATGACAATAACGTTTGATTCTGATTCTAATAATAATAATGATGATAACAGCTGATATGTCTCTGTGATTACCTGACTTTATGCTGGGTCTAAAGAACAGATCAGTATCTCAAATATCTCACTTGCTTTAGTTTATATATTTGTTTTGTTTGCTTTTCTGAATAACTGTAGGTATCAAGGGAAGTCAGATGAAGTTGGCTGTTTTGTGTCTGGCGTGGCGTTATCCAAAAGAAACCGCTATTTTGAGGTACTGTAACATAATATGATGATGTGATGTCTGATACATTTTCAGGGCTTTGCATTAAACTCTAGATTAGATCATTTTCTAATCCATTTAAGAACTTGTACTATACTCTATGATATTATTATATAACCCTATGTTTTATCCCATAATGTACAGTAATCCTCCCTGTTGATGCTATTCACCTTCCATTCTGTACAATAATGGCTTCAGTAGATCTGAAGCATTACACACATGATACCAGAGATCTCATCTGATTGACTGATTGAAGTGTGGATATGGTGACCCTCCCCCCCCCCCCCCCCCAAAAAAAATACATATTTATTAGGTCCTTAGAACACAATATACATAATCTTTGTAGTATTGATTGAGTACTTTTTTAATGACATTTTCTCAGCTGTTTGTGTGGTATATCCTCTGGCGTCTGACATTTTGTTTTATAATAATGCACGGGTCGGGTGGGATGGCCGACTTGAGATGACCTGATGTGTGTCATTCAGTTTTATTTGATTCAGACAAATGAATGCAACGATCCAAACAAAGCATTGGCCATGCTCAACTCACACAACTTAGATTAATGCTGCCAACCAACCTGGGGTCTATTCCACGAAACCTGGATTAGGGATAAACCGGGTTTAATCGGCTATCCTGGCTTAAATTATCCAGGAATCGGTTTCACGAAAGCTGAGTTAGCTCGGCAGATTAACTTAGCCAGTAAACCTGGATATGTTTATCCATGATCCTGTTTCACAAAAGAAAATTGAAGCAATCCTGCCTTAGTTACCATGGCAATTTAGCTGTGAAGTTAGCCTGGTCCGGACCAGGCTAACAGCCAAGCTTTATTAATCCAGTGCCTTGTTCTTCAAGTTTTGTGAAATAGCTGTTAGTCCAATGACTCCAATCATAAACCAATGAGTTTTTCCACACTTATTCAATTCTTATGCGAAAATCGAAGATCTACAAGCCCGAAATGTTTTTGTCTTATGGCGGCCGGGGGTCCCCGGCCCCCCCATGGACCCCCGCCCCCGTGGACCCCCGGACCCCCGTGTACCCCCGGCCCCCTGTGTACCTCCGGACCCCCGCCCCCGTGGACCCCCGTATACCCCGGACCTCTGTTGGGGGTCAACGGGGGTCAGGTTGACCCCCGGCCCCCCGTTGACCCCCGTGGACCGGGGACCCCCGGCCGCCAAAAGGCAAGCTTTTCACTTGTAGATCTTCGATTTTAGAAATTAGAAATTAGAAAATTATTCTAAGTGTGTAATTATAATTCCAACATTCACTTAAACTCCTTATGTTTAAGCCTAACTGAATTATATATTTATGGATTTGTATATAAATGAATTGCATATTTTTGGACAACTTTGCCACGCTTTCTCCCTGGATCTATATTTATTGCGGCTGTGTTTCCTCTCTTGCTTATTATACATTTTACTTCCTTGTATGATTTCATGAGCTGCTGCAGTGCTGCTGTTCAGCCACAGAGAAGAACGCTGCTCTGGTTTTGGGCTCCATGATTGGTCAAGTTCAAGGATTCTGCTATCGACTTCCATGGTCTTTTATAGGAATATGTCAACTCACATTCAGCCTGGTTTAACGATCCTGGCTCGACAAACCTCTCCTTCTCAGCCCGGCTTGGCGTTCGTGGAACTGAATAAACCAGGCTGAACAGCGCAGGCTTGTCAAACCTGGATTTGCCTTTCAAACCAGGATAATTTAATTCCGCTTTCGTGGAATAGACCCCTGGCTGTATAGGATCTTATATACATATACAAAAAGGGAACATCCGCACATACAAAATATATTTCAAAGTTTCTTTTTAATCCATTAAGACCGGGAACGCATCTGTGTCATTTTAAGATTTATTTGGCTCTTCAAAAAAATAGCATTTTGAGAAATCATGGAAAATGTGTGCAAATCTTTGAATATATATACCGGTATATATATATATATTTTTTTTTAAAGCGAACATTTTTTACTCAAATCTTTGCTTCTGGGGATTATACAATTGTCTTCTAAATCCTAACAGTTTTTATATTTTTTCATGTCAAGGACTCCCAAAATGATTTGTATTTGTCCACCATCCTCCCCCATCTCAAAATATTTTGTTCCTGGGACCCCCAGAAGCAAAGATTTGAGTTAAACATGTATATATATATAAGATTTATAAGATTTGCACAAACATTCCAAGATTAAAACCTCGGTGCCGCGCTATGAGCTTGTAGATCTGCTATTTTTGAATAGCCAAAGAAATCTTAAAAAGACACAGATGCGTTCCCGGTCCCTTAATGGATTTAATGCATCTCAGCAGCAATCACAGGAAACAATTCGCTTCCTTTCGGCCCTTCTGGCCTTCATCAGTGCTTGAACAAGTGCCTTTACGTTTATTTACTCACCTGCATGTGATGCCAATGTTCTAAACATCATGTACACGCGTGTACATGATGTTACTACATATCGTCTCTGTCGGGTGGAAAACCTCACGTGTCCAAAACTGTTACTTTTCATGATTCGAATTCGAAAGGATCAAAAGCAGCAGATCTACAATCTGCTGCTTTTGATACTTTTTGTGTGACGCTGTAGTATGATCCAAGTTGGGCGTTAATCTACCAAAAAATACACCCAAAGTGCACCGAGTGCCGTGCTATGAGCTTGTATATCTGCTATATTTTTGTTGCATATATTTTTTCAAAAGCGTGAACATTTGTAACTCAAACCTTTGCTTCTTGGGGGGGGGGGAGCAAAATATTTTCAGATGGGGGTCCGTGGCAAAATACATATAAGTTTGGGGGTCCTTGACATGAAAAAGTTTGAGAACTACTAATATTATAGCAACATACGTTTTTTCAAAATAAAAACTGTTAGGATTTAGAAGACATTTGTAGAATCCCCAGAAGGAAAGATTTGAGCTAAAAATGTTCGCTCAAAGATTTGTACAAATTTTCACAATTTTGAGCTTGTGGATCTGCTAATTTTTAATAGCCAAAGAAATCTTAAAATGACACAGATGCATTCCCCGGCCTTAATGGATTAATTGTCCTTTTGAATGCTGAGAACACAGGGCTCTCCCTTAAGGGTAACTGGGCAGACGGTTCCAGTCTGAACAACCTTTGGACATTTTGTCCAAAAGGTGGCCATCCATTCCATTCCATCCAGACCAGACCCAGACCGGCATCTTTTTGTTTATAGGAAGCAGAGGTTTCTCTACTGAGCTCACCTCTAAAACCTCTATCTATCTTTAGGGCACACATGGTCACACATGTGTGAATGCGTGCTACACCGCATTTTATCTGCAGTTTGATCTGAGAGGCCTTTCAGAGAGAAGCGTGTTCTTTCATAGCCTCAGGAGGAAGACAGGCGGTGAGGTCATGAGAACGGACTTCATGTTTCCTCTCTCCTCCTCCTCCTCCTCCTCCTCGGTGCGCTGGATGGATGAAGGCCATCATGCTCCGTTTGCTCCCAGTCTCCAGGGTGATGTCATGTCAGAAATAAACACCAGGGCGGCGAGCCAACATGTCGCTGCTGGTCGTGTTTTCACTTCCGAACACGTGGTGGTGCGGACGCAGTGCCGTATTTGGAAAGAAATGTGTAATGCCGGTTCATATCCCTTCACAAATATTTTGTTTACAACATGATAGTTAGGAAAACTATCATGCTAGTTATAAAATTTAAAAAAAAATAAGATAGCTAGAAAAATTCTGTTTTAACCCATTTAGACCTGAGGCCGATTCTAAAAACGCTGTCTAAATCCTTTTCTGAAAAACTTCAAATATGTATAAAAAGATTACAACACATGTATGTTGCTATTTATACTGTGTATATATATATATATATATATATATATATACGGTTCCCGGATTGAAAGGTATAGTTACGTATAGGGGTTTCCAAGGGGGGTGATGCCAGTAATATTTAAACCATTTAGCAAATGTACATGGGCATTCACATTTCACAGAACTTCAGTTTATAATAAAATGTATCAAGATTAAAAAATAAATAAAGATAAAATCGGGCAAAACTCCAGTTCAAGTGCAAATCAAAGTTTAGACATCATGAAACTTTTCTGTTAATGAGACAGTGATAATAATAACAACAATGTGTCATTTTCCAGGTGACGATCAGGGACGCAGGGGTGAGAGGGATGATCGCTGTGGGTCTAGTTCCTCTGCACTACAAGCTGGACCATCAGCCAGGCTGGCTCCCTCGTTCAGTAGCTTATCATGCTGACGACGGCAAGTATGTGGCTTTTTTTTTATTACGATATAAATAAATTACTTGCAGACTTAACTGTAAATAAGTATATACTGTATCTCAGGTTGCACAGCAGACATTGAGGGTAGGGCAGCTGGACAATGTGTTCTTATTTTTTTTTGGTCCAAATACCTCAATATCGTTATGGTGACGATAATATCGTACTGTGATGATTGATATAAATGTTCACAAGGCACCAGTGTAAACGGGTGAAGCTGCAGCTCACAGAAGGAACGACCACTTTGGACCAGCAGAGCTCCTCAGAGTAGCACAGTGACCGACTCTTTGGACATTAAAGACATACAGAACTGAAACATCTCCTCAGCCCTTGACTCTAAGTCTACTGACTTATACTTATACTGTATGTTTTTTGTTTTTTTTACTGTTGAGTGAGAAAACAATGTTGCACAGGGCGGTGTGAGCTTGCACATCTTATCTTAGCTATTTGTCATTTTTTTAATAATTTTTTGTAACAACGAAATAAGGCATAAGTTGTTAAAGCCATTGGAAAAGACAATACTTTTTGCCATATCGCAATTCTACGACGATACCTCATCTCATGTCATGATATCCATGTAAAAACAAATAGAATACGCACATCACTTGGTTGAGGTGCTGGGTTGGAAAGTAACATGAAGAAAAAGAATAAACCCACACACTCATCTGCTCCAATGTAAATTTACTGACAACGTTTCGAGCCAAGGCTCTTCATCGGGTCAAAAGAGTTTTGACCCGATGAAGAGCCTTGGCATTGGAGCAGATGAGTGTGCAGATGAGTGTGCGGGTTTATTCTTTTTCTTCATGATATCCATGTAACCCTTTAAAACCGGGAAAGCATCCATGTGTCATATTTTATACTTTGGCTATTTAAAAATAGCAGATCTACAAGCTCATAGTGCCCCGCTATGAGCTTGTATGTCTGAAATTTTGGGGGGGGGGGATCTTGATTTTTTTTTGCAAATCTTTCATATTAATATAATCTATATATTTTTTAAGTGAAACATTTTAATTCAAATCTTTGCTTCTTGGGAAGTCCCTGGAACAAAATATTTTCAGACGGGGGGGGGGGGGGGTCCATGGCCAAATACATATCATTGTAGGGGTCCTTGACATGAAAAGGTTTTAGCACCACTGACATGGCAACATAAGTTTTTCAGAAAACTGTTAGAAGACTTTTTGTAAAAAATGTTCATGATTCTTCAAAAACAAGTTCATAGCTATGAGCGTGTAGATCTGCTATTTTTGAATAGCCAAAGAAATCTATGAAATGACACAGATGCTTTCCCGGTCTTAGTGGCATAATATCGATATGGTATTGTCCAGCCCCGAACTCAGGTTGAAATTGAAGCTCACACACCTCTCCTCTTCCTACAGGCTATACAACGGTAAGAGCGTCGGACAGCAGTTCGGGCCAAAGTGTAACCAAGGGGACAGGATCGGTTGTGGGATCTACCGAGACACCTTTGAAGAAGGCCAGATCACCGTGTTCTTCACCAAGAACGGCAAGGAAGTAAGTTCTCATTTCCTCCCTTATTATTATTATTCTCCTTCAGATACAATGTTCTTTGTTCACCCATTATAGCCCCCCCCCTCCTCGTCCTCCTCTGAATTCAGCTATGTTTGTTCATTCATTTACATCACAGTTTATCTTAGGGTCTCAAAGTTTCAAAATCAACTAGAAAATTTGCTCCTCGGAGCACAAGTCTCCGCCAGCAGACCCGTGCTATTTTAATAGCACGGGTCGTCTTGGTAGAACGGGTCGTCTTGGTAGAATGCGCGTGGTTTTTGGTGTTCTGCAGGGGCGACTGAATATGTAGTGTCTGCATCTAAAAAAAAATCTTCTTGAAGCAATGTGTCATATGGGAGTCCTCGTAATTGACTTCTTCATCTTCATTGTCTTGAACAGTTTCAGCAGTTGATTGGTGTGTTTGATCTATGTCATAATGTATTTGATCAAGGTGGCCAATTGTTACAGTATTAAGACTTCGGCCTTGTTGTGGGATCAATTCAACTCTATAGTCCTCTTCTGTGTTACTGTTGTAGATGAGTATGCTTTCTTAGCTTTGGCCTTCTGCGCCTTTGCTTGACCAATGTTAGGTGTTCTCAGAGGGACACACACACGCACGGACGGGTGATTTGTACTGGAAGGTACTGTTCCAATCAAGACTGATTGATCCTGTCTTACCTCACTTCAAAAAACATAAATGGATTTTTGAAGTGACACACCTATTTATAGGATTTTATTTCGTCATGCGTCTCGCTAGCCAATCAAAAGCATTTGTGACAACATATTGTCACGTGAAGTTTGACCAATGTTAGCTTGGCTAGGGGGGAGGTGAACACACGGCGGGACGAAGCGAAAACATACTCTCCGCCTCCGGCGGAGACAATTATTTTGATAATGGATATGGATAATCAAATTCTGCATTAGCGACAGTTCGGGTTTTCTTTATTTTTTCTCTGCACGACGAACAGTGATCCCCTTTGTGTTTACCAACCGTCTGACAAGCGATCATAATGTATATAAATGTTCCGTGGCCAGTTGGGGAGGTGGGAAAGACGTGCATTTTTGACGGTATATGCTGTTTTCAGCTTGTCTGCGACAAGGAAAGTTACCTCACGGGTGAAAATGTTTTCCTCTGGTGATCGACCATGGATACTGTTTGTGTGTACTCACGATCCGACAATGGATCATAATGGATCAAAATCTTCTGTGACCAGTTGAAAAGGTTATGAAACACGAAAATCGCTGGCAGTGGGTGAGTTTATTAATGTATATGTCACAGGGAAATTGGCATTCCAGGGAAATTGAAAGAGGAGCGCTCGCTTTTAGGTGCGGGGCTTCGGCGCGAGGCAGGGCTTTTCGAGATAGGGTTTTTTACGCGAGGCTCGTGAGGAGGAGGAGGAGGAGGTGGAGGCGCGAGGCGGGGCTTTGATACGAGGCGGCACGAGGAGGAGGCGCGAAGCGGGGCTTTGATACGAGGCGGCGCGAGGAGGAGGAGGAGGAGGAGGAGGAGGAGGAGACGCGAGGCGGGGCTTTGATGCGAGGCCGACCTGGCTTTAGTTGTTCCCCCCCACATAGCAACCAGGAAGCTACGCTAGGGGAACGCTGAACACGCGTTCACACGCACAAGTGATAATAGTTATTGTCCATGACGGAGGCGCGCCGACTCAGCAGAGCTTGAGGCCGAGGAGGCGCGCCCACGCGCCTCCAGGCGCGAGTGCCCGCGCCGACCGGCCGAAGGTCTGCTAGTCGAATCAGCGCCGTCCGAGTTGTGAACCGATAGGGGGAGAATAGATCTTTTCATGGGTTACAGTCTATGGTTATTATCCAGTGTCCACGACGACACACATGTGTGCGTGTGCATGTGTGCGCATGCACACATGCGTGTGCGTGTGTGCATGCGCACACGCATGTGCATGCGTGTGGATTCAGTGTGGATTCAGTGTGCATTCATTGCCCTCTAGTGTTGGTTATACGGAATTGCCTGGGTGGGTGGTAAAAACAAGCGCTCCTTTTTCAATTTCCCTGGAATGCCAATTTCCCTGTAACATATATACTCTGGCAGTGAAAGAGTTAATGTGTTTAATTTTGCCTTATTATTGTCCAGGTGGGCAACGTGGAGATGGCGGCGCCCGGTGCTCTGTTCCCCGCGGTGGGCATGCTCTCCATCGGAGAGGAGGTTCAGCTGGACCTGCAGGCGGAGTGGCTGACGGAGGAGGACGACGGGCTGATGATCGTGGACAGCCATGAAGACGACTGGGCTCGTCTCCATGACGTCAGAGTGACCGGCACCGTAAGTTCACTGGGGTTCTCAAACCTTTGTTTTCATGTCAAGGACCCCCAAATTGATATGTACGTATTTGGCCGTGTTCCCCCCCCCCCATCTCAAAAATATTCTTTGCCAGGGATTGTAGTAAACAAAACAAAAAGGGGGCATATTTACCCCGCAACCTATACAAATTGTTTCGTGACCCATTCCTGTGTTTGGGAAACAGTGGTTCTACACGATCCCAAAGACCAAACCGAAGGTGGCTGGCAGTGACAAGGGACATAATACATATGGTGATAAAAAGATCACATAAAAATAAGGGGAAATAAATGGGAGAACAAATTAAGAAATCATGGTAACCTTTAGATTAATCCATTAACTCATTCACTGCCTGAATTATTTCTGGCCGCGTTTGCCCACTGCCAGAGATTTTTCATTGAAAAAAAAAAGTACTCAGGAGCCGAGATACAGAATGTTTAAGTTTTAAGTTAACAAGCAAGTGGATAGGAGTCTAGATCTTCGAAAAATCATATCTCCTTGGTCTTTGGGTAAAAAAAAAAAAAAATTGAAAAAAAAAAAAAAATGTTTTTTACGTTCTTGGCAGAATTGGTAATTGGAAATAATTACGTTTTTTACGTTCTAGGCAGGGAATGAGTTAAGAACGGGAACCCATCTGTGTCATTTTCGATTTTAGCTACAACCATTATTTTATACTTTGGGCTATTTCTTTGAAAAATCGTGAAAACCTGTATAAATCTTATCATATATTTTTTAAAGCGAACATTTTTAACTCAAATCTTTGCTTCTGGGGATTCTACAAATGTCTTCTAAATCCTAGCAGTTAAAAAAAGAAAATAACTTATGTTGCTATAATATCAGTGGTTCTTTTCATGTCAGGGACCTCCAAAATTAAATGTATTTGGCCGCGGACTCCCATCTCAAAATATTTTGTTCCAGGGACCCCCCAGAAGCAAAGATTTGAGTCAAAAATGTTCTCTTAAAAAAATATACATGTTCAAATATTTACACAAAATGTTCAAGATTTGTCAAAAATAACAGATCTACAAACTTGTAGATCTGCTATTTTTGAATAGCAGAAGTATAAATTATGGATAAAGTGGTTACACAGACGCTTTCCCGGTCTTAATGGGTTAAAAAGCTGAGAATAAGGCAGTAAAAAGCAGTCAGTCGGTAAAGGTAAGGTCCTCCATATTTACATAGTTAGTTTTAGTAGACGATATGAAGTGATATCCACTCTCATCAACAGTAAAACATATTTACATAGTTAGTAACTAGTAGACGATATGAAGTGATATCCACTCTCATCACCAATAAAACATATTTACATAGTTAGTAACTAGTAGACGATATGAAGTGATATCCACTCTCATCACCAATAAAACATATTTACATAGTTAGTAACTAGTAGACGATATGAAGTGATAACACCTCTCATCACCAGTAAAACATATTTACATAGTTAGTAACTAGTAGACGATATGAAGTGATATCCACTCTCATCACCAGTAAAACATGGCTTTTTGCCCCAAGGAGAAATGTGTCATCCTCCTGTTCCATGCTTCTCCTCCTTCCTGCATCTGACAGCACAGTGATGGAGATTTATGAGTCTGGGAGGAGGAGGAGGAGTGACGACGCATACAACTAAACCTATTTCTGAGTTGAAAGGATGGGAGGGGAGGGGACTGCAGCTGGGTCGCCACAGGGCAGTAACCTGCATACCTCCTGCATTTCTAATAACCCTCCATTTCTCCCACAAATCTGGCATTGTCTTGTGTTATTGCACTGGAAAAGGCAGCTCTCCACCAAACAGACTACTATAAAGATTTACTACAGACTGGCAGTAGGGAGATCAGTCAGTTTGGAAGGTGTGAAAAAAAGTTGCTGAATGCACCTGAGAGCCGACACAGAAAGACGCTACTATGGTGCTAAAAATAGCCTATGGCTTGATGTCTTTTTCAACAACAAGCCCGCTGCTATGCGACGGTCGCAAGTTGTAGGGAAGCGTCGAAAGCTGTCGGCTTTCGACGCTTCCCTACAGCAGTGGTTCTCAACCTTTTCAGGCCGCGACCCCCACAAAATAATCATTTGAACTGGGGACCCCCCATTTTGTTTGACTCCGTTCCACAGATAAATATTGTGAAAATCGCCGTTGTGAACTTGCAGATGGGCTATTTTCACAATGTTTGCCTCTTTCTTATATTATTTGACAATTTGGCCAATGTTTTATAGTAGAGTTTGTTGATTACTTTTGTTGCAGTAATGGTCTTTTTCTTTTTTCCCCCTTTTTTTCTTTGGTATTAAAAAGGTCTTAAAAGTCCTTAAATTGTCACTTCACTATCATCTGGGGACCCCCCAAAAATCATGCGGGGATCCCCCTGGGGTTCTCGACCCACAGGTTGAGAACCACTGCCCTACAGTGTACCCACCGCCCATTCAACAGCAGAGTTTCGGCAACAGAAGCTTTTTGATTGATTGAATACTTTATTAACAGTTTGCACAGGGAAGTACAGTTCAATACAAGGTCTGTTTAAGAGGATTTAAAACCCAAGAAAGCACTATGGCTTGTTTCCATTGGGGTCCTTTGTACTCAATTCATCGAACATTTAATGACAGACAAATATACACTACTATGCAAAAACATCATAGAAACAGTTAGAAATCGGAAATAAAAATGTCTACAGTAAACATATCAACGGGTAGAAATACCAGCTTTCCAACACTTACTGATTGCTGATCTACAAAAATCCTGTAAAAAACTAATGTTGGCGCTCATGCAGCCAGGACACCGGGTTGTATCCCTGAGTAAGACATGAAAAGTTAAGCATTGTGGTCAATCTGTTGCAATCTGTTGCTCAACACATTGACCACCATTGACGTCTATAGACGTCATTTGGTGATGTCAGTGATTACGATAGAGGGCGCTCTTCCGGAACCTTGTCAGCAGTGGTGTAAAGTAACTAAGTACATTTACTCAAGTACTGTACTTAAGTACAATTTTGAGGTACTTTGACTTTACTGGAGTATTTCCAATTGTCTATACTTTTACTTCTGCTCCACTACATCTCAGAGGCAAATATTGTACTTTTACTCCACTACAATTATTTGAAAACGTTAGTTACTAGTTACCTTGCAGATATAAATGATTACATTATAAAACATACATTAACCACTTTAGCCCTGTTTTATACCCAGGCTATTTGAAAATAGCCGATCTACAAGCTCACAACGCGTTGTGACGCGTTGTGAGCTTTTAGATCTGCTATTTTCAAACATTTTAGTACTTTTAATTTTGGTACTTTAAGTACATTTTGATACCAACACTTTTGTACTTTTACTCAAGCAAATTTTGTATTCCGGACTCTTACTTGTAACAGAGTACTTCTACATTGCAGTATTGATACTTTTACTTAAGTAAAACATTTGAGCACTTTTTCCACCACTGCCCGGAAATCACACATTCTAAAAATGGATGAAAGAAGAGACCTTCGTCTTTCCTCCCAGACATCTGATATTCGTTATTAAAAAGAAATGTCTGTATGTCTCAAAAGATTAGTAAAAACGCTGGCAGTGGCTGATTAATTAATTAATTAATTAATTAGTTAATGAATTCCCGGCAGTTAATGTGTTAATGACAGTGTTTGTACATGATGTGTGTCATTTGGCTTTTTCCTTTCAGCTGCTGGAGTACGTGGGCAAAGGAAAGAGCATCGCTGACGTGGGCTTGGCCCAGGCCCGGCGCCCGCTGGGCACGCACTGCCACTACTACGAGCTGGAGATCACCAGCGAAGGAGAGAACTCCTACATCGCCCTGGGACTGGCACGCAGGGTAAGAGGCTCTGCATCGTTGAAACAACCAGTGCTGTGGAAAGTAACTAAGTGCCCTTACTCAAGTACTCTCTACTTAACCCATGAAGACCGGGAACGCGTCTGTGTCATTCTAAGATTTCTTTGGCTGCTCAAAAATAGCAGATCTACAAGCTCATAGCGCGGCACCGAGTGCCGCGCTATGAGCGTGTAGATCTGCAATTTTTTGAAAATCTTGAAAATTTGTTCAAATCTTTGAATATATATATATTTTTAAAGCGAACATTTTTAACTCAAATCTTTGCGTCTGGGGGGGCCCCGGCCAAATATATATCTAAAAATGTTTGGCTGCGGACCCCCATCTCAAAATATTTTGTTCCAGGGACCCCCGGAAGCACAGCTCGGAGTAAAAAATGTTTGCTTTGAAACATATATATTCAAAGATTTTCACCAATTTTTCACGATTTTTTTAAATCTACAAGCAACAATCTACAACAATCTACAAGCAACAATATATATTGTGGCAACAATATATATTGTGTGGATTGATTATTTTTTACTTTCTGTAAGTAAATCTGTGTATTTCCACTTCCACCCACCGGTTGAAACACATCACCATTATCATTTCCTGTCATCTATTGTGTGTGTGTGTGTGCGTCTGTGTTGTTGTGCAATATGCATTATATTATTTATTACTGTGTGGTTAATCTGTTGCTACATGAAACATAATCTCCCACCCCACCCCAATGGCCCAACCCCCCGCCCCCACCCCACTGCCCTCATTGTTTCCGCTCTGAGTGATGGATGACGGGGAGAGAAAAAAGCTAATAGAATAAATATTGCCTCATTCTAGCCCCTCATTGCTTATTCCATAGAAATTCCAGGCTGGGCCATTTAATATTTACCTACTAGTCTCTGGTAGCCAGACAACTATTCCACGATCTACTGAATGCTATATAGCAGTGGTTCTCAACCAGTGGTCCTTGAGGGGGTTCCAGGTGGTCCCCAGCTAAATGCTGGAGAGTTGGTAACCAAATGGACCCTTATAGATCTTTAACTCTTGAGAGCACTCTCAAGAGTTCAATTATTGTAAAAAATCTGCAATACTTACGGTAATTTACAAGAAGTCTACACAATTAGAGAATGTAGAAGGATTGTTATTTTGATCAACGTTTGCCTGTCATCTCTCCTATGGTACCAACATCGATACAGCATGGAATTGTGGACAAAATCTTATCCAACAACAACTAAATATTCTAAGTTTTGGGTCTGAGAGGCTAAATCTATTCAAACACCTCCAGAGCCAGCATAGCAGACCTGACCATGCCCACGTTCACCACTGAAATGGGAAAACGCTCACTTAGATTTGGAGGAGCAGTTAACTGGAACTCGCTACCCCTGACTATAAAGAGCACCAGCAGCCATCTCCTTTTTAAGATAAGGGTCAAAGCATGGCTATTAGAAAACGTAGGGTCACTTATGTTAGTAATGCGATTATATGTATTTATGCTGTAGGTAGTGTAGCTTTTGATTGTTTTATTTATTACTGTACTGTCTACCTGTATGTATTTTGTTGCAGTGTTTGTCTCAGACCAAGGACCACAATGAAAATAAGTCGCAAGACTTTTCTGTGTCTGTATCCTTGACGTTTCTACGATGAACATGATGTAAAATGCGTTTTTATCCTGTATAACGTCTAATAAAATCAAATCAAATGAATGTTATATAGAGTCTGGAACTACACCTCCTGAATGTTATATAGATTCTGGAACTAGTCAATGCACCCCAAAATCGATTATCTTTTATGATAAACTTTGTACATGACTGTAGTTCCCTTTTTCAAAAGGTGGCATTCCTGTTTCGGGTCAGTTTCTCATAGCTTCATTTGATTGGCTCTGCAGCAGTTTGAACCAGTGGCGTACCCACTGTAGAGGCAGGACAGGCGGTCGCCTGCCCAACTAAGATCTCGCCTCCCCTAGAAAACCCCAATGACCCGAAAAGGTGTCATAACGTGCTTAATGTCCTCAAAGTCACGCATCCAACAAGCTTTGAGCTGAGCAGATTGGACCTTTTGTTCCAGAGATAATGGCCAAAACATCTTGAAAACGGCCACTTTCGCCGATTGAGTTGAAATTCCTTTTTTGGGGGTAGTAATAGAGGGGGGGGGGGGGCGGTGCAGAAATAAATCTCGCCTGCCCTAAATGTAATTCCTGGGGACGCCACTCGTTTGAACTGAAAACACATATCAAAGTGTTGTTTGTTTCCAGTTTATATCTGCTGCTGAGCATATTATAACATTTCAACAACACAAATCCTGTATGGGGGGTCCCTGCCTGGCACAACATATTTTCAGTTGAGGGTCTGTGGCTAAATACCTATTAATTTGGAGGTCCTTGACATGACAAAGTTTGACAAGGACTGGCCTGGAGGATAAGAACTCCTCATCACCCTACTATGTCTCTATTTTCCTTTCTTCCCATTTTCTACTTCCTCTTGTTGCTATGTGGTTGCGTTTCATTCTCTAAACAACACGGAAACTAAATATCAAGAAATTCTAAGTATGCAGCAGTTTCCTCGAGGCTCAGACGTTTATGGTTAGCTACATTAATTAGGCTCATTCAAGCACTACCGAGTGACAATTGACGGCGCACTAATGAGGCATGTTTTGTAAATAAGCGCTAATCATCTTTCGCTGAGAAAGGACTTGTTGAATGTTTACACAACAATCTCAATCACCCTGGATTTAATCTCACCATGAAACATCACATGCCATCTGCACATCCTGTTTAATATAAATAAAAATAGGCACCTGTTGCTTCACTTAAATGATGGATTTGAAATCAAAATCAATCAGCCTAGATATTGCATGTGCTATAGCTGCCTACAACAGACCCTTTTTCACAGACTTTTCAGCAGACATTTTGACAGGTAAAAACACATCTGACGGTAATCATAGAAATTGTGGATGTTTCTTTTAGGCGTTACCGTGCGCCGGGCATTCTGTAAAGTTAACTTCATGCTGGAACAGTAGTATGGCATTCTGTACAGTTAAAGGGATAGTTCACCCAAAAACATTGTTTTTGTCACATTCCTATAAAGCCAATCATTTCATGACCAGAGGTTCCGGTAGGAGACACAGTGTCTCCTACCGGGACCGCTGCCCGTCATCAAATTATTGGTTTAGGAATACGACCAAAACAAAAACATATCCATGAATTCAAATCTCCGTGGGGTGACTAATCGATAGAGAAAAAAAGCCATTTTGGGGGTGAACTATCCCTTTAACTTCATGCTGGAACAGTAGTATGGGATTATGAAAGACCACACCTGGAGAAGTAGATTTGGGTGAAAGTCTGAAAGTTTTGCTCGTAGTAATTCTTCATACATAGAAATGTTGACAATGTGAACAGAAAAAATACGTGTGTGTGTGTGTGTGTGTGTGTGTGTGTGTGTGTGTGTGTGTGTGTGTGTGTGTGTGTGTGTGTGTGTGTGTGTGTGTGTGTGTGTGTGTGTGTGTGTGTGTGTGTGTGTGTGTGTGTGTGTGTGTGTGTGTGTGTGTGTGTGTGTGTGTGTGTGTGTGTGTGTGTGTGTGTGTGTGTGTGTGTGTGTGTGTGCGCGTGTGTGCCCTCTAGTGTTGGTTCTGATAACTGCCTGGATGGCAGCTTGGAAACATTTCTAATCCCAGATTAGATATGTATGTTTTTTTCAGTTTCTCACATTTAAAAAATATATATAAATATATCAATTAAAAACTATTCCACCATTTTTCAAAAGAATTTCATGAATAAAATTAAAACATATAATTTTTATAATAATAAATAAAATAAAAACTGAAAAAGTGCTGAATATAGCAGATCTACAAGCTCACAACGCAGCGCTATTTTAGTTTGGGTCCCTGGCAAACGTCTAATTTCTCCTCTGGGTCTTGAGCTAAAAGGTTTGGGAACCACTGCTGTAGTCGACACCCTAATGTCCTAATGTTAGCCCAGGATACTTTTTTTTAATGGGTCATTGTTTATTTCTGGCCTCATGGCTCAAGCAATCCTAATATTAAAACCTGGATCACTGCTGACCCCAAGTCAAACACTGGATCACTGGTGGAAAAAGTACTCACAATTTTCACTTAACCCTCGTAGGGTCCTCGGGTCCTTTTGACCCGGTTTAACATTTTCAACATGAATTAAACGTATGTAAACATTTTTTGTTCTCTATGAAACTTCTTCTATTTGCCTTATTTACTGTACTAAACATGTGATATGAAAATGAAAATTTTCATTTTCATGAAAATGAAAATGTTCACACAGGGCCTTCGGGTCAAAGTGACCCGAAGGCCCTGTGTGTGACTAAAACACGAAGACCCTACGAGGGTTAAGTAAAAGTATCAATACTGCAATAAAGTCCGTAATTCAAAATGTACTTGAGTAAACGTACAAAAGTATTTGCATCAAAATGTACTTAAAGTACCAAAAGTAAAAGTACTCATTATGCAGAATGTATAAAAATCTTTTGAAAATAGCAGATCTACAAGCTCACAAGAGCTTGTAGATCGTCTATTTTCAAATGGCCAAAATGTATATAGGGCTTTGTTGTAATAATCAAAATTTACAAAGTAACTAGTAACGAAAGTTTTCAAATAATTGTAGTGGAGTAAAAGTACAATATTTGCCTCTGGTGAGAGGTAGTGGAGTACAAGTAACAGTACTGAAAATTGGAAATGCTCCAATAAAGTACCTCAAAGTACCTCAAAATTGTACTTAAGTACAGTACTTGAGTACCAGTACAGTACTTAGCTACTTTCCACCACTGCACTGGATCACTGCTGACCCCATCTGCAGGGTCTCACTGCCAGTGCTTTGAGATCACCACCGGTGATCAAAGGGTCAAAATCCCCCTCAAAAATACACACTGGTCTTAATTTAGAAAACTACAAAAGTAGAGGTCTGAGAGGAAAAAGTATTGAAATGGTCTGGAATTTTTATGTGAACAAAGGGCTGAAGCACCCTGTGGCGACTCACAGAAATAGCTCCCAGTAAATGAAACAAGCCCAAAAATGATTATTAGTTTGATTTGATTTGGATCTCTTCTGGACTCTCTTCAAAGAGTCCAGTCTACATAAAACATAATGTTACAGCACACAAATAATGATAAAAACAACAACCAAGTATTACAGCATAGACCTAAAAACACAGCTACACACACACACACACACACACACAGTGCCTGCCCATATACGATACACATGCCCATCTATGGTTATAGTACTACCAATATCCTACATTCTACTGACGGCACAATAATGAATCAATAAAAAAAAAACAATCCTAGTTAATTTTTTAGGTTTTTTATTCAGCATATAGGGCTTTCACGACTAGAGATTTTTACTGGTCGACTAATTTGACCCAGTGGTAGTCGACTAGTCGAAATTACCAAGGTCGACTAGTGGTTATACTAGTCGACTAGTTGGTGAAAGCCTTAATGTAGTGAATTCCATAATTTAACTGTCCTAAAGATAAAAGATTGACTTCCCATATCAGGTTTTTATTTTTGGTAACTCATAGTAATCTTTGTGTCTTGGTCCTATGCTGACCTGGTCTTTATCACCAACCTCATGCCGAGGTGTAGAGATGCATCAATCTCCCATGTTGTCTCACTGGATTGTGGGCAGTGTGGGTTGTCTGGTGGTGTGTAGTTCGTTTGACTTATTTGGAGTGGTTGAAGCCCAATGCCTGCCAAGTCAGCTCAATCAAAGATATGTAATTATTAAAGATGCCATCCCATCCCAATTGGAGCCACTAGAGGCAAAATGGTCCACAAATCCTACAAATGGTCTCCCGATCTCGCGAACGTCTGATGTTTACTGGTGCTAGATCCCGCAAGAGCGTGTTGCGGGGACAGAGAAAGGTCGATAATGAAATAGATTTTCTCCTGATTTGTCTCTCTGAAAAAAAGCCATTTTAGTATGAAAATCTTGAGAAGATTGTGTGGCTTGTGACAATCGGTTCCAATATTTAGTTCAGGGTGACCATGGAGCTAAAGAATGGTTCAGAAGCTCTGTGTTCACGTTCACTCTTCCATTGGAAATAATAGACTCCAACCTGCTTCCGCTCATACAGGAAGTAAACTGGAGATGGCATGTATTTCTTTTTTTTTTGTCCTGGGCTCAATGACAAACTTCTCTTTTTTTTCCTAAATTTCTTTTTTATCCCACGATTTTGTAACTCTTTTTCACCCGGTGCCAATTTTCTAAGTGATCCTGGGCGCTACACTCCCCCCACCAGCCTAGGGAGCCCAGGGCCAAGCTCATGCCTCCTTCAATGCAAGAGAGCCACCTGACCTTCTTGTCACCTGACAGGAGGGAGTTTCCCTGGTAGGACGTAGTGCATGGAAGGAAAACGTTATTCCAACCAGTTCCTTTCCCCTCCATCAGGCGCCCCGGCTGTCATGGGGGAGGCGGTATAGAGACTAGGATTAATGAAGCATAGCGTTAGTTCATGCAGGACACGGAAGTCGTGCACGCCAAAGCTGTAACCAGCGGTCAGTCAGCTGATGTGAACATCAGCATTCTATTTCCCATTCACAGCTCAGTGGTCATTACGTCACACACTCATTATCCAATCACAGCTCACGCATGAGCAAAGAGGATCCTTTAAATACGGCCTCTATTCTCTAGGTCTTTCTTGGTTGCTGAACCAATGCATTTTGCTAGCTCCTCCTCCACCCCAGCCTCCACCTTTTGATTAGAGTCTGGCTTAGGCTCAAATACTTGTGGTTATCATGTATATCTGCTTGTTTAGAGTCTTGCATATAGGCTCAAATACTTGTGTATCATGTATATCTGCTAATTCTAACTAATATGTCAATGTACTGCTATTGTTGACATTGTATCCATATGGGGATTTGCTTAAGCATTCTCTGAATATATGCTTAGCAGGCTGCTTCGACAAAGTTCAGTGAATATTCTCCCAAGAGCGGAGCTTTAACGCCAAGCTTAACTGTATTCCATTTGTGGCAATAAATGGTTCTTTATCTACTAAGACGAGAGTGTTTCTGATTGAACTAGATGTTTTTGTGAGGGTATTAACTACCCTAGGAGACATGGGGAGAACATGCAAACTCCACACAGAGTAGGCCCTTTCGCCAACCACACCTAGGGTATGACACGCTTCTGTCCTATTGGTAGACGCCTGTTCACATGGTGAACTTCATGCTTCAGACGCATTGAACATGACGCAAGTCCAACTTGCGTCGTGGCGTTCTGATGCTGTCAGAACGCCACAGCGGGAAGCTCCGCCCCTTTAGTCTCGTTGAATGGGACACTTAAACGCTTCTGATGCATAATATCGTTGCTGTCGGGGCAGAAACTTCTTTTATCCACGTTTTAACTTTTTGTTTGTAAATTAACACCCTACAGTGTCACACACAATCATCAAAAGTAGCAGATCCGTAATCTTGACGCGTTTTGAGCTGGCAGATCTGCTACTGTTTTTTATACTGTGTGCCCTTATTCTTTAGAAAGCCTCTTTAGTCATGATAATGCGTGGAGGATAAACGGCACCTCATTCCAACGAGCACAGTGTGTTCTTACTCCTTGACTCCAATTACACCCGGAATTATATAAACAACAATCTGTACCTGGATGAAGGGGAAAACAAACGCATGCTGATTTAGGTGTTATTCTAGTGGATTAACGATTGAAATATGATCACGCAAGCATTGAGATCAGATCTCAGTCTTCGGTGTTAACCAGGTATAGATCCTATCCAGACCGTTCACTATAAAAGTAACTCCCCATGGGGTAGAAAGGTCAACACCACCGGTAGAGAAATCAGCTGGTTTGTGACGAAAACAAACTGCATTTCTGCTCCTTCAGTGGTTCATCTCCTGCTAAAAGTTTAAAGCTACAATCCAGGACTTTATTTTTAACTCTCTGGCGCGTCCACATTTTGTTTAAAAATACAACATGACTATCCTTTCCTGTCGGGGGTTGGTATGTACGGCAGACTTTTAATGGTTTAATGATCAAACAACTGGCAACGTGGCAGGTATGTGAGGTTGAAAACTGGACAACGAGACGGCATATAAAAATACCAGATCTTAAAAAAAAATTAATGAATGTGGCTGGATTTGGATTGGATGATGATACAGTTCTAAATAGTAGACGTAATGGGGTCACAGGCAGAGTATGGAAGCGTTGTTGTTTTCACACCTGTGATCCCCGTTAAACAGCCAAAACCTTGTTCTTGTCTCATCCCCCTTTAGTTAACCCATTAAGACCGGGAACACATCTGTGTCATTTTTTGATTTCTTTGGCTATTCAAAAATAGCAGATATACAAGCTCATAGCGCGGCACCGAGTGCCG
The DNA here is from genome assembly GCF_963280865.1 of Gymnoscopelus braueri. Taxonomy (NCBI): domain Eukaryota; kingdom Metazoa; phylum Chordata; class Actinopteri; order Myctophiformes; family Myctophidae; genus Gymnoscopelus; species Gymnoscopelus braueri. Next base: position 14,223,501 of record NC_137612.1, on the reverse strand, counting down.
CGCTATAAGCTTGTAGATCTGCTATTTTTGAAAAATAAATCTTGAAAATCTTTGAATATATATATAAATTTTTAACTAAAATCTTTGCTTCTGGGGGTCCCTGGAACAAAATATTTTGAGATTGGGGGGTGACTTCGGACAAATACATATCATTTTGGGGGTCCTTGACTTGATTTTTTTTTTGAGAACCACTGATATCATAGCAACATAAGTGTTCACTTTTATAGCCAACCTAGTTTTCTGCTTTGTGCAGAGTTAAACAACGGTTACTAAGCCCAAATGAAAGGGTAGAGAGAGAGAGTGAGTCTAAGGCATTACTCAAACCAAATGTCTTTTAAGGTGGTTTATTTTACTAATCACACATACAATACATTTAGGTAAATAGGTAATAAAACCTGGTAAGAGAGAAAATAAGCACAGAACATTCACAGTATTAAAGATATGACTTCATCCCATTATGAACACATCAAACATACAATCATTTACAATGCTTTACTTACTATTGACTTTCCACTCTCTTCCAGACGATCAATGGGTCACTCAAGAACCCATATTCGAGGGACAACCCATGGCCAGTTACTTATCGAATCTGAAGTTTGTTCCTAGACAGGCTCCTTTATAAACTTCTCACACAGTGCCCTCCTTCAGGGAGGTTCAAGCAACCGGAAGTTCTGTTTACCCACAAAGCCTTGCGATTGCCTGCCGCTTCCTGTCACACTCTCTTCAGAGCTCCCCCGCTCGGAGTTGCTATCTCTTTTGTTTAGAAACCCACCACCTGATAGCGAGACCTGTTCCCTATCTTCCACACAAAGGCCTATTGTCTCTGGTATGCAAGAAGTCTTTGAAGCTCAGGAGCACAGCAGGGAGCCTGCCTCTGCCCACTCTGTACCACTAGGCTCAACTCAAACAGTACATGTTTGCTAACTCCTGCAGGACAATAAAAGCACATTGCTGTTGCACCAATAATAATACACAGTTATCTTTCATAATCATGGATTATTCCACACCTGCCACCTGTGATAACTGAACCCTGTTCAGTTCTCTCACAACCAACCTCTACACCACCATTCACTGTGAGCTTTTTTGGCTTCTTAAATCATGGCTTAGGTCAGTATTTGGCGAAAGTATGGCGGAAAAGTTCGATTTCATCTCTGTAAACTGCTCTGATCCCACACTCATACAGGTTACATTCTCAACACAATTTTCACACATTGTCTTTAAGTGGCTCTAAACCCATATTTTGGAATAATTTACAGTTCAACTTAACTTTCTCAATTTGTAATCTTTAAACTTTTTTAGGAATTCAAATTGTTTTGGAAAACTTTTCTTCTCCCACTTTTTTCCCTAGTAAGTCAATGTCCTATTTAGGGCATGTTGCCATGGTAATTGACATTGTAACTTGGGTAAAGGTTTTAAAAGATTTTAAAATGGCTGATCTACAATCTTACCTTTAAGAAACTTCACTCTGCATTTAAACCGCTAGCCCACATCCCAAAATGCTTTTTATACAATCAACAAATAATCAATTCAAAAAGGCCTGATTGCTCAGATCATGAGTCCACATCAGTACTGAATAATTTTGTTGTTATGGAAGAACCTCCAAATTATTGTTGCATTTTGACTTAGTGGCATATTGTCGGCAGTAAATTAATACATTTCATTATGCAAGTTATTTCTTCTGGTAATATCGTAAACACTACAAATGATACATTCATTTACACAATATCTCTCGAAATTCCTAAGTAAACAGTCGCTCAAATAAGACATTTCGATTTTTTAGACACCACGTTGGCATCTTTTTCGCTTATTGTCCGCACTGCGTACCACTGTCCACAGCTAATAACTGGATAGACCTGTTAGTCAAGCCTGTTCGTTTGTCAGTGTCACTTTGCTGGCACTACCAGCCACCAGTGGAACTGCAATCCCACCACCAGCCCGCGCTGATGACTGTGGTGGGACAGTGACTTTCTGCTTCAACTTTTCCTTCTTCCCTCGCAATTTCCCCACGACCCACCGGGCTGGTGCGAAGGGTTTACGTGGCTTGCAGGTTTCACATTTGCATTTTTTCAGGAGGTCAAGAGGCTTGCAGTTTGCACAATCGCATTTGACTGGTCTGGCTCTTGTCGCTACTGACCTCCCACCTTGGCCCAACAGGGCTTTAGGCTCGGGGCAAGGGCCACCCTTCTTAGGTGGTGCCACGCCGCTCTGCAGTGGTGTGATGTCGGTGTGTGAATTGGTGTCGGTCTTCCCCTCGGCTGTCTCTACTTCGACCGTCACGTCCCCCGCGGCGCCCTCTGGATGGATATCCCCTGCAGCTGTCTCCGCAGCAGCAGCAATACCGTCTGATGGCACTCTTCTGGCCGCCAGTGGGACTGCAACCCCACCAACCCCCTTCTGGGGGCTTCTCTCAGCCGCCGCCGAGAAAGAGCGTGGAGCTCTGCTCCACCCAGCCCCCCCCGCAGGGGGGTGGAGAAGGGATAGTTTATCTTTAATCTTCACCTTCTTTTTTCTAGTTACAGCCCCACCAGGACGACGCATTCTCTTTGCCTGGATCCTGGTGGTTGGTACTGAAATGACCTGACGTAGCACCCCGCCCCTCTCTTTCCGAGCGGGCGCACGGATGCCAGTATTTACCCACTCAGACTTCTTTCTGAGGGGTTCTGGGGGAGCTGGTTTGGCGCCCAGTCCCCGTTTTCGGACAGACCCGACTGGTCTGTCTTCGGCGGCTCCCTTCTTGAACGCCACCGGTCCGCTGGTAGCTGGTTCCCTGCCACCTTTCTTAGACGGGCCCTTGGAGCAAACGACACCCTTGACAGGCCTGACTGGTCTGCTTTGGGCCATCTGCCTGCCACCTTTCGTAGACGGGCGCTTGGAGCGAACGCCACCCTTGACAGGCCTGACTGGTCTGCTTTGGGCCATCTGCCTGCCACCTTTCGTAGACGGGCGCTTGGAGCGAACGCCACCCTTGCCAGGCGACTCGGATCCCTTCTTCTCCGTGTTGAGTGGGCTGGCGGCGACGTCCGTCGCAGCAGCGGCGTCTACTGACGCCCTCGCCGGCTTCTCTCCTGGTTCAGCGACCTCCAGTGACTGGCTCCCCTCTGCGTCGAGTGGATTGGTGAAGACTTTCACCGCCGTGGCGACGTCCATTGAAGCTGCCTCCCTGGCGGTCTGCTCATCTGCGACGTTGGCTCCCTCTGGTCGATCCCCCTCGGCTTCCTCCGCAGGCGTCTCGTCCCCAGGTCCAGCTCCATCGATCACCAGTGGCACCTTTGCAGCTGCTCTCTCGATCGCAGCGTGGAATGGGGTCTCCCCTGCAGCTTCTCTCGCTTCTCTCGCGATCTCCAGTGGCACCTTCCCCGCCGCCGATGGCTCCTCTCCGCCGGCCGTCACGACCTCCTCGGCGCCTTCCCTGCGTGTCGTGATGAGGAGATATCCCTCCGCCGCGTTGTCCATCGAAGCTGCTCTCTCGATCTCCAGTGACTGGTTCTCCGCAGTTACTTCCTCAGGATTGACCTCCTTCTCCGCGTGGTCCCTCGGAGCAGCGTGGAAAGGGGTCTCTGCCTCCCTCGGAGCGTGGAAAGGGGTCCCTGCCTCCCTCGGAGCAGCGTGGAAAGGGGTCTCAGCGTTGTCCCTTGCAGTAGTGATGCCATCTGGTTTCACTCTGAGGACTGCTGGCCCAGCTGATCCATCTGTAGGTGTGACATTCCTACCCCCCTCTGCAGCGTGGTCTGCTTCCTGCTTTATGACCGAATCTGCTGCCTTATCTGTGGAGATAGTCATTTGCCCTTCCCCCACAGCAGGGGAATGTGGATTCACTGGGGGGTTTAACCATTTGGTCAACTGGGCTTCCTTTCTTTCCCTCAGCTGCTGATATTTATTGCACATCTCTGTTTCCTTAAGCCTAGAGACATGGCCTTCCCACCCCAGCATTGCTTCCTCAAGATAACCGAGTCTCCTAGATAACTCACGCCCTTTCTTATTTTGCGCCATGCTGGACGCGGCCTGTGAGCTGATCTTCTCAGCCTCCTCTAAAGCCTGCACTAATTCCTGGACTAGATTGTGCATTTGCACTTTCACATAGTTGGACCAAAAGTAGGTCACAAATTTCTGGTCTGTTTCAACAAACCTCTGTTCACAAGCTTCTATCATCTTGTAAACCTCAGATGCGTCGCTGCCACTTTCTATAAGCTTGGTGATATAATCACCTGTAATCTCATAGAGTCTAGTAAAAACTGTCCTCAGATGCTCTTTCTTTGTGGCTAGCTCTTTGGGCTGCCACTGAAAAGACATATCATCTTCAGCCAACACTATTTCCCACTCAAAGACTTTCTTTGCTGCTCTCACTCTTTCAGCTAACTCTGCCATTTCCCCTGTTTGGGTATAAGGTCTCTTAGTTAGTCTTAATTCAATGGGCTGTGACAGCAATCGTCAGTTATTTTTAGCAAGTAACAGTGTTGTTTCAGCCTTTAGCTATATAACAACAATAATTAATTAACACTGTGTTTAACCTGTAAAATAGCACCCACCCTATCAGCATTCCACGCAAGAAGCCTTTTAATGGTCTACTTACATTAGTTAATTTTGTTAATTAATACTGGATAGGATATATTTTGCTCTACCAATGTACATTCTAGTATTTAACCCACAATGATTACCATTGATCCCCTGTTCTTGTACACTAATCATCTAGTTACTCACAGTATCAGTCTATCAAAGTCTGGTTAGACAGTGTATTACTGGTAGCCAATTCCCCACCCCCTCCCAGTGGCTGTTAGCTTAGCACTATGCTAGACAAAGGAAAAGTTAGCTGGTAGCAACCCCCACCCCCTCTGGTACGCTAATCAAACTTTTAACGGTAGCCTATAGCTACATAACCTGTGGTTAGCTTCTAGCTTCTCCCTCAGCTCCTTATCCTTAGCTCAGACAATAGAATCTGTTAGCACGCAGCATCCCCAAATCTACAGTCCTTTCTCCACACTTTTTGCAAACTGTGGGGCTTTGTTCATAGCACCTGGTTGGTTCTCTTCCCGGTAGCCTTCTCACGGTAGCGCCCGTACGGTCTCGACAATAGTAGCTGTCCTTTTCAAGCAACAGCTGTCTCCGTCCTTCGTGGATTCGATGACTCTCTTTTGTGCTGTGACTGTTGGAGACTCTTTGTCCCACACCGACCCTTTCGGCGCTGATTTCCACTCTAACATTAGTTCATTTCTCCAGTGTTAGTGCTGATAACCTATTTTAACCTGTCCCATAACCAGGTCTAATAGATACTTTGTTACAACTCACTTCTCATCTTAAAGAGACAGTGTGTTTTCATTCCTATGGCTATAGGAGTTTTTATACTGTTATTTCTTTATATAACACGCATAATTCAATTACTTTTAGTGTGTCATATCTTTACAACAACACAAAAATCACACAATTATACCATCCGCTTCAAGGGCCTAATACCTATCTAGCTATTACATAGGCTACCACGGTTTTATAATTGTTTAATTACTTGGTAATTTATACTCTGTAATAAGCGGAGTTCAAACACAGTGTCCTTCGCTTATTAACTCTAAGCTGTCCCCCTCGAGGACACTACAGTCTTATTACAGTGTAACAAGCAGAGTTCCAATTACTAAACTCAGATAAGTTTCCTCCGGAGACTATCATTAGTTTATTTACTTGTAATTAATACTTTAAACCTAAAGAAATCCCTTCCAGGGATTACTAGAGTTTAATAACTGTGTTATACCTATGATAACACGGTTAATCAACTTAACTCATAGATGTCTCTCTTAAGAGACACTACAGTTTAATTACTGCGTAATTTAACGGTTAAACCTAAAATCCCCTCCGGGGATTACTAGAGTTTAATAACTGTGTTATATTTCTGTATAACACGGCTATTCCGCCTAAAACTCATAGATGCCTCCTCCGGGGGCATAAATAGTTTTATTACTGTTCACTTTTATAGCCAACCTAGTTTTCTGCTTTGTGCAGAGTTAAACAACGGTTACTAAGCCCAAATGAAAGGGTAGAGAGAGAGAGTGAGTCTAAGGCATTACTCAAACCAAATGTCTTTTAAGGTGGTTTATTTTACTAATCACACATACAATACATTTAGGTAAATAGGTAATAAAACCTGGTAAGAGAGAAAATAAGCACAGAACATTCACAGTATTAAAGATATGACTTCATCCCATTATGAACACATCAAACATACAATCATTTACAATGCTTTACTTACTATTGACTTTCCACTCTCTTCCAGACGATCAATGGGTCACTCAAGAACCCATATTCGAGGGACAACCCATGGCCAGTTACTTATCGAATCTGAAGTTTGTTCCTAGACAGGCTCCTTTATAAACTTCTCACACAGTGCCCTCCTTCAGGGAGGTTCAAGCAACCGGAAGTTCTGTTTACCCACAAAGCCTTGCGATTGCCTGCCGCTTCCTGTCACACTCTCTTCAGAGCTCCCCCGCTCGGAGTTGCTATCTCTTTTGTTTAGAAACCCACCACCTGATAGCGAGACCTGTTCCCTATCTTCCACACAAAGGCCTATTGTCTCTGGTATGCAAGAAGTCTTTGAAGCTCAGGAGCACAGCAGGGAGCCTGCCTCTGCCCACTCTGTACCACTAGGCTCAACTCAAACAGTACATGTTTGCTAACTCCTGCAGGACAATAAAAGCACATTGCTGTTGCACCAATAATAATACACAGTTATCTTTCATAATCATGGATTATTCCACAATAAGTTTGTTCTAAAAAAAAAACTGTTAGGATTAAGAAGACATTTGTAGAATCCCCAGAGGCAAAGATTTGAGTTAAAGGCTAAGAACCATCATCTACCAGTAAACTTTGTTTCAGGATCGTGAGGGGGGTTATAACTTGAGGGGAGAATTCAATTTTAAAACATTAAACAGACATGCCACCATGAAAGGTTTTTGCGTATCAATTACAGGTGTAAATATATGGAACAGTTTGTGAGGTATTAAAGCAATGTCCAAACATCAATCATTTTAAAACAATGTACAAGGGTTTGATTTTCACAAGTTACAGGGAGGACGGGAATGGATAGCAGGGTTATTTGCTGTATTTGTATGTATTGTTTTTATATAGTATGTACTATACATACTACAATATAGGGTAGTATTGTAGTATTTTGTATTTTGTATTTTGTATTTAGGATATGGATGTATATGTGTATATATTTATATATATTTATATATCTATATAGGATATATATATCATTGAAGAGTATATTTCTTTTTTATAAGCAGTATAATGTAAGGCACAGAATTCAGCGAGTAAGTAATTATTTAACTCAGGTATAAAAGGGGTGGGAGTTTATACGTTTTTTACTTCTTCTCACTCCTTTTCGGATATGTTTTGATTACTTTCTCTATCTTTTTTCCCCCTTTTGTTTCTTTTTTGCTATATTTTAATCTGATATTCATATCATTGTTGTGATTTCGACAGTGCAAAAAAAAAACAATATTCTGTTTTTTTTAACATATTCGAAATAAACATGACTAAACATGACTAAACTAAAAGATGTTCGCTTGAAAAAATATTAAAGATTTAGCCAAAATCGCAGATCTACAAGCTCGTAGTGCACCACAGAGTGCCGCGCTACGAGCTTGTATATCTGCTATTTTGGAATAGCCAAAGAAATCTAAAATGACATGGATGCGTTCCCGGTCTTAACACATTGACTGCCAGAATTATTTCAGATTTTTAGCTGTAGCCTGCCAGAGATTTTTCATTGAAAAAAAAAAGTACTCAGGAGCCGAGATACAGAATTTTTAAGTTTTAAGTTAACAAGGAAGTGGATTGGAGTCTAAATCTTCGAACAATCATATCTCCTTGGTCTTTGGGTCAAATTAAAAAAAAAATATATATATATATTTTTATTTTTTTTAAATAGAACGCAGATCTGCGTTCTTGGCAGCCCACGTATTTATTAAAAATAGAACGCAGATCTGCGTTTTTGGCAGCCAATGTGTTAATGGGTTATGTTCCAACCCTCTGCACCCGCTCTGAACCTGTGTGTGCACCGTGCACGGCTGCACGCAGGCAGGCTGTGCCCCATGGTGCCCCGGGGCTGTAGTGGATGGTTGTGTGTGGAGAATGGGAGCTCTGTCATTTCCAACTTGATTGTTTTCCCGGAATTGTTTTTTGGAGCTGTCTGCGGTCGTGCTGGGGCGTCATAAATCCATCGCTTTGGTGTCTCACACACACACACACACACACACACACACACACACACACACACACACACACACACACACACACACACACACACACACACACACACACACACACACACACACACACACACACGCCCCCCCCGCTATACCTCTCCCCACCTCCTCCTACCGAGGCTACAATGAGGCATCCTTTCACCAGCATGCTGATGGGAGCCATTACCTCTCCCTGAAAATATCAAAACACAGGCCTTGTTGTTTCCTAAGGTAGCAGAAATGATGAGGCCCACTTGTGGTGAAAGCAGACGCGAGTTTCATCTGTGACTTTCTTTCTACTAACATAATGGAGCACTTGTGTTAACGGTGCATTCCTTTGTCTCTTTGTAATTCTGTCCTTCAGGACTTATCTCTCTTATGGTGTCTCTCTCCGTTTATAAACATTTTTCCACTCGCCCACCTGGGATTCCATTACCATCCCTGTTCATGTGCTGCCTTTACCTAATGTACTCACTATACAGTTACAGCTATCACTGTGCTCTGGTTATAAGGGCCTAACGGTAACGGGAAGGCTCGCCCCAAAACACACTCGCCCCCATTTTTTCCTCGGACCGGCGGTTCTTGTATTTTTGTATTTATTGGATAAGGGTTAGAAATAAGTTTAGGGTTAGGCATAGTTTTACTGAGGTTACGTGCAGGAATACCAGGTGAATACCACCGGATTTCCTCAGGGGCGACTGTGTTTTGGGGCAAGTGCTTTGGTATTCGGCCAAGTCAGTGGTTCTCAAACTTTTTCATGTCAAGGACCCATAAATTGATATGTATTTGGCCACGGACCCCGAACTGAAAAGGTTCTAACTTTTGTTCCAGGGACCCCCAGAAGAGAAGATTTCTGTAAAAAACAATAAAACCTTTACTTTCAAAAATAGCAGATGTACAAGCTCACAGAGCGGCACGGAAGCTGTGAGCTTGAGAACCACTGACTTAAAGCACAGTGACACTATGGTAGAGGTTTGGATTGTGTTGTTACCTTTGCCATGAAACTCCAAATATTGGTGAGATATCTTCAATAGTTGCTCCGTTGTTTAGAAATTCACATTCCAATATAATCTCCTCAATTGGTGAGCCGGGTTCTGTGATGTTAGATATTGGCAGAATTTGCTTTGTTTGTGTTCGTTTATGTGCTTAAAAGAGTGGCTTTGAGAGCTGCTTCACTGTGCAATGTCGAGTCAGTGAGAAGGCTATTTTGGAATATCGATTTCTAATCAGTGGAGCAACTATGGAAGATATCTCACCAATATTTGGTGTTAGTAGTTACTTGTTGATAGTTAATAGTTACATCATCATTGCAAGGTAAATGGTGCATTTATATAGCGCTCTTATCCAAAGCACTTTACATAGATTGTGCATTACATTCACCCATTCACACACATTCATACACCGATGGCGGAGGAAACCATGCAAGGCACCAACCGGCTCATCGGGAGCAATTTAGGGGTTCAGTGTCTTGCTCAAGGACACTTCGACACTAACTCTGGGGGAGCCCGGGATCGAACTGGAAACCTCACGGCTTCCATCCGGCCGCTCTACCGGCCACTCTACCCCTGAGCCACTGCCACCCCCGGTACTCTAATTACAGAAACTAAACCTCTACAAAAGTGCTATTGTGCTTTAAGCCTTGCCTCACAACGTGTTGCAGCACACCGGCAAATGTTGACTTTTGTTTTTGAAAAGGTTACCAGAAACTGAGACACCAGGGTTATAGTAGAACAGCATCTCTATTGTCTGTGCTTTTTGGAGATTAGAATAATAACGGATCAGTTATGATAACCGGTGAAGCGTGCTATAGTGACTGATACCTGCATATGAGGCACAGTGGTGGTGTTGATGATGTCACCCCCAAGTCATGTGATGATGTGGATTAGTGCCACAGTGTGTGGTTAGCAGTGTGTTGGCAGTAGAGCAGTGGTTCTCAGCCAGTGGTCCGGGGACCACCAGTGGTCCTTGAGGAGGTTCCAGGTGGTCCCCAGCTAAATGATGGAGAGTTGGTAACCAAATGGACCATTATATATCTTTAACTCTTGAGAGCTTTAACGCTCTCAAGAGTTACATTATTGTTAAACATCTGCACTACTTAATTACAAGAAGTCTAACACAATTAGAAAATGTAGAAAAAATATTTTGATCAACGTTTGCCTGTTACTGTCATCTCTCCTATTGGTACCAACATCAATACAACATGGAATTGTGGACAAAATGTGTCCAACGATAACGAAATATTCTATGTCTTGGGTCTGATCTCATCAAATGGTGGTTCCGTGGCTCAAATGCTGAATAAATAATGAACCTTGATATGAAAAGGGTTGAAAACCACTGCTGTAGAGGTTCAAACTAATCCATCAGAAAACAAAAAGTTAACTTGACCCATTAAAGACCTGAGGCCGATTCTAAAAATGTTTTCTAAATCCTAAGTTTTCTGAAAAACGTCTGTTTCTGAATATCAGTGGTTTTCATGTCAAGGACCCCCAAACTTATATCAAAATATTTAGTTCCAGGGACCCCCAGAAGCAAATATTTGAGTTAAAAATGTTCCTTCTAGTCAAAGATTTGCTCAAATGTCCACCATGTTTCAAAAATGGCAGATCTACAAGCTCGTATCGCTGCACGATGAACTTGTATATCTGCTATTTTTGAATAGCCAATGTGCTATATACAGTAGATAGCTAACATCTGAAATAACACATGATGCTTTCCCAGATTGAATGGGTTAATAAAATAATAATCTATCCCCATTTTGGGCGTGTCATTATAGACGAAAAGAAAAAGTTAAATATAATCGGAAATTTTGAAAATAGCAGATCTATAAGGTCACAATATTTTGAGCTTGTAGATCTGCTATTATGTGCGACTAAGTATAATCATGAAGCTGAAGTGGTTAATCGATTAGTTGATATATATGTGGTGTAAAGTAACTAAGTACATTTACTCAAGTACTGTACTTAAGTACAATTTTGAGGTACTTTTACTTTACTGGAGTACTTCCAATTGTCTATACTTTTACTTCTACTCCACTACATCTCAGAGGCAAATATTGTACTTTTACTAAGAAAATAATCAATAGTTGCTGCCGTAGTCACCAGTCAGTCATGTGACAATGTTGCCAAAAGGCAGATCTTTATTAACCGGTTGATTTAGTCATTTGTATTCAGCGATGCAAGTGGTCTCTGTTGGGCTGAAACCTCACATGTCCAAAACTGTTACTTTTCAGGATTCAACTTCAAAAACAGCAAAAGCAGCAGATCTACAAGCTCAAAACGCTCCGCTTTGTGCCCGCGTTTCGAGTTTGTAGATCTGCTACTTTTGATGCTTTTGTGTGACCAGTGGTGGAAAGTAACATTTACTCAAGTACTGTACTTAAGTACAAATTTGAGGAATTTTGACTTTACTGGAGTGTTTCCAATTTCCAATACTTTTACTTCTACTCCACTACATCTCAGAGGCAAATATTGTACTTTTACTCCACTACAATTATTTGAAAACTTTATACTAGTTACTTTTCAGATATAATTGATTATATTATAAAGCTTACATTAACCACTTTAATCCTATTTTATCCCATTAATACCTGGAACGCATCTGTGTCACTTTAGATTTCTTTGGCTATTCAAAAATAGCAGATATACAAGCTCATAGCAGCTTGTATATCTGCTATTTTTGAAAAATCTTGAAAAAATATTTTTTACATTTTTTTTCAAAAAACTGTTAGGATTTAGATTTTTTTTAAGAATGGCCTCAGGTCTTAATGGGTTAAACATAGGCTATTTGAAAATAGCAGATCTACAAGCTCACAATACGTCGCATCATGTGAGCTTGTAGATCTGCTATTTTCAAATATGTTTGTACTTTTACTTTTGGTACTTTAAGAAAATTTTGATGCCAATACTTTTCTGCTTTTACTCAATTAAATTTTGAATTCTGGACTTTTACTTGTAACAGAGTATTTCTTTATTGTAGTATTGGTACTTTTACTTAAGTAAATAATTTGAGTACTTTTTCCACCACTGGGCCCGGGCGTTAGTTTACAGAAAAAACACGAAAAGTCAGAATATATGAGTTTCTACCCGACAGCAACGAAATGCTGCAGTGATAATTGTGTTTTTTTTGCCGGAAATCACTGACAAAGTCACTTGAGCTCAGATACATCCTCCAGACATCTCAGCTAATGAGCTGTGCTGCGTTGTGCCGTCAGGCCTGAGATGATAATTAGTAATGATTTCCGGGCTCCACGGCAGGAAAGTAGAGCAAGCAGCGTCGGAAGGATTATTTTTACCCATTTTTATCCCCAATTTAGTCGTTATGCCAATTAATTCCTCACCACGTATATTGGTGTGTTGTCACATTTCAACTGCCGCTAGCGGCCAAACGGTACGGCCGACGGAAATGGCAGTGAATGCGCTGAATGCAACTCAAAGTGAAAATGGCCAGAACTCCAACATTGAAAATCGAAAGTGGGCGTTTTCAAGATGTTTTTGCCATTATTTCTGGAACAGAAGGTCCAATCTGCTCAGTTCAAAGCTTGTTGGATGCGTGACTTTGAGGACATTAAGCACTTTATGACTTGACTGTTTTTTTGGGGGGGTGTAGATTGACAGGAAATGGGGGGGGATTGGGGAGAGAGCAGCAAAAGTCCGTCGTGCTCGGGAATCGAACCCGGGACTCGCTGTCAGGCTATATGGTATATGTATATGGTCACAGCACACATTCTGCCATCGGCCGTGTTGTGGGCTTGGAAATTCTCGATTTTTGAGAAAGGAAAAACTAAAAAAATCTTCTCTTATGGCATTCCCGGGCACAGCATCTTTTCAGATGGGTGTCTGTGGCCAAACACCTATCAATTTGGGGGATGTGAAAATGTTCCCCCCCATATGTATGGATGACATGTCTTTTGGATGTTTGTGCAGAGTTGATTTCTACTGAAGGTTTTCCTGCTCTGTTATGAATTAAAACCGTTTCCCATTGTGTCAACCACACCGATATGATAGGTCAAAACTGCCCTAAAGATACACCTTCAGGAGGCTGCAATTCGAAAATGGCCCCTTTCTAAGTCTTAACCTACCCCCCCCTCCTTCATTTTCCTCTTTTGTATATATATATATACTTTCCTCTTTTGTATATATATATATATTTTTTCTCTCTTCATACCAGTAACCTGAAAGCTGATTGTATGACATTCTGTATAGTAGTGTGTATATCTGCCTGCCTCTTATATTTCATCATGATTTGTGTGCATGGGGTTCTCATCTTAAACAAGCTTAGTGCTTAATGAGAGTTCCAGTTTAGTAGACCTTGTATTGTGAATTTGTACTTCCATGTACTGTTATGTACTGTCATGTACTATTCTCATGTCTTACTAAATAAACTACATCAATCAATCAATCAATCAGCCACTTTCAACCCTAGCATCTCTATTCTGGGGCCAACATTTGGAAAATAGCCGAAGCCGATCTACAAATGGAGGAAGGAACAGAAATGCACTCTGCACATTAACCCCGCCCCCCCCCCTCATTCCCAATACTCAGTCATTCATTTATATACCATCTAATACATTATTTATTGCTATTTTCTTCCTCCTAAGAATACCAGGCTATATTTGCGGTTGCAGAGTACAGTATACATACACACATAAATCAAATGAAATGTATGGAGGTTTTTATTGGATTTTAATAGTTTTTAAAACCACAGAAGACAATCCACACAATGTGTAGCATGATGAGATACACATATTCTCACTGTCCTCCCAGTTTAACCCATTCAATCCACGAACGCATCTACCAATGTCTTCTAAATCCTAATCTAATAAGTATCATTATTTTATTTTATCTTATTTACAGGACTACCCAAAAAACAGACACCCAGGTTGGAGCAGAGGGTCAATAGCGTACCATGCAGGTGAGGAGAACATCCATCAGCTTTTATTTTCATTTGATCACTGTGTGTGTCTGTCTGTCTGTCTGTCTGTCTGTCTGTCTGTCTGTGTCTCTCTCTCTCTCTCTATAGAGCATCGCAGTTCCCGCCCACTTCCTGGTTTTTCGTGGTGCCGGAAGGAAAAGCTCAATGCATTTTTCCCATTGACATTTCCAAAAATATTTATATCAATTAATTTAAGCCTCGAATCAAGCCATCCAGGGTCCTGGTGAATCATGACCATAACACGTTTTTTTCTGTGATTTTTTATTTAATGATATGATATACTATATTTAATAAATACCCTCTGTTTTGCGGTTTTCAAAAAAGTTTTTTCACAGAATCAAACTTTTTATGGTCATGATTCACCAGGACCCTGGATGGCTTGATTCGAGGCTTAAATTAATTGATATAAATATTTTTGGAAATGTCAATGGGAAAAATGCATTGAGCTTTTCCTTCCGGCACCACGAAAAACCAGGAAGTGGGCGGGAACTGCGATGCTCTATTGTAAATGATCATATTCATGAGTTCTAAAGCAGACGGTACACATTGCATTATTTCTGTACAGAAATGATCATGAGTAATTTTCCATGTTTTCTACAGCAGTGGCATAAGTGTGTTTTTGAATCATGACTACTATTCGATATCTCAATTTTTCATCTTTTCCATGTCAGTTTTCTGATCTTTTTAATCATTTTGTGATGATGAGCTGACACTATGTTTTCATCGTCTGTCTCTAGAAACTGTAACACTTTCTTAATCAGATCATGCTCTTAATTTGGTGGATGGGCAGATCTACAAGCTCGCAGCAAGTCACTTTGTGCCGCGCTGCAAGCTTGTACATCTGCTATTTTTGAAAAACTTTTTATATTTATTTATTTTTTACATGGGGGTCCCTGGCAAAGCCTTTTCAGATGGAGGGTCCAGGGCCAAATACGTATCAATTTGGGGGGGGGGGGGTCCTTGATATGAAAAGGTTTCAGAACCACTGAGCTAAACGTGCTAAACGTTGTTTGCAGACGATGGTAAGATGTTCCATGGTCATGGTGTAGGAGAACCCTTCGGGCCGCGCTGCTTTGAGGGAGACATCATGGGCTGTGGGATCATGTTCCCACGGGACTACATCCTGGACAGTGGAGGTATGTATCTTTAATCCATGAAGACCGGGAACGCATCTGTGTCATTTTTTTGATTTTTTTTTTGGCTATTAAAAAAAAAAGATATACAAGCTCATAGCGCAGCACCACGCTATGAGCTTTTATATCTGGTATTTTTGAACAATCTTGACAATGTGTGCAAATCTTTGAATATATATAATATATGTTTTAAAGCAAACATTTTTAACTCTGATCTTCAGTGCTTATGGGGGGTCCCTGGAACAGCATATTTTGAGATGGAGGTCCACGGCCAAATACATATCATTTTGGGGGTCCTTGACATGGAAAAGTTGGAGCACCACTGATATAGCAACATACTGTTAGGATGTATTTGGCCGCGGAACCATTAATGTGGAGATAGTTGTTTTGTCCATCATTGATTAGAATGACCAAGTCAGACGGAAGAAAAACCTGAGTTGGAGTTAGGAGGTTTGACTGATAGTTTGAGGATCCAATGGAGTTAGGAGGTTTAGTCAGAAGAGCTTTTTAGTACTTTTCATTGGTTCAATATTTATAAAACCTGTGTTCAATAGCACTGATTTATTAATGAAAATACATGCATTGCTCCTCTGTGTGTTCCCTCAGATGACATGGAGGAGTGGGACCTGGAGGAGGCCCCTAGGGGGCAGCAGTGTCCCGTTCAGAACGAGCTGTACATGAATAACGAGGATGACGAGGACAAGCAGGACGCTGACGATCTGGAGGGGAGGAGGAAGGTGACGGTGAGACTGACGCTCTGTCTTTTTGCTGCCTTACGTACGCCACACAGGAGGCATAAAAACAGTTCGCTAAAACTAGAGAAATAACGAAAATTGGGGGAAAAAATAAAACATTTTAGTTAACTGAAATAAAATCACAAGACTTTACAAAAGAACAATAACTAAATGAACCTGTTTTGTGTGTTTACAGAAACACAAAAAATCCCCTTAGTTTTAGGGCCCTATCTTGCCTTATGCCCCTTATGCCTAGCCTGGCATGGCCAGACTAATATCACTGCCACGGGCAATTTCTTTTTGCAATGGCAGCGTCTGGAACCAGGCTACCTTATGCCTTACCCTTAACACATCCACCGCCAGAGGTTAATCTCATAATGTACTCACCAGTGCCAAGGTGTTTTTGTTGTTTTTTTGTTTTTTTCATGTCGCCATAGATCTTGTTAAAATCCTTAAGATTGAGCCGTGAACGGTCTGTTTACATCCGCGAGATCTCCCTGTATCTCCCAGTGAAAACCACGTGTCAAACGGGGCATCCATGTTTGAGTTAGAGCGGATTACGTTAAACAGTGAAATGCGAGGAGAAAAAACTACAGGAAGAGAATTGAGTTTCAGTTTCGTCTGTAGAATGGGAGCGGGCGTGATCGTCGAAACCGGATCCCAAATAATTCTATTTCCTGTCATCAAACCGGAAACGGAAGTGGATCAAAAAAAATCCGAAAGTGCACCCGGACCGCGCATGCGCGAAAAGACCGCAGCCCGTAGGACTACGGGCTCGGCGCTTAACCGTTGGATTTAACGGCCCGTAGAACTACGGGCCCGGCGGTAAAGGTGTTAAAATAGCAGATCTACAAGATCACAACGTGTCACAATGCGACACAGTGTCAGTTTGTAGATCTGCTATTTCTTCCGTCTTCGGTGTTTCTATCCTTGTTGAATCTCGCCCTTGATTCATCCATATTGCAATAAAAAAAACGAATAAAAAACTATAAACAAAAAAATAAGCCTTTTGAAAACAAAACTAAGCTAAACTAATCAAAACGCAACTGTAATTGAAAACAAAAAGTCAAAATGAAATTAAATACAAATTTAAAAAAATTTATGAAAAAGGCAAAACCATAATGTTGGTACAAAGCAGAACCATTAAAGCTGGTACTGTAGGTATAGACAAAGGAATATTATTATCTCTTTGCTGCCCCCTTGTGTCTGAACAGGTGTTCTTCACCCGCAACGGCAAGGTGGTGGGCCGCAGGGACGTGGTCCTACCTGCAGGGGGCTTCTATCCCACCATCGGCATGATGAGCAGCGGAGAGAAGGTCAGAGTGGACCTGCACCCCCTCAGTGGATGAGCCCTGGGGTCAGAGGTCACGGTCAGAGGACATGGACACTTGGACAGGCAGGCTGTTCCTCTAGCGTACATCACAATGAAGGGTGTGGAAAACTTCAGGTGACCGAGTGTATTCTATGTTAATCTATTCAATCTGGGAACGCATCTCTGTCATTTTACATTTCTTTGGCTATTCAAAATAGCAGATCTACAAGCTCATAGCGTGGCACTGAGTGCCGCGCTATGAGCTTGTAGATCTGCTATTTTGTGAAAAATCGTGAACATTTGTGCAAATCTTTGAATATATATATTAACATATAACATTTGTAACTCAAATCTTTGCTTCTGGGGGTCCCTGGAACCCAATATATTTTGAGATGGGGGGACCCCCATCTCAAAATATATTTTGTTCGAGGGACCCCCAGAAGCAAAGACTTGAGTACAAATGTTCGCTTTAAAAATATATCTTCAAAGATTTGCACACATTTTCAAGATTTTTCAAAAATAGCAGATCTACAAACTCATAGCGCGGCACTCAGTGCCGTGCTATGAGCTTGTAGATCTGCTATTTTTTAATAGCCAAAGACATCTTAAAATGACACACAGATGTGTTCCCGGTCTAGATGGATTATTCTACATTCTGTTATCATCTGGCTCCAGACTGTTTCTTGACCTCACCATAGTTTACAGTGGCTTCCATCGACCTTACAGATGAAGAGTGAGACATGATCAAATACTTTTAATATTGCACGCGTGTTGCCAGAAAGTGCATTAAAACATTAAAACGATTTCAGGGGAGATTTCTGAACCACTCGGAGGTCTTTAACACATTGATTGCCAAGATATTAAACATAGTTTTCTATCCCCGTGCCGGCGTATAATTACCTCAATCCGATGATATTTGAAACGCCGTGGAACCGACATTGTGTAAAAAGTTTCCTGTGAGTAGACGGAAGGATCTGTGTATCCATGGGAACAACAAGTTTCCAACCGCAATCCGCCATTTTGGAGCTTTGGTCCGCTGAAAACGGGTGGTTTTCAATGGAAAAAAAAGAAACTGAGTTACAGCCGTTTTTCTGAAAATCCCATCATTGGGGCGGATGGAAGTGACGTTTTTTGGAATGATGTCACATCCACATTTTTCTTCTCTGAGAGACGATCGATCATTCCAAAGCTGTGTTAGGTCGCCCCTTGTGGAATTTTCCCCAAAAAATGTAAAAACGAGTTAACTCGATCTAGGCAATCAATGTGTTAAGGGGCAGAACTATTTTTTTTTTAAACATCTGGACTGTTCAGACCAGGGTAAAGGAATAGTATAAGTTCCAACCATATCATCGCCCTGCATGTCACATTCAAGAGAAATAGGATATAAATAGTTGACGGTTGTCTTTAAATACAGACTAAAGGTCTTAAACAGACGGGGAGCGTTGGACACGGGCGTTACCGTTCAGATCAGCGGGGATCGCCCCTCGATCATTGTTGTTTTGTCCTCCTGTGCGTAGCGGGGGGGAAAAAAGCTCACCACAATCCAGCTCTTGCTGCCCGTGTGCGTGTGCACAAACGAGCACGAGCGCGAGAATTTCACGGGACCGCTCCCGCTCGCCTCACCGCCCCTCAACTTTTCCGCGCGTCCCAAAATAATCGCTCGCCTCTCATTGAAAATGAATTACATAGGCGCGTCGGCCGCTTCCTGTCTGAAATGACCTTAAGACCCTAAGATGTCCCCTCTGAAAGCGGGGGATATCCAACTCCAAGGACAAATGTACTTTGTGTCGCATGACTAATGTTGTACGACATTAAAGTACGTATTTTCACATAACAAAAGAAAATGTTTTGACAAAGTATAGGCCTCTATATACTCAGGGCCCCCAAATAGTAGGAAAGTCCCTTTGAATGCTCTCATTTAATCCTAATCGGGATTCAGGTGTGGTATAGGATTTTATTGTAAAAAAACAAACATATTGCAATATTTCACCAACATATTGCGATTGTCATCGTGTTTTCCTCTGCACACGTTGGAGATGAAACGCTTGAAGAAATAGACAAATTACATGTAGTCTTCAATGTGGGGACTTAATTTAAAACAGCCTTACCTGGAAAAAGGTGCCATAGATGTTATCCTAAAATTGGAGGAATTCTGACCACTGTAGTAGATTATTGGATATTGATTTAGCCTCTAAATGAGTGGCCTGAGAGAGGATTACATACATACTGTAACCATTGTAGAACCAAGGGAAGTCTTGATGCTGGTGTTGTTTACTTTATTTTGACTGTTAATTTTGCTTTGACGTTGGAAACCTCACATTGAACACTTATTTTCCATTACTGAGATATGTTGGGAGTCCGTTATGGTTTACAATGCATGCTGCTGACACACTGACATTTCAGAACATATGATCAATATGGGTTCTGACTCAAGTGACTGACTCTATTTCAGCAACAAGACATAACAAGGTAGTGCTTAATTATGGTTATTGGCAGTAGGACTGAGTGATATTATGACTTCAAGTCAATTTAAAGACTAGTTCAAACTTTTGCCTCAATTAATTTAATCAGTTATAAAAAAAATAGCAGATTGTAGAGCGGCTATCTTTGCGTGGTTAATCAGGCTATTAAATTTGGTTGATTATGAAAATTCTACTCACATTTTTTCATGTTGATTTTGTTGATGGAAGTAAAAGAAATATTATATATATATATATATATATATATATATATATATATATATATATATATATATATATATATATATATATATTTTTTTTTTTTTAAATGCTTCTCGATTATTCGATGAACCTACATGAGATGTTTGTTCCAAATTTTGATTTTGATATATATATCGTCAGCATAGACCCAACTCAAAGTGCTAATAACCACCATGAAGCATGACCTTGAGTGTTTTATTATTTATGCAACAGCACTGCGCTGTCATTACATCTTTCTTTTTCTTTTCTCACAATGTGTTAGTAGTGTTCAGTTTCACAGAATGTTTGCTCTTTTAGCCTTGCGGCAAAACCCAAAATATTTACTCAGTTTACTGTCGCCAGCTGGACTGGTCAACCAATCACAGAGACTTTTACTGGTGATTCACCTGTCGGTGTATTATTGTGTTACTGGGAGAAAAATCATGCCTCTTGGCCAATCACAATGCACGCTTTGAACTAAGCTGTTGTTGACTAATATATACCATGAACCGGTGGTTCTCAACGTCGTTTCCGTGGACCACCAGGGGAACGAAATGAACGCTTGTGGGTCTGTAACTCTTCAGACTCCAGGGTACACCTTTTTACACTATAACAGTTCAATTAACACAGAGTTTACAGCGTAGATCAGGGTCCCAGAGATAGAAAATGTTATCAATTGAGGGTCCGTGGCCTCATAATGCATATCAAACTGGGGGTGAAACGGTTGAGAATCACTGCCGTAAACAACACCACCCTTTCACAGCATAGCCAAAAAAGTACCAAAAGTAGGTTTTGTGGGTTTTTGAATTGTCCGTTTTCTGATTAAACAGACACATCTACGGGTGTCCCGATAATAATGAAAACAATCTGAGAACAAACCTCTAAATTATAAAACTCCAAAGCAAGTATAATGTAACTTGTCCATTAAAGTCGGCTGTACCTGGCAGTCTTAAACCTTTAGTTTTGTCATAGTTAAAGTGAACGGTTGAAAATCAGCCCCATGGCCAAGATCTGCACGTCTCAGGTATAATATCAAGCTGAATGTGACTTTTTGACGGAAATGCTATTTTAAACGTTTTGTAAAAAAAAAAAAAAAAGAGGGGAAAAAAAATGCCATACACGTACTTCTATAATAAGCACTTTATATAATTGCAGTGTAAAGTTGAACATTGTTGATCTAAACTTAACCACACAAATCCTATAGCGAACATTTAGCGAAAATAGTCGATCTACAAGCTCCACAACAACCGCAGTGCATTGTGCCGTGTTGTGACCTTGTAGATCGGCTATTTTATCGGTGAAGAGATTTGGTGCAGAGGGGGGGGAAGGAAGGGGCCTAGTATAGACCCCTGGGGGACTCCAGTCAACTAAGTATATTAGGGTTTAAAGGGATAGTTCACCCAATTTTTTTTTCTTTTTCTAACGATTACCTAACCCTAACCCCATGGAGACTTGAATTTATGGATATTATTTAGTTTTTGTCGCATTCCTAAACCAATAATTTGATGACCAGTGGACCGGTAGGCAGACACAAAGGAGACTCTTTGTGTCTCCTACCGGAACCGTTGCCGGTCATCAAATTATTGGTTATCATTATATTAGGAATGCGACAAAAACTAAAGAAAAATCCATTCATTCAAGTCTCCATGGGGTGACTAATCCATAGAAAAAAAATCATTTTGGGGGTGAACTATCCCTGTGGTTAAGACTTTATAATAGGACTGATATAGAGACGGCATAGTGGAGAGATTACTGTGTCAATATGAAAAGATACAATAACCAAATTATTGTTGCCGCGTGCAAACTGCAAATGTGAGCCTCGCCGTGCTTGTGAATATTTGAATATTTCTGCTGTCCAAACGACCTACTGTAGATAACAGGGATTTTTCTATGAACCAGGTTGTGCTGTAACTGTGTGACGATACACTAAAGGCTGTGTAGAATGTTTATGTGACGTCTATGACCTTATATGTTGACCGTGTACTATCACTTCAGACCAGGGGTCTTCAACAGGGGGTCCGCGGGACCCCTAGGGGGTCCTCAGAGTTACTACAGGGGGGCCGCCAAATCTTCGTGTGATTTGGATTTTTCTTTTTTACATTAACCACTTGAACCCCATTATCCCTATTCTGAAGAGAATTTAAGCCAAAAATAGCAGATCTACAAGCTGACAACGCCTCTGCTATTTTTGGCTAAGAGGTTTGGTGTTGGTCTATGAAAAGACAATTTCATACAGTATGTAGACGGGGGTCCCTGCTTCATCTCTCTTTCAGCTAGGGGGTCCTTGGGCTGAAACCGTTGAAGACCCCCAGACACAGACAGTCCTAAAAACTGACGTCTGAGAAGAACCCGTATAACAGCCGTTCCCATCCTGTGGGCGACGCATCCTGATCAATGCTAATTCATTACTTGCGTATTGAATTATAAATGTATATATAACTTTTTTATAATCCACCTATTGTCCCATTGGCCTCTTCAAGTTGGGATTGTGCCAATTTGTACATTTTCAACTGGTCTGTGGGCGTCGAATCGGTCAAAAGTACAGGATTTGTTCTCACTCATGCTTAAAGGGATAATTCACCCTCAAAATTACTTTTTTTCCTATCAATTATACACCCCATGAAGCCTTGCTTGGTTAATCAGGCTGTTCCATCTGGTTGATTATGAAAAATAAACAAAAAATGTTTCATGTTGATTTATATTTTTTTTTTAAATGATATATACATAAAAACAAACTGCTTCTCGATTATTCGATTTAACCTACATGAGATGTTTGTTCCAAATTCTGGTTTCAAAACATATCGTCTATCGGGTGAAAACCTCATTATGTTTTTCAGGATAAGAAAAAAAAAGAAGGAAGATCTACAAGCTCGAAACGTGTCGCTTCGCGCCGCGTTTCGTGCTTGTAGATCTGCTACTTTTGATGCTTCTGTGTGACGCTGTAGTATGATCAAGTAGGGCATGAATTCATGGAGATTTTTTAGTTTTTGTCGCATTCCTAAGCCAATAATTTGATGACCGGCGGTGGCTCCGGTAGGAGATACAAAGTGACTCCTTTGAGTCTCCTACCGGACACATTAGCATCTTTCCGCCAGTAATCAAATTATTGGCTTAGGAATGCGACAAAAAATATATATATCCGTAATTCAATGCTTCATGGGGTGTGTAATTGATAGAAAATATGTCTTTTTTTGGGTGAACTACTCCTTTAATTCATCAAAACATGTCCAATCTACAATGAGTTCTCATGAGCTTGTAGATCCAGTAGTTTTGGTGAGAGACGGAAGTATGACTCAGGTTTTCATACTGCCCACAAAGTACTGGGAACAAAGACTATAATCTCACCTTTTCACTAAAAGTCATTATAGTCAATATCAACTTGCCCTTTGAATGTTTTCAGCGTCATACAATGTTAAAACATGGGAAACAGTTTGTCCAAAGCATTTGAACACGAAGCATCTTTGTCCCTCGTGTTTAAAATAGAGTTGATAATCCCAGAACCAAGATATATATTTTTTGGGGCAAATGTAGAGCAGTCTTTGAACCCCCCCCCCCCCCCCCCCCCCCCAAAAAAACATTTTTTTATTTACAGATAACATATTTACCTAATGCCTGCCTATTACTTTTGTGTTCTTTTTCTTTTTGTGGCAATTTGTTAATCCATTAAGACCGGCAACTTATCTCTGTCATTTTAGATAAAAATAGCAGATATACAAACTCAAGCTATTAATCTTTCAATATTTTTAAAGCGAAACATTTGAAAATGTTTTGTTCCAGGGACCCCCAGAAGCAAAGATTTGAGTTACAAACGTTCGCTTTAAAAAATATAATATTTAAAGATTTGCACAAATGTTCCGATTTTTCAAAAATAGCAGATCTGCAAGCTCATAGCGCGGCACTCGCGCTATGAGCTTGTAGATCTGCTATTTTTTAATAGCCCAAATAAATGTAAAATGATACAGATGCGTTCCAGGATTGAATGGGTTATGGCAAGGCAACATTTGAAGTGCTCTTCTCTAAGCTGTTGGAAAAAAGTGATTTGTTAGTTTTCATTCTTTCTTTCTTCAGGAACTGCATCACTATTTATTGTTCTGTACATACTGTATGTGTTCATTCAGCAGAACGGGGGAAACAAAGCCATTATTTAATCAGTTCCAGGGTGGAAAAAGTGAAATAAGCTCAGATCTATTCCAATTGTTCAGTGGTTCTTAAATTGTTACATTTTCAAGGACCTCCATAACTTTTGATAGTGTACAAATGGACCCTTACGGGTCTGTTTGTACACTCTCAGAGTTACAGACCTGTAAGGGTCCATTTTGAACCCTCACTTTGAGAACCACTGCTCTAGCTCTAGTCAAGTTTTGTTCACAACAATCGCTGCTTTGAACAGAGGTTTGATTTCTTGAACGTCATTTGGGTTTCGTCAATCATAGAAATGAGAATTATGAATGTACTGTATGTCATCTTGGAAATATGTACGTGTGTGAAATGTTTGAATATTGAAATAAAGTATTTCTATACGACAGCCAGGGTATTGATTTTTATTGTTAAAAGGTTAATGTTCTATATTCCGATTTCACCCGACAGACGATTATTCAACTTTAGACACGAGTCATGAATGCATGAGTTAAAAAAAAGCGTGGAATTTAGTCTTTATTTAAATTGTTTCAAGAGGATGATATGCAATGTTTTGGTATTCGCCATTGATTCAGTATAAAATATGACGTTACAGTAGGTAATACAGTAGAGGCTCATGTTTCTGAAAGTCAGATATCCCACCTGACAAGTAAAAAAAACTAACATAATTTTTGATTGATTGTACAACACTTTGGAATGTATAATCTCCATCAGCTATGTTATTTATGCACTTCAACTGTACCCCAAAACACGCTCGCCCCGGGTCAAATCTGGCGACCTTGGAACGGTCGCCACCAGGTATTCCTAAACGTGACTATGCCTAAACCTAACCTTATTCCTAAACGTAACCTCAGTAAAACTATGCCTAAACCTAAGTTTATTCCTAAATGTAACCTCAGTAAAACTATGCCTAAACCTAACCTTATTCCTAAACGTAACCTCAGTAAAACTATGCCTAAACCTAAGTTTATTCCTAAACGTAACCTCAGTAAAACTATTCCTAAACGTAATCTCAGTAAAACTATGTCTAAACCTATTCCTAGCCTTAGCGGTTAACCTCTGTAAAAAGAATACAAGAATCGGGAAAAAATGGGTCTGAGTGTGTGTTTGGGGCCAGCGTTCCGGTTACCAGTGCAGGTACAGTACTGTAGAAGAACAGACATTATGTTTTAAAAGATGTTCAAATTAACAAGGTCATACTGTTTGTACAATTTGTGTTATTGCCTCTATTCGTGCTTGTGCTTATTTGAACCATGTGGCTCATGGTTGATTATTGCTCCACATGTCAGATATAGATTTTAATGCCCTTGTGTGATTTGATGATGATGAAACCGCGTATTAAGTCAAGGGCTCCCAAACCTTTCAGGCCGCGACCCCCCAAAAGAATCCTATTTGAACTGCGGACCCCCCACCCTGACAAGCACTTGGAATTGTAGGCATTACGTTTAGTTTGACTCGGTTCCACAGATAAACATTGTGAAAAAAGACGATCTACAAGTTGTGAGCTTATAGATTGTCTATTTTCACAATGTTTGCCTCTTTCTTACAGAATATTTGCCAAATGTGGCCAATTTGGTATTAAAAAGGTCTTAAAAGTCATTAAATTGTAGCTTTATAAATGTGCAGATACCCTGTATACACTTATACTGTATGTTTGTTTGTTTACTGTTGAGTGAGAAAACTATGTCCACATTAAGCGAATCATCTTTAGGGACTGTCCCGACCCCCAGTTTGGGAACCACTGTATTGTATAAGTCATTGTGTGTCTCGTGTCTGAAATAGTCCATACAAACTTTTGCACATCGGCTATTTTCTGCACATGTCACCGTCGCACGGCAACATATAAATCAGGCCACACACACACACACACACACACACACACACACACACACACACACACACACACACACACACACAGCCTCATAACCATAATTTTGCTATTGCTTTGAGACTCAGCTAAAAACAAAAATCATTACAAAAATGTTCATAATATACAATTCAAAACAGGTACCTCCTCGCATCAAGAGGATGTTATTAAGATCCATAAAATCCAGAAGTGGCCACATTTCCTAAATGGACACGACGGGACTAAGAGGATTTTTTTATATTTGTTTTTATCTACTACAATTACAAGTATACGAACCCACTGCTCGAGGTTGTTTATTTAAACAAGACTCCTCTCTATACATGGCAGTAATAATCCAACCAAGAGCAGGGGGATTTAGATGACTAGTTAAAAGCACTGTACGGTGCAGATTTAATGCACACAATAGGGGATATGTTCAGGTAACATACACCTGAACATATCCTCACAACGCCTCGCAGCGCGTGGCATTGTGAGCTTGTACTGTAGATCTGCTATTTTTGGCTAAAGTTCTCCTCAGAAAAAGGGATGCTAGGGTTCAAGTGGTTAAGGTAAAAAGAAAAAATCATATCACACAAAGTTTTGGCGGACCCCCTGTAGTAACTCTGAGGACCCCCTAGGGGTCCCGGACCCCCTGTTGAAGACCCCTGTACTAGGCATGTAACGATTCACTCAACTCACGATGCGATTTGAATCACGATACTAGGTTCACGATACAATTTTTCACGATTTTTTAAACAAAATTATTTTCCAGACAAATGACAGAAAAAAACTTTTTTTATTTATTATTTCTCTTACACAAATCCAGTATTTTCTTCTCTTAAATATGTTTACAATACTGTGTTTTCTCTTATCCTCTTTTCAATACAGTAGTAATGACTGATTTTTTTTTTTTTATCAATTCTCTCATAAAGAGAATTTCCTTTCATTTTTTCCCCCTGCTGTTTGCATGGTGATACATTTTGTATTAAATTGATTTAAATTGTCACCGGTTTGAATCGATTTAAATCGATTTACGATAAATCGTTACATGCCTAATATATACTACTAGGACTGGGCAGTTGTTGAAAGTATATAAACAGACATTTAGAACCAATAAAAGCGACTTGTCATAATAACTTGGGCCTGAGAGAAAGAGGAAGAGACAGAACAACAGCAATGATGACTTCATCCAAGAAGACAAATTGCTGGTTTTAGACACTTTTCACAACTTTAACCATAATATGCTTGTACTTATGTTGAAGTTGGAAAAACTCTGAAATAGTATAGAGCAGGGGTCTTCAACGTTTTCAGGCCAAGGACCCCCTAGCTGAGAGAGAGATGAAGCAGGGATCCCCACTATATTGTATAAAATTGTGTTTCAGATTAAACTTTTTTTCTTTACTTGGTCTGCTCTTTTTTCCCCTCTACACCAAACCTCTTTGCCAAAAATAGCCGATCTACAAGCTCACAACGCCTCGCAGCGCGAGGCGTTTTGAGCTTGTAGATCTGCTATTTTTGGCTAAAGTTCTAGGTCAAGGTAAAAAATTTTTTTTTATAATCACACAAAGATTTGGCAGCCCCCCTGTAATAACTCTGAGGACCCCCTAGGGGTCCCGAACCCCCTGTTGAACACCCCTGGTATAGAGAGCAATGTGATCATTTTGTCTTTCCAGCTCTTAATTGTAAAGAGTTGTGTGTGTGTTGGGCTGGGCAGCCTATGATCCAGAGTGTAATATTCCCTGTACGTATTATTCTTGTGCAACACTTTTGAACGTAAGGCAGCAAAAGGGCTCGTATCGTCTTCAGTGATGTTCCTGGAATCATGGGGTCTTGTAACATCACCCTCCTCCAGGCAAAAGCCCCCAAATTAGGTCAAGGCTGTCTGTTTTTGTCGGAACATTTCTTAATTCCACTTAAACTATGATGCTTTTTTGAAAAACACTAATCCTAATAAACAATGAACCTCTAATAATGACGTCCTTGGGACACTTTATCCCCGTTTTATACTTCGGCTTATAGCAGATCTACAAGCTGAGCTTGTTGATCTGCCAAATTGTGAAACATTTTGAGAAAAATGTTGAAAACGTTTGCCTATAATGAATGAAATGCCCAAAATAGGGACGTCAGGGTTAATTAATGTAGTTAAGTTTCAGTAAATGTTTTGTTTTGTCATGCGTTTATTTTGAATGATGTTAATAAAAACAGAAACATTTTTTGCACGTTCTTTGAAATCACAAAGAAAAACACTTAATATCACATTAAATATAGCAAAAAAATAAACAAGAAAACTAAAAAGAAGTAATCTAAACCTATTGGAAAAGGAGTGAGAAATGAACCCAGAGATGAAGAGTCTCAGCAACAAAGGCCTTTCCCAACAATTCATATAAAAGATACAGTATATCAGATATTTTTGCACAATGTGATTCCAGACTTTTACAAAAAAAGTAAAAACAAAATTAAAGGCAGTATAGGATCAATATATACACATCATCTATGAAGCATTTCTACATACATGTCCCCTTGAGATATAAAAACCACAGGCAGCCAAATGGCTCAACACACTGTCATTCCCTAAAACGGCCTAAAGTGACTTGTCTTCTTGGGACGAATGTGGCCAAACGTCAAAGCGTTCAACTGGAAGAGGGGTTCATCCGGTGTCGTCCCGGACACTTCCGCACACCAGAATGCGGAAGTGCCGTTCTCTAACCCAAGATGTAAAAGGGTCTGCTAAAAGAACTCTGAGATGCGCCGTCTAAAGCAGAGCGAGTCGCTGTGCCGAGTAGGACTGTTACGATTATTACATAATTGTCTAATGGCAATTATTTGTGCATAATCGTCATAATGTTGAATAATGTTAATATATTTTCAAACATTTTCAAAAATAGTGAAAATAGCAGATCTACAAGCTGACCGCGTAGCATCGCGACGCATTGTGAGCTTGTACATCTGCTATTTTCAGTTCCACTATTCATGCATTTTTTTAAAAAGTATAAAGTTACTAAATATGTCAGTCATTTCTTTGTACATTGTATGTATATTTGTCATATCTGCCCTGTGCGACTTCAAAGCCTAAAAGCCAAACAGAAATTGCATTTGTATTCAATTCATATGTTCCAATGGTCAACGACAAAAAACACAATTAAATCGTTAATCGCAATTATTTGTGTGACAATTAATCGTCATGTAAAATGTCATAATCGTGACAGCCCCAAACTCAGCGCCGTTCGAGTTACGTCCCGATAGGGACAGAATCGTAACTCATATCCCCCCTATAGTCAACATGTGCCGTCGTGGGTACCCACGACCCCCCCCACTCCCGTCCCCCGTCCCCATCCAGTCAAAAGTTTGACGTTTTGGTTCAAATCCGTCCCAAGAAGAATTCACCCGTTGCCGTCCTGGCAGTGAGAATGCGTTGAATTGGCAGAAAGGGTTCCGACAGCGAGAGGATCCTGTTCAGATCCTGTTCAGACGTCATCCTCCTCGTCTCCATCTTCCTCGTAGTAGCGGTTCCTCTTGATCATCTCCTCCACACTCAGCTCCTCCTCCTCCTCGCCCGCAGCCTTCTCCTCCTCCCAGAAGCCCACGTCCTGTGAGGAGGAGGTGCAGTCGTCTTTGTTGGAGGAGGGCAGCGTGGGAGAGGGAGACGGGGAGACGTCGGGGGAGGCGCCGCTGCTGGCGCTTTTCAGGGAAGAAGCCTCGTCCGCCACCGTCGGCGTCTTGGTCTCCTGGTCTTTGTGGAGGACCTGTTTCTGCTCATGGAGACCGTTGTCCACCTCCTCCTCGTCCTCTGAGACGCTCTCGCTGGCCTTCAGCGTGTCTCCTCTCTGAGGAGGAGGACGAGAGGAGGACGTCTCGGTCTCCTCTTTGCTTTGGTTCGGTTTCACGTCTTGGAACGTCTGCGGTTTGTCTTCTTCTTCTTCTTCCCTGGGCGTGGTCGGCTCCTGAACCGAGGAGCGCGTCTCCTCCAGCGAGGACCTCCTCTCCAGCAGGGTCTTGAGGAGGGGCCGGCGAGGCTCCCGGGCGGCCGCGCTGACGGTGGGGTTGGCGGCGACCGTGAAGAACCTCGAGCGCTCCTTGAGGGAAGAGCTCCTTCTCAGGCTCTTGAGCTCGGCCCGCTCTGTGCTCTGCTGCTGGGCTCCAGTGGAAGAAGAGGAGGACAGCACGTCTTCCACCGGGGGCCACCTGGCCCTCCCCGGGCGCACGGAGCCCACTACGCCCCCCTCCTGGGCCAGAGCGGGCGGTGGCTGTCCCTCGCCGGCCGGAGGCGGCCAGGCGACCCTCAGCCTGGTGCGCGTCTCGGCCAGCTTCTCGGCAGCAGGGTGGAGTTTCTCGGTGTCGCTGTGAGTGTGCGTCTCCAGTAAGGCTGTCAGGTCTGTAACCTACAAAACAAAATACCAGTTTATCCACCGTACCTACCATATCATCTCAAACACTACTTCCAGCCAAATTCCAGTTTTCATTCATACCCAACCAGGCAAGCGAATCAATTGCATGTCCCACTACAGTATGTACCACCAACAGGGGGCAGTTCGCCATAAAATACAAAGGTGTTTCACGATGGAACGCCCATTTCCATCTAGTGGCAACCACATCCTCCCTTCCTACCTACAAGAGAATACGTAAATTGAATACCCTAGATGATAGGCACCCAAAATATTGTCACATATGGACTTTCTAAATCTCTTATCTTTATTATTTTCTGTCTCTCTTTATCTATCTTTTGTTTTTGTCTCTTCTGCCCAGTTTGTACTTTCATATTTATTGTTTCTTTTTTTTTTTTTTTTTTTTTTTAAATATCAAATAATCCAAATTATACGTAATGTAAACGGTAAACTTTCCCATGGAAAGAACTATCATTATTATGCATATGTATTACATAAACTGTCGTGCAAATCAAATAAATCAAACCTTGGCCAGCGGCGACGTTTCTACCGGCGCGGCAGGTGGGGTTGGCGTCTGTTTGGCCGAGGAGGCGCTGCTGCTCTCAGCTGCGGGTCGAGATGACGGTTCCTCACGTTTCTTTGGCTTGGCCGCGGGCACCTCCTCGTCTTCCTCCTCTCCATCGTCATGGCGGGGCGACCACAGCTCCTTGTGAGGCCGGTGGCCGAAGCCCTCGTCATAGTTGCCCTTGGCCTTGAACAGCTGGCTGAAGTGAGGCTTGCAGTAGACGTTGCCGTGCAGGGAGGCGTAGCTCCCAAGACTGGACAGCAGAGGGGAGCAGAGAGTCACAACACTGTACACTACACTCATTCATATCCCTGTGGTTTAGGTACATGATGAGTCAATCACCTACACTGGTTGTCCAGGTTACTTAAAGCATTGCTTCTCAAACTTTTTCATGTCAAGGACCCCCAAATTGACACTTATTAGCCCGCGGACCCCCATTTGAAAATATATGCCAAGGACCCCCATAAGAGAAGATTTTTACGGCTCTAGCAGTGATTCTCAACCATTTTAATTTCAAGGACCCCCAGTTTGACATGCATTAGGCTACGGACCCCCATGAAATGGTATTTCTATCTCTGGGACCCCAATTTATAGTCTAAAATCAATGTTAATTTAACTCTGAGAGTGTACAAGTGTACAAATTCCATTTGTACACCCTGAGTTACAGACCCATAAGGGTCCATCATTTAGCTGGGGACCCCCTGGAACTCCCTCAAGGACCCCTGGGGGTCCCCGGACCCCACTTCGAGAACCACTGACTTAAAGCAGTGGTTCTCAACCCCTTTCAAGTCAAAGACCCCTAAATTGATATGTAGGCTAGAAAAATGGTACTAACATATATGGTACTCAATATGGAATTTATCAACACAATACTGTATTTAACGTAAAAAGGGGTTTTTAGACTTCTATTGAGAGACCTGACCCACCTGAGCTTTGAGTTGCAGTGAACGCAGCGGAAACAGGTGCTGTGGTAGATGTGCTGATTAGCCACCAGTCTCTCCAGTGGATACACCGTCTTTAAGCAGGCCACACACGTCTCCCTCACTGGAGGGCAGAACTTCTAAACACACAAACACACACACACACACACACACACACACACACACACACACACACACACACACACACACACACACACACACACACATATTATTACCACATTACACATATCTTACACTGTACCAAAGAATCAGCCATACTTTATGCATGTAACATGTTACTTGGCGTCTCTGACATCAGACTCACCTTGTGTACTTTGGGCGGCTCACTGCTATCTCCTGAAAAACAACAAATACACAACAGTTCAACTTCACATCAATCAAATCCGGATGCACTGCATGTGGGCGGCAGTGGCTCAGGGGTAGAGTGGCCGGTAGAACGGCCGGATGGAAGCCGTAAGGTTCCCAGTTTGATCCTGGGCTCCCCCAGAAGAGTTACTGTCGAAGTGTCCTTGAGCAAGACGCTGAACCCCTAATTGCTCCTGATGAGCAGGTTGGTGCCTTGTATGGTTTCCTCCGCCATCGGTGTATGAATGTGTGTGTGAATGGGTGAATGTAATGCACAATCTATGTAAAGCGCTTTGGATAAAAGCGCTATATAAATGCACCATTTTTACCATTTACAATGTGGTGGATTTGAACCCCTAGACTCTGTAGCGGGTGACAGGTATTTACCACTGCACCATCCGAGCACCCTTGGAGCTGCTTATTTAAAGAACGTGACATTTTGGATATTAAAGAACCCCTAGTGGGACGTCTGAGCATCCAGCGAGGCAGGCTATAGCAGAAGGAGGACAAACTCACCGTTGACCTCGGCTACAGCCGTGTTTCTCACAGGCTGAGGTGCAGACACCTTTTGGGTCAGAGAATCCAGAGAAGACAGGCCCTGGAGAACAGAGACGACACGATCTAAATCAGACAAAGAACTACAGACAGAGCTACATAAATAACATAATACATAGTGAAAAGACTCTGCTATAAGAAGATGCAGGCTGACCGTCCGTGGTGTCTGACCAGGGCCTTGTTTGGATACGGCTGCTTGGTACTTTGCCATCTTGTCTCTCAGAGAAGCCTTCTCCAGAGATGATGGCAGACCTGCAGCAGAAATAAAAGACAAAAACCAAATGCTTCAACTCTTAACACACCAAGACCACGATTCACACTGAGCAATGTAGATCTACATACTGTATATCGTACAAAATCGTACGTGCTGGCAAGATCGTCTGTAGGCTATAATCAGTGAAGATACAAGCGTTGCTGACGCCTTGATAGCTTGTACTTAATGGTGAGGCTATTGTCTTGGACCAGGTCAAGACTTTGCCTAAGGATGTAGTCCTCCACAGTCACAAAGAGGAATGTCTCCCTGAAATATTCCTGCCATAGTTTAGTTAGTTGGACCATCCCGTGTTTTGCACAAAGCTTCCTGGGTTGTCAAACATGTTGAAGCTTTGACATTAAGCTCATCTGGGACGCCGTAATTCAAGAGGATAATGTTACATGATCTCTCAAAACCATGAATGAAGCAGCAGAAAAGGACCAGGAATGAGGTGAATAGTTGTGCGTGCGTGCGTGCGTGCGTGCGTGCGTGCGCTTACCGTCCATGTCCTCAGAGGAAGTCCTCCTCAGTCCCGCTCTGTCTCCCTAGAGGGATGAGATGGTTCATTACATTTATGGATCAGTGGCGCATAATTAAACATTATGGCCACCAGCAGCAGCCTGTCTCACACAAGCAAATCAACATATACAACATACTGCCTGAGACAGATATCCTGTCAAAAGTCTCTCCAGCTCTTTAGTAAACAGAAAATACATTCAGGTTGGGATACCAAAATGTATATATATATGTTTTAAAGCCAACATTTTTAACTCCGATCTGTGCTTCTGGGGGTCCCTGGAACGACATATTTTGAGATGGGGGGGTGGGCGGGGGGGTCCGTGGCCAAATACACAGAGTGTACAAATGGACCCGGATGCACAGGTTGAGAGTCGGTGTGTCTTAATGGACAACAATGCAGCATAAACCAGGCCAGACAGATGGAGCTAGCCGACTGTGAAAGCCGTTGCTATGAAACATGACACTGATCATTAGTCAAAAACCATGTCCCACAGTTAGGCTTCTATTGTCGTTAAAAGAGCTGAGCTGAGACCTCTCTGATCGTCCAACATCCTTTATCCTTTCTACCAGTGATTCTCAAAGTGATGATCAAGGACCCCCCAAATTGATATGGTATTTGGCCGTGGACCCCCATCGCAAAAATATTTTGTGCAAATATATTATGCAAAAATGTTCGCAATCCTGTCCTTTTAACCCACCCTAGTGTCCCTATTCTAGAGCGAACATTTGACCAAAAAAACACCAGATCTACAAGCTCAAGCCGCATTGCAATGCGACACGGTGTGAGCCTCACAACGCGTCACAACGCCACAGAAAGGATTGTAGAGAGGTCTGTTTTCAGCGAAGGTATTTGGTTTGAGGGAAAAGATTAGAGGGCCTGGTATAGCGCCCTGGGGGACTGCAGTCAACTAAGTATACAGTATAAGGTTTAAGTGGTAAAAAGGGGATGCGGTCAAAGAGCTCGACTGATGTGATTGGAGCAGGGCCAAACGAGCTGATTGAGCTGATAGGTGAGGAATGTGAGGAATGGTAGCTTTGCCTGCTCTCTCAGTTGAACTGTCCTATTAACAGTGGTGGAAAAAGTACTCAAATGTTTTACTTAAGTAAAAGTATCAATACCACAATATAGAAGTACTCCATTACAAGCAAAATGTTACTTGAGTAAAAGTACAAAAGTATTGGCATCACAATATACTTAAAGTACCAAAGTAAAAGTACTAAACTGTTTTTGAAAATAGCAGATCTACAAGCTCACAACGCGTTGCGATGCGACGCGTTGTGAGCTTGTAGATCGGCTATTTTCAAATAGCCTATGTATAAAATAGGGCTAAAGTGGTTAATGTAGGTTTTATAATGTAATAATTTATATCTGCAAAGTAACTAGTAACTTAAGTTTTCAAATAATTGTAATGGATAAAAGTACAATATTTGCCTCTGAGATGTAGTGGAGTAGAAGTAGAAGTATCGAAAATTGCTACAATTGCTAAATTGTTTACTTTACTACACAGTAAAGTAAACATGCCTCAAAACTGTACTTAAGTACAGTACTTGAGTAAATGTACTTAGTTGCTTTACACCACTGCCTATTAAAAACTAGTTTTTAATTAGCCCACTGGTTCTCCTACGTTTTCATTTCAAGGACTCCCCCGTAACTCTTTAGACTTATTTATCACTCTCAGAGACCTGTAAGGACCTGAACATTTTTAAAAAAAACTGCTAAAATAGCCGATCTTAAGTGGTTACCATCCATCCAGAATATATCTTATTATATAATCATGGAAGGAGTTACAGCACGTAAAAGGAAACGGGTGTAACTCGTTTCCTTTTCCCCTTCAAGACACTGAATACGTGGCCCTCGTCATGAGAATCTCTGAAGCATAACGTTATTAGATATTGGAAGCTTTTGACAGACATAAAACACTGAGATTACAGCAGAGACCTGTAATCATGTGATTATGTGATCCGGTTACAAAACTATAACGTTTACGGTTCACTAACTTATTGAATGAAAGTCGAGAAATGACACCTGTTGCTGCTGAGAACGATACACGCACGCACGCACGCACGCACGCACGCACGCACGCACGCACGCACGCACGCACGCACGTACGCACACACACACGCCCCGACAGATTTATAATGACACTAAATCCGCCAAAATCCTGAGTGCTCATTTAACTCAGAGGGTGTACAAATGGACCTGTAAGGTCCATCAGATTCAGGGTTTTGCAGTGTGTTTACTAACTAGCCAACGGCTTCAGGTTATTTCCATTCCACATCCAGTGTTGCCTGTGAAGTTGAACCTATTTGCTATGAAGTCCTTGTAGCAATAACTGCTAGTTATCATGGGAAATATTAATCATTCCTTCATTTGTGGTAAAAAAAATAATTACGGTATTATAAATGAAGTGAGGGTCATGACCAAAAGAATAAGATCGCGGATACAAGCGGCCGAAATGAGTTTTCTCAGACGGGTGGCCGGCCTCTCCCTTAGAGATAGGGTGAGAAGTTCAGTCATCCGCGAGAGACTCGGAGTAGAACCGCTGCTCCTCGACTTGGAAAGGAGACAGCTTTTAGGTGGTTCGGGGGCATCTAGTACGGATGCCTCCCGAGAGTCTCCCTAGGGAGGTCCTCGCTGCACATCCCACTGGGAGGAGGAGACCCTGGGGCAGACCAAGGACCAGATGGGGGGGATTATATCTCTACACTGGCCATGGACCGCCTGGGGATCCCCCAGGAGGAAGTGGCTAATGTTGCTCTGGGAAAGGGAAGACTGGAGCTCTCCGTTGGAACTGTTACCCCCGCGACCCGATTCCGGATAAGCGGCTGAAGATGGATGGATCATAAAAGTATTCATTTCCCATGATAAATGGCAGTTATTGCTACATCATCTACCCCACCCCCCACCCCACCCCCCTGACAACTCCCTCGCCCTTCTACCCTCATGGGTCGAGATTTGATCACTCGCATCCACAAACAATGTCTAAAGGCACCGGACAGGGCCAAAAACCTAAAATTGGAATTAAGTAGAAAAAAAGTCCACACATTATATTTGTTAACTTTTCCTCTTGACAAACGCCCTGTGGTCAAAACATCAATATGTAATATAGGAAAATAAAGTTTCCTTGATCAAGCCCTGCACACCATGCTACCATGTTACGCCTCATTCATACTTTGCAACGCATATCGAGCTATTTTCTGATTTATACCGTCTCTGTCGGGTAGAAACCTCATATGTCCAACACTGCTACTTTTCAGGATTCAAATTCAAAAGTAGCGAAAGTAGCAGATCTACAAGCTCAAAGCGGGGTGCTTCGCGCCACAGTTTGAGCTTGCAGATCTGCTACTTTTGATGTTTTTTTGTGTGACGCCGTAGTATGATCAAGTAGGCGTTAATTTACGGGGGAAAAAAACAACAAGTTTAGAATATGGAGATGAGAGGTTTCTGCCCTGACGACAGTGATATCAGGCTTTCCTCTGCTCTCCACCCTCCGTAATCAGCCCTAAGGTCAGGAATGTCCCTGCATTCCTGTGTTCTGCTCTTCAAAGAGGACCTACCTCTGGAACACAGCACCTCTCTCGCTCTCTCGCTCGCTCTCTCTCTCAGGTTGTTTACAGTGGTGGAAAGTAACTAAGTAAACATGATAGGATCTT
The DNA here is from genome assembly GCF_963280865.1 of Gymnoscopelus braueri. NCBI lineage: Eukaryota > Metazoa > Chordata > Actinopteri > Myctophiformes > Myctophidae > Gymnoscopelus > Gymnoscopelus braueri. The sequence continues at coordinate 14,186,264 of NC_137612.1, read as the reverse complement.
TTATTTTTTTTACATTAACCACTTGAACCCCAGCATCTCTATTCTGAGGGTAACTTTAGACAAAAATTGTAGATCTACAAGCTCACAACGCCTCGCACTGCGAGGCGTTGTGAGCTTGTAGATCTGCTATTTTCGGCAAAGAGGTTTGGAGTAGAGGGGGAAAAAGAGCTGACTAAATACAGAGTGATAGATCAAGTTTACTAAATATTGACTGTTTAGGTTACTTTGCAGATTTAGATTATTAATAATTCATCAAATTAATTTAAAAAAAAACATTGTGGGCTTTTTTCAAACAGCCTAATGATCAATAGTTATAGTCCAGTAACATGATATATCTGACTCTGAAATACAGTGTAGGTGTTCTGCATAATGAATACTGTCACTTATGCTACTTAAAGCATATTTTGATGTTAATACTTTTGTACTTTGATGAATAACATGTAATTTTGTCCAGTCTGTATGGTAGAGTATGTTAACACAATAGAACTCATACAATTGGGTGGTTGTATTTGGTCTCCCTGCTCTTCTATTGAGACATTTAAATCGTGTAAAAGGTCATGTCTCGCCTAGACACCTGATGGTCAAGATTCAATTTATCCCCTGAGCAAGCAGGCAGGCTCTATTAGCTCAATGGTAAAAAAAATCAGCACTTGCACAGGAAACCGGGTTCAAATCCGGGATAGAAGATTCAAGTATATATACTGTATATTGTTACTTTTACTTACTGTAAGTCCAAAATCGCAGTACTGTACTTCTTCCACCATGCAGCTTGTTAAAAGCTCCTTTTGAGCACAAGCTCTGAAATGTCCTCTCTCTCTCTAATCTTAATGCACACGGTACAGGTTTCTATTCTGCAAATGGATTTGTGTTGCAAAGCCTGCGTTCCGTTCACGTAACTTGTTGCACACAACAACGACAACGACAACAAGCCCAAACTGTTTCCATAGCACATTCTCAATTACTCAACTCCTAACAAGGTATCAGGCTACATCATGTTTACTGTGTCGTAATTCTTCCCACGGTGCCTTGATATTATTGATATATCCATAATGTGTCTGGTGTCCGCTCTGTCAGACACAGAGGTTCCGTTGTGTCTCATCTAACCTCATGCTGACTGTAACGGTTACTATCACTTCCACCCTGGTGTGGCTTTTTGCTACCGTGGTAGAAAGGTGTGATTCTAACCCATTCAAACCGGGAACGCATCTGTGTAACCACTTCATCCATATTTTATACTTTGGGCTATTCAAAAATAGCAGATCTACAAGCTCATAGCGCGGCAGGCACTCATGAGCTTGTAGATCTGCTATTTTTGAACAGAAATCGTGAAAATGTGTGCAAATCTTTGGGTGGTCCTTGACATGAAAAAGTTTGAGAACCACTGATATTATAGCAACATGATTTATTTTTTTTACTGTTAGTTAAAGCTTTAAAAACATATATTCAAAGATTTGCAAAAATGTTCATGATTTTTCAAAAAGAAATTGCAGATCTACAAGCTTGTAGTGCTATGAGCTTGTATATCTGCTATTTTTGAATAGCCCAAAGTATGAAATAATGGGGTTATAGCTAACTGTGTAAGGGAGAGGTGAGAAGGATAAATGTTAATAGGGCCAAAGGTACTTATTGTGTCAGTGCTTACGGTGACAGCTTAAACGAGCAGGATTGGTCGTTTGTGACGTGTCCCAACATAGCCAGACTTAACAGAGTTTTGACACACATGCTGATGTACAGTAGAGCTATAGAACCACAACCACCAGGCTGTTTTAACCCATTCAATCCGGGAACGCATCTGTGTCATTTTTAGATCTTTCAAAAATAGCAGATATTCAAGCTCATACAAGCTTGTATATCTGCTAAATCTTTGAATATATATATATATTTTTTTTTAAAGCAAACATTTGTAACTCATATCTTTGCTTCTGGGGGTCCCTGGAACTAAGATGGGGGTCCGCGACCAAATACATATCATTTTGGTGGCCCTTGACATGAAAACGTTTGATTATGTATATATAGCAACATAGGATTTAGAAGACATTTGTAGAATCCCCAGAAGCAAAGATTTGAGTTTAAAATGTTCGCTTTTCAAAAACATATATATTTGCACAAATGTTCACGATTTTTCAAAAACAAAGAGCAGATCCACAAGCTTGTAGATCTGCTCATTTTGAATGGCCAAAGTATAAGATAATGGTTTAAGTGATTACAATCTAAAGTGACAGATGCTTTCCCGGTCTTTAAAGGGCTTAACTGGACCAGATCCCTGCTTCTTCATGGGTCTGATCTGATGTATCCAGGATTAGTGCCCAGCCACACTGTCTGGGGTTTAACTTATTAACACAAACATGCATACTGTACACTAGGGGTGTAACGATACATTTTAACAACGATTCGATACGTATCACGATACTTGGTTGTCGATACGATACATGAACGATACAGGTTAATTTAGAACGATACGATATGTTTCGATTCAGTGATTTAGTCGATACGATACATGAACGATACAGGACAGGTTAATTTAGAACGATACGATTCGATTCAATGACTTAAAATCGATATAGTAACTATTTATTTACCCAAAAATTCTGTGTGAATAATAAATACCTGGATACTGGATATAAACCCCTCTTTCTCTTTTTTTCTTCTTAAAAGTACTTAGTATTGATATAATTGATTATTTGCATTGCAGAACGATCCGATACGATTATTTGCATTGCAAAACGATTCGATACGATACAAAGTCAAACGATACGATATTTAGCTGTTTGCATATCGATATAGTAGATCGTTGAAAATTCAAAACGATGCATCGATGCAGTTACTGTATCGTTACGGGCCTACTGTACACACATACTGTACACATACACACATACTGTACACATACACAAAGCTAAACAGCAACGGCATGCGTTTTGGGTCCTGTTGTCAGTGGTGGAAAAAATACTCGGATATTTTACTTGAGTGAAAGTAGCAATACCACAGTGTAGAAATACTCTGTTACAAGTAAAAGGCCTGTGTTCAAAATGTTACTTGAGTAAAAGTACAAAACTATTGGCATCAACATGTACTTAAAGTACCAAAAGTACTAAAATGTTTGAAATACAAGCTCACAAAGTGTCGTATCGGGACGCGTTGTGAGCTTGTAGATCGTCTATTTTCAAATAGCCTATGCATAAAATAGGGCTTAAAGGGATATTTCACTTTCAAAAAAACTTTGGGTAATTTTATCGTCTACTCAGGCTTTTGTGAGCCCCCCAGAACGTTTTTAAGTTGCTTGATTAATTATCTAGATATTTGATATTCATTTTATCAGACACGCCCCCTTCCTATACAAACCCATTATAACTTCAAACTCAATTTTTAGCATGTTAGATTCATCAAAAACACCCGTCCTTGGTTCTGGTGACTCACCCTGCCATCCTAATGCGTGAGGGGGCCGTGTTTTTTCGATAATTTTTTTCATTTATTTTTAATATTTGTTTTGGAAAATTTTTAAAATGAAATACAATAAAAAAGATTATAAAATAAATGAAAAAAGTAATCGAAAAAACACGGCCCCCTCGTGTATTAGGAGGGCAGGGTGAGTGACCAGAACCAAAGACGGGTGTTTTTGATGAATCTAACATGTTAAAAATGGAGTTTGAAGTTATAATGGGTTTGTATAGGAAGGGGGCTTGTCTGATAAAATGAATATCAAATATCTAAATACTGAATCAAGCAACTTAAAAACGGTCTGGGGGGCTCACAAAAGCCTGAGTAGACGATAAAAAGACCGAAAGTTTTTTTGAAAGTGAAATATCCCTTTAAGTGGTTAATTTATGTTTTATAATATAATATTGTATATCTGCAAAGTAACTAGTAACTAAAGTTTTCAAATAATTGTAGTGGAGTAAAAGTACAATATTTGCCTCTGAGATTTAGTGGAGTAGAAGTAGAAGTATTGAAAATTGGAAATACTCCAGTAATGTACAAATTTCAAGTCAAAATTGTACTTAAGTACAGTACTTGAGTAAATTACTTAGTTACTTTTCACCATGTTGTTGTCTGTGCAGATAGGTGTGACAGAATGGACCGCCTCCACAGGCTGGAACCTGACAGGATGTTTGCAACATCTGGGTATGGGAACGCCTCTCAAGATATTTAACCACTTATACCCTCTAGATCAGGGGTCTTCAACGATTTTCAGCCCAAGGACCCCCTAGCTGAGAGAGCGATGAAGCGGGCCCCCCCACTAATTGTGTTTCAAATTAAACTTTAATGTTTTACTTGGTCTGCTCTTTTTTCCCCTCTACACCTATACCTCTTGGTCGATAATAGCAGATCTACAAGCTCACAACGCCTCGCAGCGCGAGGCGTTGTGAGCTTGTAGATCTGCTGTTTTTGGCTAAAGTTCTCCTCAGAAAAGGGATGCTAGGGTTCAAGCGGTTAATGTCCAAAAATGTATATCATATCACACAAAGATTTGGCAACCCCCCTGTAGTAACTCAGAGGACCCCCTAGGGTTCACGGACCCCCTGTTGAAGACCCCTGTTCTAGAGTTAGTCAACAAATCTCTTTGAATAGGGGTTCTGGGGTTCAAGTGGTTAATGGAGGATGTACAGTATGTCCCAGGAGGAACATGTATACGTGTCTAATGTGTGACTAATAGTCTGGGTTTCCTGGGATGGAAAGTGGGATGAGATGAGAAAAAAAGAGTCTTCCTGCCAGGAGAACACTTATGTTTTTTCATAAATGAACGTCCTACTTGATCATACTACAGCGTCACACACAATCATTGTAAGCAGCAAGCCAAGCTTGTAGATCTGCTACTTTTTGCTATATTTGAATTTGAATTCTTTCCACTTTCTTTCCACTTTCTTTCCTCTTGACAGAGACATAATGTTATTAGACTCTTGTTTTGTTTTGTTCTGTCTTTTCAAAAAGTGGATTCATAATCTAGTCTTGTAAGTCTCCTCCAGACCGGGGAGGTCTGGTAACACTAGTACAGTAAATCCCATCATCCAACAGTACTGGTTCCCAGAGACCATGCCAACAGATGCACAGCTGTTCAAGTGCTGCAGCATGAAGGCATTTCTCACGTTTTTCTTGTAGATTTCTTTGGCTATTTGGCTATTCAAAAAAATAGCAGATATACAAGCTCATAGTGCGACACTGAGTGCCACACTATGAGCTTGTAGATCTGCTTTTTTTTTTTTTTATCGTGGAAAATGTGTGCAAATCTTTGAATATATACATATATATTTTTTAAAGCGAAACATTTTTACTCCAATATTTGCTTCTGGGGGGTCCCTGGAACAAAAACAAATTTGATGGGGGTCCGTGGCCAAATACATATCTAAAATATTTTCTAAATCCTAACAGTATGTTGCTATATCAGTGGTGCTCCAACTTTTTCATGTCAAGGACCCCCAAAATGATATGTATTTGGCCGCGGACCCCCATCTCAAAATATGTTGTTCCAGGGACCCCCCAGAAGTACAGATCGGAGTTAAAAATGTTCACTTTAAAAAAATATATATATTTAAAAAATAAATCTTAAAATGGTCTTAACGGATTAAGTTAGGTTTAGAAAAAATCAACTCATTTTACACGCGCGCACTGTGTGCGTGACGCATGTGCTTGTGTGCGTGTGTTCGTGTGTGTGGGAGGCTCTGTACCTTTTTCCCGACGCTCTCTCCTTTCTCGAACATCATCTTCAGGTTGTTCAGAGGCACGCTGGGTTTGTCTTTAGAGGCACAGGGGCTGGTGGGCACGTGGTGGTCCATCATGCCTGTCTCCTCCTCTCCTATATATGGATGAAGGTCGTACCAAAAATAATTGCGATTTAACGATTTCATTGTGTTTTTGACAATGAACATTTGAACATCTAAATAAAAATTCTTGTTTGCCTTTTATAGGCTTTGTAAACATAAAGTGCAGGTACAGATACAGGGGCAGATATTGCCCCAGGCTCTGTACCTGGGGCAACACGGCCTTCTCTCTGTGGCTGCCCCCCCCCTCCCTCTGGAATGCACTGACTCCACAAACACATCAGAGATGCCCCCTCCCTCCCTCCCTCCCTCCCTACCATCAAAACCGCCCTGAAAACCCACCTGTTTAGAAAAGCCTTTCCCAGTTGACTTTGATTTAAACTCGTTATTTTTAGTGTTTAATTGTTAAGTGTTTTAAGTAGTTATTTTGCTTTTCTGAGATTTCCTAATAAAGTTGTTGGTTTTTTGTCCTCTCCCCTGGCCCCCACACACATGTTAAGCGTCTTTGAGCACAATATAAATCCCAGATATTATTATTATTATTAACAAATAACTTGGACATTACTGGTACCAATAATGAAAATAAATCACGTACGATGGCCAAAATAGGCCATATTTAATAATTTAGTTTAGGAAAAAAATATATAATTATAATAACAGCGTAAATGTGCTGCATTGTGAGCTTGTAGATCAGATTTTTTAAATGTATGTATGAACATTTTTCAACAGATGTATTATTAAAGATGATCTAAAATATTGATCTAGGTCATGGGTTTTCAACTGATTATGAACCAGGGACCACCACCCTGACTGAGAATCAACCTGGGGACCACTGTTGTGTTGGGAGGGGGATATGGGCGTGGTGTGGGGGGGGGAAGCTTGAAATTAAATAATGACTGTTAAGGCCTTAATTTAATTTGTTAATTTGAGGTGAATTAAATCAAGCCCTTAACAGTCATTAATTAACTGAGATATGCTAGTGGTCCAGAGCTCAGAAAAGATTGAGAACCACTGATCCATTCCTTTCCCATGGTTGCCCTTATTCTGTTCTCTTAACCTTCCATATTAAACTCATGTTAACTGATTCATTGCAACATATGTATGAGCAAGCACATGCGATTGATATGGGCACATTTCCTAATAATGGTGACTCAACCAGGTAAACCGATACAGTTTCCCTTGAAATTCTAACTCCGATTTCTGTGGAAGTTCTTGACATCCGACTTCCAAGTAACTGACAACATTGATGCGTCATCATACATCATACTGTTTCTCAACTAGTGGTCGATAAAATACAATATAATACAAATCTTCACTTTCCTACATTACTAAATGCATGGTCAGGGGCCACATGCAATACCTTCACGGACCACCAGTGGTCCACGGACCACCAGTTGAAAACCCCTGATCTAGGTGATTCTAGTGACAGCCAGGCCTACCTATGGATGCTTGCGATGCTACTCTGTGGCGCTGCTGGAGGAGGCGGGAGGAACCGCTGGCGTCTTGACTCCTCTGGGTGGTCAGCGCCGGTGGTCCGGGACCCTTGGCCGGAGGAGGAGGAGGACCTTGTTCTTCACTCACGGGGGAGGAGGTGGAGGAGGGCTTGTTGGGTCTGACCGGAGGAGCGGCGGCGAGGCGGAAGCTGGACTGTCTGGCCAGCGGCGCCGCGGGCGGTCTGATGTCCTGCTGGGCCGATGGACCGGGCTGGACCTCCCAGCGCTTCTTCAGGACGCTCAGGCTGCCGGAGCGCAGGTTGGGAGCGTCGAAGGACTGCTGGAGAAACACAACGAGACAGGACTTTAAGACGAGTGTGAGGCGTGTTCACAAAGCAAAAATATATGCATTATGATGGCACCATGATGGTCATCATCATCATTAGTAGAAATATCCTCTGTCATTTTAACATTTCTTTCGCTATTCAAAAATAGTGCGGCGCTATGAGCTTGTAGATCTGCTATTTTTGAAAAATCGTGAAACTGCTTCTGGGGGTCCCTGGAACAACATATTTTACAAATAAAATAAATGAAATTTTAAAATAAAATGTTAAAAATATATATTCAAAGATTTGCAAAACATTTCACGATTTTTTCTTTAAAAAATAGCAGATCTACAAGCTTTTACAAGCTTCTACAAGTCATCATCATTAGTAGACATATCCACAGCCCTACACAGTACATACATACAATACCAGATCCATTCATAGAGAGATAGCAGAGTTTTGAATTCAACAAGCGCTTACACACCTTCCAGCAGCCAAAGCCAAGTACAGTAGCTTATACAGTATATAAGAATAAGTACTGGTAAAGTCTCAACTCTCACTAAACAGCCACACACAGCCGTATACGACCAAGTATATAAATGCTTTTAAGGAGCCGGTCAGAGAAAGAAAGAGAGAGAGAGAGAACGTTGGGTTCTTGGTGGTGTTACGATGGAGTCACGCAGAAGTGATCTCCAGAGGAAAGGACAGGACGTGAAGTAAGGTTCAAGAGCAGAGACGGCACGTCTGAGCACAGACCACTCTGCCAACCGCATTCCATTCCATGGAGCAACGCTCACCTTTTCTCAAAAAAACACACAAGCCCCACAATGGGAGGGGTTGGTTCTCTGTGCTGATCTGTCATCCATGAAGAACAAACATCTCCAGCAGCAGATACGCTACTTTAGATAACACAATACCAACATAGGAGTCCACTAGCTGTTAGAGAAGATCAGGGGTGGAAGAAGTACTCAGATATTTTACTTAAGTAAAAGTAGAAATATCACAATATAAAAGTTCTCTGTTACCAGTAAAAGGCCTGTGTTCAAAATGTTACTTGAGTAAAAGTACAAAGGTATTGGCATCAAAATGTACTTACAGTACCAAAAGTAAAAGTACTAATGTTTGAAAATAGACGATCTACAAGCTCACAACGTGTCGCGATGCGATGCGTTGGCAGCTTGTAGATCTGCTATTTTCAAATAGCCTATGTATAAAATAAGGCTAAAGCGGTTAATGTAATGTTGATGATAATATATAATATATTTATATCTGCAAAGTAACTAGTAACTAAAGTTTTCAAATAATTGTAGTGGAGTAAAAGTACAATATTTACCTCTGAGATGTAGTGGAGTAGAAGTAAAAAGTATTGAAATTTGGACATACTCCAGTAAAGTAAAGAAAATACCTCAAAATTGTACTTAAGTACAGTACTTGAGTAAATGTACTTAGTTACTTTACACCACTGGAGAACAAGAACAGGGCACAACAGAGCAACATGCTATGAACGTCCTGTAAGAGAACTGACGCCAGATGAGGAACACTCTGAACGAGAGAGACAGATAAATCATTTGAAATATGAAATTAGGAAAAACTGGTTTCAGAAATGTCTCGGGCGGCATGGTATACTGTAAGAAGAATGAATTACATTCTCGAGCTTATGGTGAAATCATATTCATAAGCTATCTATCTATCATCATCAGCCACACAACTCACCAACAAAGAAAAACCCTAACTTTGGATTCAAGTATTTTAAGAGTTGACTTGAATGAAATCCCCTCCTTTATATAAAAAGAAACAAATCTAGGAAAACACAACACACAACTTAAGACATAACTACTACAAACATAGCACTAAATCTACAAAGAAAGACAAGAGAGCACAAGAAAGAACTGAACCAGAAGAGAGAGAGAGAGAGAGAAACCCAAAGTTAGAGAGAAAACAGATGCACAATCAGTGTCTTTGTGAGGCTAAGCGAGGGTAGAGGGAACAGACTGGACAATGACAAGACTGTTCTGTTCTGTTTGGCTTTTTTTTTGTTGTATAAAGGAAAAAAGGAGAAACCTTCGTAAAAAGGCGAAGCAGCGAGGTGTTGTTACAACAACTAGCAGCGCAGGGAGAGATAGAGTCCTTTAAACAGCTGGCTGGTCCTTCTATAGGTAGGTCTGTCTGTGTGTCTGTCTGTCTGTCTGTGTGCTGAGAGACACTGGAGAGAAGAGTTCAGCCCCAGATGTTTAGCAGCTATTAGAACAACTTCTATGCTTGTAGGAACTGGCCTCTCTCTCTCTCTCCCCTCCAACACCATGGGGCGAGAGACAGAATACCCAGGAAACCAACCAGAGCAGGAAATGATACACATGGGGGAAAAAACGTTAACCCTTTGTTAACGTATGACCAGTGGTGGAAAAAGTACTCAAATGTTTCACTTAAGTAAAAGTATCAATACTGCAATGTAGAAGTAGCCTACTCTGTTACAAGTAAAAGTCTGGAATAAAAAAACTGACTTGAGTTAAAGTACTAAAGTATTGGTATCCAAATCTTCTTAAAGTACCAAAAGTAAAAGTACAAAAATGTTTGAAAATAGCAGATCTACAAGCTCACAACGCGTCGCGATGCGAGCGTTGTGAGCTTGTAAATCGGCTATGTATGTTTAATAATGTAATAATGTATCTGCAAAGTAACTAGTAACTAAAGTTTTCAAATAATTGTAGTGGAGTAAAAGTACAATATTTGCCTCTGACATGTAGTGGAGTAGAAGTAAAAGTACCTTCCTACCTACCCACCTACCAAGTTATCTGTCTAATCCAGTTATCTGTCTATATAAAAAGGCAAAAGTCCTCATTCATCAATATGAAATGTGTTAAAACATGTATTGTAATACTGCATGTTACAACACATGGTATCATTACTAGTCATTTGACTCCAAGCCATTTGTCAAATCAACTGAATTAATAATTAGACTCGCATCACAAGATGTCACATACCTTACCACTGGCCTACTTAAAAAGCCAGAGTCCCACACATACAGTACATACAGCAGTGGTGGGAAAAGTACTCACAATTTTTGCTTAAGTAAAAGTATCAATACTGCAATGTAGATGTACTCTGTAAGTAAAATTCCGGAATGCAAAATTGACTTGAGTAAAAGCACAAAAGTATTTGGCATCAAAATGTACTTAAAGTATCAAAAGTAAATGTACACCTTACGCAGAATGTCCCATTTCACAAGTTTTCAAATGTATAACATGTATAAAACTCTTTTGAAAATAGCAGATCTACAAGCTCACAATGCGTCGCATTGTGAGCTTGTAGATCAGCTATTTCCAAATGGCCGAAATGTATATAGGGCTGAAGTGGTTAGTGTATGTTTTGTAAGTGTATGTTTTAGTGGAGTAAAAGTACAATATTTGCCTCTGAAATGTAGTGGAATAATAAAAGACTAAGGAATAGTAAAAGTACTGAAGTAAAGTTAAAAATATGTCAACATTTGTACTTAAGTACAGTACTTGAGTAAAAGTACTTACTTACTTTACACCACTGACTAAGAGCCATGTCTACGTTCTCTAAATAATCAAACCAAAACACTGAACACTGTGAAAAGAGCTACTGTACACATGTGTTTCTTAAACCTTATATCTCATGCACGTTTGCTACAGAATAGTTAATGTTAAGTATTACCTTACATCGCTCCATGACATCACAGCTAGACATTTGGATTTGTTTTAACAAAGACTAACTTACAGTTACAGTTACAGTACAGTACTAACTACAGTACTAACAGGGAGAGATGCCAGCAGGGGATTAAACCCTGAGGTAGGATTATGGGCTTGACCGCCTGCCCATCACAACAAGTTGACCAATAAGAGGTAAGCCGGGACAAGACATTGGCCCCAGGCATGGGCTGAGCACATGTCTGTCTGTCTACTGTGTGTGTGTGTGTGTGTGTGTGTGTGTGTGTGTGTGTGTGTGTGTGTGTGTGTGTGTGTGTGTGTGTGTGTGTGTGTGTGTGTGTGTGTGTGTGTGTGTGTGTGTGTGTGTGTGTGTGTGTGTGTGTGTGTGTGTGTGTGTGTGTGTGTGTGTGTGTGTGCTCTCTTTCCCGCCAAGCCATGTTCACAGAGATAATTTGCTTACAGAATCAACAATTTCCCTTGTGGCATATTTATACAGTAAGCTACAGTATATATTTCCGTTGTGATTTTAAACCTGCTAATTTTTTTTGCTGGTCCATTTCTCTTCCTGCTCAATGGCTTTTCTGACTATACTAATAAATTCCTTTCTTTGTATTTTTATAATCAACTAAATCTGATAGGAGACACAAAGAGTCTCCTTTGTGTCTCCTACCGGAACCGCCCCTTACCAAATTATTAGCTTAGGAATGCGACAAAAGCAAAACAATATCCATGAAGTCAAGTCTCCATGAGGTGAGTAATCAATAGAGAAAAATAACATTTTTGGGGTGAACTATCCCTTTAAGCCCTTTTATAGACTTCACTGCGAAATGGTGTCGTGTGAAAATAGCAGATCTATAAGTAGGGTTACATCTGCTATTTTCAATACTTTTTTTAATCAAATCTATTAATCCAACCTCCTGAAGGTCCCTCAGGCCAAGTACCGTCCCTGGGGGATGCATGGCTTTCTCTGTAGCAATGATGCAACAAGCTTGTAGACTATTTTCACTATTCATGTTGCAACAAAGTATATACTGTATGGGGCTTAATAGGTTAATAAGTCCTTATAACTCTGTAATTATGGACTTGCAACATAACATATATGTTTGTGAACCATTATGATTTAATTTCACCATAACTAAGAGCACAGGCCATACACTACATACAGACAGCTGTCAGTATATTATACACACATAATATACAGAAAGGGTGTCAAGTTCTTCATCAAAGCATAAATTGTAGATCTACTTACTCCCTTCTTCCTCTCTGTGTTTGATTCTTCAGCAGCTCTCTGATACCTGAGGAAGACCACAGAACAACATGTCAGCAACACTGACCTCTGCTGGTCAAAGACAGTACATGTATGCTAAAGAAACTCATGGGGGAAACCCTGTAGGTCAGGGGGTCTTCAACATGTCTCATGCCAAGGACCCCTTAGCAGAGAGAGAGATGAAGCAGGGACCCCCCCCACACACACACACACACACACACTACATATTAAAATTGTGTTGCAGATACAAAATAAATCGTAGATTTCTTAGATAGCTTCATAGACTTGTTTGACAGCATCAGTGTATGTCGGATTAATGTGTATTTTCAGACATTTAACCACTGACTTGAACCATCAGTACTTAATCTACTCTTTTTTCCCCCTCTACACACCAAACCTCTATGCCAAGAATAGCAGATCTACAAGCTCACAGCTTGTAGATCTGCTATTTTCGGCTAATGTTCCCCTCAGAATAGGGATGCTAGGGTTGAAGTGGTTAATGTAAAAAAAAAATCCTATCACACAAAGATTTGGCGCCCCCCCCCCCGTAGTAACTCTGAGGACCCCCTTGGGTGTCCCGGACCCCCAGTTGAAGACCCCTGCTGTAGGGCCATTATGTGGTCGTTTTCCTGTAAAGGTTCAAAACTACAGAAGGGTAAAAACATGGCAGACTGACGTATGGTACACCATGATGTGTACCAACGCAGCTGCAGCTAATAACGTTAATAATGGGTGTTAGTGTTAGGTCTGGCTGTGTGCCAAATCTGCCAATGTGCAAGCACTGACAATATAGTCCAGGCAAACTAGCTCATTTTGGACCTCAAAATCTAAGTAATTGTAACAGAATGTTTTTCACCAGAAGATACTAAAAGTCCTAAGAAATCCTAGTTACAGAAATGTTGGCATCAATCCAAAATGGCCACCAATTATGGTCAAAAAGCCATATAAAATGATGGTGAGTCCAATTTAAATTTGTCTGAGATTTTAGTTGACTTCCAAATACATGTTGAGGAGAGGAATTCAGATATATATATATTTTTTTTTAAATAGCCATTTTGAACCAATAGCCTATGGTGCAACAGAACTACAGGGAGTTATTACTAGATAGTCTAGCAAACTAGCATTTAACATCAAAGTAATTGTAACAGAATTATTTTCTCCATACATTTCTATGAGGTGTTCAGAACAACATACTAAAAGTCCTAAGAAATCCTAGTTACGGAAATATGTTTAATTGACATTGACTAACCATAGTTTTATATGGCTTTTTGACAATATTGGTGGACATCTTGGATTGATGCCAATTAAACATATTTCCGCAACTAGAATTTCTTAGGACTTTTAGTATGTTGCTCTGGTGATAGAAATGGTCTGTGAAGAAAAAAAGTCTGTTAAAATTACTTTGTTGTGAAACGCTAGTTTGCCTGGACTAATACTGGTGACTGCTGTTAACTCCTCACCAGTATCAACTACAACATTGGTTCTCAAAGTGGGGTCCGGGGACACCCAGGGGTCCTTGGGGAGGTTCCAGGGCGTCCCCAGTAAAATGTGTTAATATTGCATCACAATAATTTTGACCACTCATGTCTGCATGATTTGAGTCTAGGGCTGACTGCAACAGTTTATTATCTTCTATCCATTACCTTTTTGAATAGGCCTTATCAAGATTTTTTTTTTTTTGATAATTCTTTTATAATCCACGACTAAATCAATTAATCAATTAAAAATGTGTGCTTGTAGATAGGCAATTTTCACTATTTTTGAAACCATTTCATTCAATTAAATTGATAATGTCAAATTAATACAGCCCTATATTTGAGTCTAGAGCAGTAATCACTAGAAGCCATGTGTTGTGTTGTGTTGTGTTGTGTTGTGTTGTGTTGTGTTGTGTTGCAATTTACAATTTAATCTAGGCATTTAGCAGACGCTCTTATCCAGAGCGATTTACAATAAGCAAGGTAATCACAAAGAGACAGTGTAGTGCCTCAGGAAACTATAGGATCACGGTAAAATCAACAACCTAGCATCAGTCTAAATAATTACTATCAAAATAATAATGTGTACATTGAAACGATAACAGGTAAATAATGAACCTATAGCATCTGTTTTGTTTTTTCCCCCAATTTGGTCGTTATGCCAATTAATTCCTTAAGAATTAAGAAGGTGGCAGGAAGGGGTAGGAAGGAGTCAGAAGGGGGTTGTGTGGCTGGTACTCACTTGGAGAAGCGCTCTGCCAGGGCGCTGCTCTGACCTCGCCCGCTGACCAGAGACATTTCTCTGGCAGTGACCCGTACGGACTGCGAGGCCCAAGACTTCCGGCTGAACGCTGCACCACTCTCCATCTCTGATGATCTGAAAGATACAACAGTA
>NC_137612.1:13921447-14166447 GCF_963280865.1 Gymnoscopelus braueri | reverse complement strand
TGGTTTGGACAAAATCAAATATCACAATATTATATATTTGTTTACTGATACCTTGATATCAATTTGTGACGATATAGTGGGGATGACTTTCACAAAATATTTGCACAATGAGACATTGTTGTAAATAAATAATCATCAGTAATAGTGCCTAATAGTAACTATATAATACCTAAGTGAGTAAAGGCAGGTATAGTAGAACAGCTAGACCAGTCAGGTAAGTTCAGAACATGACATCACTTTACTGTAATGCAGCCTTTCAAACCAGGAAAGGACAAACACTCAAGTCATATCATCATACTACGATGTCTATAATCATAGACAGTAGCTAGGTCTCAAATCACGATAGCGACATAATATAAAAAATATTGCCCATCATGCCCTAGGAGGGCAGCCTCAAATTATAGGCTATCCACAAGTTTCCAGCAGAGAGTGGGCGTCAGTTCCGGTTGTAGGCTATACATATGCGCAGTGGTGGAAAAAGTACTCAAAAGTATCAATACTGCAATGTAGAAGTACTCTGTTACAAGTAAAAGTCCGGAATTCAAAATTTACTTACAAAAGTACAAAAGTATTGGTATCAAAATGTACTTAAAGTACCAAAAGTAAAAGTACAAAAATGTTTGAAAATAGCAGATCTACAAGCTCACAACACGTCGCGATGCGACGCGTTGTGAGCTTGTAGATCGGCTATTTTCAAATAGCCTCGGTTTATAATGTAATAATTTATATCTGCAAAGTAACTAGTAACTAAAGTTTTCAAATAATTGTAGTGGAGTAAAAGTACAATATTTGCCTCCGAGATGTAGTGGAGTAGAAGTAGAAGTATTGGAAATTGAAAATACTCAAGTAAAGTACAAATATCTCAAAATTGTACTTACAGTACAGTACTTGAGTAAATGTACTTAGTTACTTTACACCACTGCATATGCCTCCGCCGGATATGTCCCCCACCACCAGGCCTGTGCATAGGGCCTGTGCCCCAGTAAATTCCCGCGGAAACAGGTGGATAAAGGATGTGGGTCATCACATGTCAAATAGAAACGGGCTCTCATTCACCTCACATGCCATAAACTTGATGAATTTAACCACTTCAATCTGGGAACGCATCTGTGTCATTTTAGATTTAGTTGGCTATTTCTTGAAAAAAATTGGAACATTTTTGAAAACCTTTGTATATATGTGTTTTAAAGCGAACATTTTTAACTCCGATCTGTGCTTCTGGGGGTCCCTGGAACAACATAGTTTGAGATGGGGGTCTGTGGCCAATTACATATCATTTTGGGGGGTCCTTGACATGGAAAAGTTGGAGCACCACTGATATAGCAACATACTGTTAGGATTTAGAAAACATTTTTAGATATGTATTTGGCCACGGACCCCCATCTCAAAATGTTTTGTTCCAGTGTCCCCCCAAGAAGCACAAATTTCCACGATTTTTCAAAAAATAGCAGATCTACAAGCTCATAGCGCTATGAGCTTGTATATCTGCTATTCTATCTGCTATAGCCCAAAGAAATGTGCATTACTATCAGTCACACATTCACACACTGACGGCAGAGGCAACCACGCAAGCCGCAGTTAGGGGTTCAGTGTATTGCTCAAGGATTTAACCGAGAACCTTCCGGTTCCTGCTCTTCCTGCCCCCATTCATATTAATCTATTATTATAAATCGACAGGAAGTGATGCCCATAATGCCCTAGGAAACTTGTGGATAGATTCTGCATATTCCTTGGCCATGCCAAGACATAAACATTGTTTATGTATAGGCAATGGAAGCTGTAGCTGTAGCTTGTTTAGCATTGCAAAAAAATGCAATAGAATTTGTATTTAGTTATTTAGTTATTGCATAAAAGCTGGCAGTAAACACAGCTCAGATATCTTTCTCTGCAATCAGATGAATCTTTCCCAAGCAGGTGGTTTCACATCACCTTCAATTCACTGATAAACATCTACCAATTGTTTACACTTATGTAACCACATCTAATTGTGTAATATGGCGCATAAGGTTCTCTGAGTTCTTTGGATAGTTTTAGAAGTGGTTCACAAACATTGGCAGACCTCTTCACAGGGCATGAATAACATGACATCAAGTTCTATTACAAGAAGATTTTCACTTTAGTTATATTTCATTTACTTTAAGAGTCCAGTCCGGATTTTTGAACACAGAAAATCCAGCTTTATGCAAATATTCTTTGAGTTTGAGCAGTTGTGAAATTTGGATAACTAAACCGTAAACTGTAACTCTAACTGAAAGTGAAACAAATCTTGGCTTTAAGGTACGGTCACACCTAGCCATGGTTTACATGGCGCTCGTCTGTCACAAGCGTCATGGCGCAACTTGTTCCTGTTTTTAGAAATTTCTCCATTTACTACATAAACGTTCAGATTTCATATATAAAGTGCTGACCCCCCGGCCATGGATGTATCAAGTTAAAACACCTGGGTCTAAGTACCCGTATCTTCCGTATTGTTCAATAAAAAGCATTTTAATCCGAACGGTGGCCATTTTCTAGAAATTTCCTTCATATGCTTTCAACTATGCGACCCTATCGGTGTATTGCACTCAGATACATTATAAGTCTATGAGAAAATGGCCGGCGATCTAATTAAAATGCTTTTTATTGAATAATACGGAAGATACGGCTACTTAGACCCGAGCGTTTCAACTCGTTACATCCATGGCCGTGGGGTCAGCACTTTATATTTGAAATCTGAACGTTAATGTAGATGTACGGGTTGTAAATGGAGAAATTTCAAAAACCAGGAACAAGTTGCGCCATGACTGTCATGCTTTAGGGCTAGGTCACACCGAACTTTAATTCTGCCTATGCAGCGGATTCTGCCAATGCTTTTCAAAGGGAAAGGAGCGGGGTTTTCTGCGGAAATACACGAATGGCAACAAATCGCTCCGTTCCCATTGAAAAGCATTGTCAGAATCCGCCTCATAGGCAGAATCAAAGTTTGGTGTGACCGCACCCTTAGTGTCATGCAGTGTCAGTGTTTGTATCAAATGTTGTCACTTGAGTTAACAATGGAGAATGTTTTCACTCCAAATTAACCAGTGTGTAAACACAAACAGTGCCAGTAGCACAGTCATAGTTTTTCAGTTAGAGACACGATATCTAACTATTTTAAACAGGTTTAAAATGACCTGATATAGCCAGCCATCTCCTCCCATCTGTCAACAATCAGTAACACAAACAGATTGGGTCTCAATGACCTTGAGTTGCTGCCACCCTGCAGGTTACAGAGTAGCTCAGAAATTATTATTCATATCCCGAGGTCTTATATCAGTGTTTCTTGCCTCTTTTAATTATGTGCTGGAGAATTGTGTATTATGCAACCAAACTGTTTTGGCAACAACCACAGCTTTCCGAAATAATGGAGCTCGCTGTAACATATGCTTAAAACTATTATTCAATTTTCTGTCCCTTTCTGTGTTGACAACAGGCCTAACATCAAATCCCCTTTGTTTTTAAACAACTATATTCTCATTAGCGCCTCTCCATCACCACAACCACACGCCCTTATAGCCAGACACCATTTCATTGTCTCTTCATCCTCTGTTTCTCATCATTTTGAAACAACAAATAAATACAAAATTAGTTGAAATGTTCTGAATGCATGTCTATGGATATTTAAAGCAGTTTGTGTTAAAAGGTTGGCTGTTTAGGGGCTTGTAAGCCAAATAAAATAATACGCCCTTCAGTAAATAATTTAGCTTAGTAATGTAAAAACTATCAAGAAACAATTCGATTTTCACATCATTGTGTGCCTTTCCTACGGCAATGCTTTATCAATTCCAGGACAGCACAAACAGGACGGTAAATGTACTTCAACAGAGAGCAAACTGAACTTTGAACCGCACATTTAGCCAAGTTTCTCCCTAGCAACCTGTTACCACAACAAAGCCAGACATTGCACAGCACAGCACAACATGATTGACGTAAGGGTTTTGTCTAAATGGCTGTAAATACCTAAGTCACGAAAAGAAAAGGCATTTATAGTGGAACACAACATGCAGAAAAACTGGAAAATCACTATTGTAACTGAGCCAGTGCCATAAATAACCAGGGACAGTCACTTATCTTGATGACTTGGGCCTCACGTTCTGCCTAATGGTGAGTAGTAGCCTACAGTACATGTTATCTGAACAACAGCAGACATACGTACGTACCGTAGGCCTAATGACGGGGGCAGTTGTCGTTCTGTAGTAAATACAGACCCAGATATGGCTCTTATTAGCTGCTACTGTTATATAAGAGTTACATTTTACAGTAACCATCTGATCTGTGTAATTTGAAGTCTTTTGCAATGTTCAGCCCACAGCTCCGTCTTGGACATGTCTTACTAATGACAGAGTCACATTACAAAAGTGTTCTTATAGGGTTTAAGTCTGGATAAAGATGGGGAGAGAGCTATAGAAGGAGGCATGAGGAACACACCTAGAAGGAAACTCAATCCCTCATACCGGGCCAGGCTAACCCCACATAACATACACATAATAACACAGGTTCACATGTACTACTTTTTTCTACAGTTTTACAAAGTATGTAAAAGAAAATACCTTTTTCGCATACTCTTTATCTAAATATGTTTCTGTTTCTGTTTCTTACCTGTAAAGCACTTCCGATGAGTCACTGGTCTTGTTGAAACCTTCAGACACCTGACACTCCGTCCTCCTGCCTTGTACCTTCTGCCCTGTGTCTGTGCAGGCACTGAGCGCTGAGCACAAAGGTGTCATGGGAGTGGAAGACGCAGGTCATGTGGTTTTTCTGCACCAATTACCTTAGGTATTGCATTTCCCTGTATACCTGGGACATTGTGTGTGTGTGGGGGGGGGGGCTCACACACCCACAAAGAAGCAGGCACAAAAGCAAAGCAGAAATAGGAAATGGATTCCCTGATGCCTCTCTGTCGAAATGTAATGATTTACTATTAACAAACCCACCTGTTACATAACTGACTGTGTACTACTACTTGATAACCTATATCAGTAGTAGAGACCTGTAACTACAATATAGTAGGGTATACATTTGGAACCCTAACCCTGAGGGCCCCTGGACCACACTTTGACAAACACTGACCTATATAATATCAAATAGGTTTCATTAAGATGGCCATTAAAGAAGACGTGTAAATAGAAGGCAAGCAAACAAGTAAGCAAACAAACAAACAAGTAAGCAAACAAACAAACAAACAAACAAACAAACAAACAAACAAACAAACATAGTGAGAGGCTCTTTGTACAACTGACTGACTGACTGACTGACTGACTGACTGACTGACTGACTGACTGACTGACTGACTGACTGACTGACTGACAACAGTTTTTTTCAAGTGAAAAACTTTATTGTGCATTCATGAGGCATCGTGCGCCACATATTGTTTTACAATCCAGATTCTGCATAGCAAGCCCATGGGCCCTCTCCACTCTCCACCCGCTAAAAGTGCAAAACCTGTAGCAGAGTTTCTGGGTGACAGAGTGGTAATACTGGCTTGGTAAGTATGTCTGCCCTGAATGCTGACTGACTGACTGACTGACTGACTGACTGACTGACTGACTGACTGACTGACTGACTGATGTGACAACATTTCAATCCAAAATAAAATCACACTATTTAAACAGTAAACACACCACATCTGTTTGATGTGTTGTGGGTGTGCTTCCACGGGGAGTGGATTCTTTACTCTAAAATATACTTAATGCTTTCTAAATTCTAGAGGCTTTTTTCCATTAAAGTAATTACACTTTTTTTTTTGATCCCATTTTTCTGTTATAGCTAGACAATTATAAATGTTAAGACATGCTATATATAGTAACATCAAACTCAATTTTGAATACAATAATTGTGTTGTTATTTCTTTGCACCTTGACTAATGCAATGTCATTACATTAAAGAAATGTAATTAAAGAAATACAAAAACTTAATAGGCTACACACTACTGCTAGACTTTTAACCAAAACAAGGAGAAGAGAATGACACTGGTTGGCTGTCTGTTCTAGGATTAATTTGAAGATTTTACTGATTCTTTTTTTAGGACCTGACCTTTAATTATGCGAGTGCTTAACCCCTTACACACCTGTGTACAGCCTGAGGTCCTTGGGTGGAGAGGAACCTGAGTAGAGCCTGAGTAGAGCTGGGTTAATGTCAGTGACGGCTCCAGAGAATTGTGACTGCATGGGGGGGCTATGGGGGGGGGGGTGGGGCTGTCTTTTTTAGAGCACGGGCTAATGAATTTTGTCAACAAGCAATAATGAATAATACTAATACGACAAACGAGATTCAATGATCCATGAGTATGATTTTATAGTATGGTTTACATAAAAGTCAGTCAATTGTCACATTTATATATATTTCATTTATTTATTCCATAAATATTTTTCTTCACAATTGGGTTTGTGGGGAGGGAGGGCTTAGGGGGGGCTAAGCCTTCACCAGGGGGGCTGAAGCCCCCCCCTAGTCCCCCTTGGAGCCGTCACTGGTGACTGTCCCTTTAAGATAATATAGATAACATAACATAACATAACATAACATAACGTTGCGTATCTCCATATTCAAATTTGTTTCGTTTTTTCATTAAATGAATGCCCTACTTTATCATACTACAGCGTCACACAAAAGCATAAAAAGTAGCAGATCTGCAAGCTTGTAGATCTGCTACTTTTGATGCTTTTGAATTTGAATCTTGAAAAGTAACCGTTTTTGGGCAAATGAGGTTTCTATACCCGACAGAGACGATAATAACATAAACCTTTATTGCTCCCCATGGGGAAACCCCAGGCGTCGTAGCAGCAACAACAGTAAAGCGTGAAACACAGGATATAGGTAGCCTACAGGTACATGTAAGAGTAGAGATACAAGAATGAAGATCAAATACAAATAAATAGACTTATATAGTCTGACACCATAAATCTGCACTGGGTCTGACTGAGTTAACATTTTCTTTCAGGGCTCTTTGTCTCTGGAATGTCGTTTTTTTTGTTTGATTGAATACTTTATTAGTCAGAAATGTAAACAGCACATGGTACAGTCAGACATTAAGGCTAAAACGATAACACAAAAAGGTCCTGGGGACATTGTGGTCCTATGTACTAAATTCATCAACATAGTACAACAAATGTACACAATAATACATGTCATCAACAAATACAAACACTATATGTACAAACACACATTTTGAAACAGACCAGTGATGTACCATGCCTGAGGAGCTCATGCAGGCTTGATAAATAAATCAGCGTCTTCTATTGAATACCTTCTTATAAGTTACAACTTACTTTATTTTTTTATAAAAAAATTATTTTGTGATTTTATTGTTTGATTCTTAATGTTTTTCTTGTTTCTCACTGCACTTTACATTTGATACGTTATTGTGTATTTTTTCTTCCGTTTATTATAAAGCACTTAGTTGTGTGCTTTGTAAATAAAATGTATTATTATTATTAATTCAAATAATTTACCTTCAGTGAGTAAAACCACGGATATAGTGTCTCTTTAAAGCAGCACTATGTAACTTTCCTCTTCTACCCCGGATTTGAACCTGGTTTCCTGCTCAAGTACTGACATTTACCATTGAGCTAATAGAGCCTGCCTGTTTTCTCAGGGGATAAATTGAATTCTTGACCATCAGCTAAAAAGAATTGTCAGATCCTGTGTCTAGGTGAGACATGACCTTTGACACGATATAAATGTCTCAATAGAAGAGCATGCAGGGAGACAAAATGTAACCACCCTAATTAAGTGATATTGTATTAATATACTAACTCTACCATACAGATTGGACAAAATTACATTTTATTCATTAAAAAAGAGTTACATAGGGATTAGGGAGGCTTTAAGCTCTACATGGGACTGTCCACACGTCACGCATTTACCTTCATATTAACGAGATACAAACACATGAACATTTCTGTCTGAACAAGCTTCTGACTCTACAGAGTCATAAATCATAAAAGAGTAACAGATGTTGCTAAAGTGTTGGCAGGTATAATATATAATATATATCTATAATGAGATCATACAGTTCCTGTAACTCCCGTCCTGGCAACACATTGAAAATCTTTTGTTTACCTTTTGCAAAAACTGCCACAAATCATGAACGCAGCACCGAATCTGCCCCTAATTTGAATCACACATCCAGGGGCCTCTAAACCAGTTGGTTTCCAAAGTGGGGTCCGGCTGACCCCAGGGGTCCTTGAGGGAGTTCCAGGGGGTCCCCAGCAAAATTTGTGAATACAACATCACAATCATTTTAACCCGTTTTATCCATATTTATACTTTGGCTATGCAAAGATATCAGATATACAAGCTCGTACAGCTTGTACATCTGCAATTATTTGTATTTATTTTTACATTTTTGAGTATACTTGAAGTGTTTGAATTTTTTTTTAAACTTTTCTTAACCCCAAATCTTCTTTTCTGGGGGTCCCTGGGCACAAAACTGATGTTTCAGATAGGGGTCTGCGGTCGAAAAATATAAATTTGGGATTCCTTGGCACAAAAACATTTGAGAACTATACTGCTCCAAACAACGCAACAACTTCCACCCTGTCACTGTTTGTTGCAGTGATTATAACTGACCAACATATAAGCCTAAATATAATTCTAGCGTACTAACAGGAATCAAAAGTAGAGCAGAGTAGAACCTATTTGGTGATACAGAAGAATGTTGGAGACATGTCTAAAATTTGCGGTTGGTTGTTTTCGGCATAACGTTACCATCCTTCCTTCCTTTACTCAGTCTGTTAGCTGCCATGGGACTGAGTCATTTGAAAAGCATAAGCTGAGATAAATAGATAGAACCTTAATATCAGACACATAAGAACAGCAGTGCAGAGCCTCTTAAAGAAACTGTTAATGGTGACATTTTAATTTCAAGCTGCATTTGGATTCAGGTTCTTCTCATTCCATTGAGCGCTTGTCCTTGAGGATAAATACTTTATGTTTCATTAATCATTTTTCAGAAGCAGATGCAGCTAACTGACATGCAGTCAAAAATGTGACAGGGAGATTTCTTGGGCCCTGAAACTAGTTATTACAAATGTTCTGGCTTGAATATGATTTCTTAGATGTACTAGTTGTTTTTGGCGGAACATTACAGCCCTCCCTTCTCTCCATCTCTTTGCGCTCAAGACTCAAGAGTCATTTGCAAGTTGAAACAGACAGATAGATTTTATACCTTTTATTGCACATTATGGGCTACAGCAGAGGTCGGCAACCTTTTTGACATGAAGTGCCATGTTTAAACCTTTTTTTCTTCTTCCTCAGAACTATTTTCTTTCACATCAGGACATTGTAATGATCACTAGACTCAGAGCAATAATCCACCTATCTCCAAGACTCCCTCCCCAGTCAGAGTTCAGTTTGAATGAATGTAGAATTATATGCAGGGTGTAATTTGCATACATTTGTGAGGGGACTTGATTTAATTGACTACATCATTTTTTTATATTTCATTTTAAACCAAAACTTCTCTCTCTCACACTTATACCAGTATGCCAGTGATTGCCCTCCCCTGTGCCAATGTTGGCACCCGTGCCTAAGGTTACCTACCCCTGCAGGGGAATAATATACGACTACTAAATTAGTCTACCCCATATTCTGCACATTCCACGTGGCTGTAAAGGGGTTTCACCCTTACCTGTCTGTCTTTCTCGACCTGTTCTTTATTTTCATATTTGTCATTATATCCTCTGTCCAGTATTAGCCAACTCTCATAATTATCTTGTTATAATATTGTAATTATTTTAGCACAGTCAGAGTGATAAATAAACCCTCTTGAATCTTGAGGACGGACGGACGGACGGACAGACAGACAGACAGATGGAAACAAGGGACTTTTACCATCATTGTGGTAGTTGTACCACTGTACTATCTTGCAAACTGTTAACAAAGTATTCAATCAATCAATCAATCAATCAAAAAACAGACATAGATATGGATGGATGGATAGATAATTTAGACAGACAGACAGACAGACAGACAGACAGACAGACAGACAGACAGACAGACATTTTATGGCACATTCTATATAGTGTAGCGACCCTGCAAAAGACCTGCAGAGCTGAAGACCCCGGGTTAATATTAATAGGAACCAAATTGACCTTTATGTGTCAGTGTCTGTAACTCTGAGAGTGTACAAATGGAACCAAATGGACCATAACGGGTCCATTTGGTTCCAATTGTACACTCTCAGAGTTAAATGACGACACAGTGTATTCAATTCAATTCAATCTTTATTTCAGCCTCAAGGTCCATATCACAGACAGAATGACACATGCACAACGATAAATGAATCGTGCATTGTACATATTTTTTACCTTTCATACCAGTAACCTGTAAGCTGATTGTATGATGTTCTATATAGTAGTGTGTATATCTGTCTGTCCCTTATGTCATCATGATTTGTGTGCATGGGGATCTCATTTTAAACAAGCTCAGTGCTTAATGAGTCTTCCAGTTTAGTAGACCTTGTATTGTGAATTTGTACTTCCATGTACTGATGTTCTCATGTCTTACTAAATAGTAAGTACATCAATCAATCATGTGCAGTGTAGATTGGGACCCCCAAGAAATCAAAATGGTTGAGTCCCTGGCATATCTTTTCAAATGGGGGTCCGTGGGCTAATATGTGTCAATTTGGGGGTCCTTGACGCGAAAAAGGTTGAAACCCACTGCTTTATTAGACAGATAGTTAGGCCTCCTTATTATTGATATCAGACACAAAAGAACAGCAGAGCTCATTTTATTAGAGCCAGTCAATGCATTTGATCCTGATGATTCTCATCTCATTGTAGCTCTGATAGACATTGTTATTGTGATGAAGACCCTGTTCATCTCTAAGGTTCTCTTCAAAGGGTGTGTGTGTGTGTGTGTGTGTGTGTGTGTGTGTGTGTGTGTGTGTGTGTGTGTGTGTGTGTGTGTGTGTGTGTGTGTGTGTGTGTGTGCACACTGGGGCGCGCTTGTGCACGCGCGTGGGGGGAGGAGGTTACATCCTGTGGCGTTTCCTGTGTTTGTAAACTAGACGAGAGAGAGAGAGAGAGGGAGAGAGACCTAGAGCTAGAGAAAGAGAGAGAGGGAGAGAGACATAGAGCTAGAGAGAGAGAGGGGGCTCGAGCGACGGGGAGAGAGAGAGAGACAGTGAATCCTAAAGGTAAGATAAATAAAAGCCTCGTTCGCATGTTTTTCCGTCGAGAATTAATACGTTTTGTTGTTATTGTTGTTGGAGGATGACGGAGATGTGTTTTATGATGTTTTTTAAAGTTCCGTTGGCACGGTGAAGCGGTAAGAAGGTTTACAAAGAGGCTTTTTTTTCTTCTCTTCTTTTAGCTGCTTGTGTTTCTTTCAACGTCAACGTTAGCCGACGCAAAGCTAACAGGCTAAAGCTAACGTTCTGGGCTAGTGTTGCCATGTCTGCTTGTTATAAGCGACTTTGATGGGCTTGTTGTTTTTCTGTAAAGTTGCTTGTAGATATTGGTAGTTGAGGGTTGTGTTTTTTGGGGATTGTTTCTTAATGTAGTTGTTTATTTAGGATTGTTTCCCCACCAGTGGTTCTTCAATATTTTCATAAATGTTTTGTGCCCAGGGGAGCATTTGTTTTTGTTAGAATGTTCCAAAAAACATACTCCAAATATTCCACATTTTATTTAACTTTTTTTTTAAATAGCTGGTGCATATAATTAATTTTTTTGATTGATTGAATACTTAATTAGCAGTGTGCAAAAAAAGGACAGGAAAGTACAGTTCAATACGAGGTCTGTTAAGAGGATTTTAAACCCAAGAAAGCACTTCCATTGGGGTCCTCCTTTGTACTCAATTCATCGAAACATTAATGACAGACAAATATACAATACTAATATACAAAAACATCATACTATAAGTGCTCATGTGGCCCTCGCTAGTTGCTTCATATGGGCTTATTTCTCTCGCTAAACCTGGCATCCCTGGTAGTGGGGCGGTGGAGGGAGAGGAGAGGAGGAGGGAGACGCCATTAGAATGTCTTTATCGTCGAATCCAAACCTCCAGGTTCGGCTGCTTTTCTGTATTCTTTCCTGCACATAAAAGGTAGCGCGAGCACCGAATATATATTTATTTACGTATTTCTTAACGCCGTTTTAATCGATAACGTATTTAGAATAGAACAAATAAAAACAGGCGCGTGGGCAGGACAACATTGGGGTAGATTTTTTTTTTCTATTTTTTTTTCTACGGTGAAGCTCACTTCTTCGTCGTCGACGACAAAATAGCAGATCTGCAAGCTCTCAGCGCGTGGCGTCCGCCGCCCGCTGAGAGCTTGCAGATCTGCTATTTTCCTGCGGCGCGAGGCACCGTCTCGCGACGCAGCCTGTAGGGTTAGAGCGAGCTGGAGCTCGAGCGAGCGGGGGGCGATGGGGGGAGGGGGAGGGCGGCAGCTAGCCACGTTAGCTTAGGATGGCTGCTAGCCCCCTAGTCCGTCTGGAAATAAAGAGCTTCAGGTTGTTATTCGGTTATAACAGTTATAACGGTCGGTTATAAGGACGTGTTTTTCATCGGGAAAAGTCACGTCGACACTTTATTTATTCGGGTTAAAACGCGACGTTTTATTTCGCACGAACTAAAGTATTAAACGTCTTTTTTTCATAAACGTTTTGAGGCTGCAGGCTAAAGGCCCTCCTCCTCTTGTCTGGGGTCTGTCGCGATATTATCGCGATACGTGTTGTTATATCGAGCTGCATTGTGCTACTGTTGTTTGTTATTAATGTGTAATCATCCAGTTGTTATGACGTTAAAACCTAAGTGTTTATCTTCTTGTGGGCCGTTACACAACGATAACAAAATGGTAGTAACGGGGTAACAGTGACGTTACTATGGTGGTCGGTGGCGATGTGTGTGTGTGTGTGTAACGTGGATT
This sequence comes from Gymnoscopelus braueri, assembly GCF_963280865.1. Lineage (NCBI taxonomy): Eukaryota > Metazoa > Chordata > Actinopteri > Myctophiformes > Myctophidae > Gymnoscopelus > Gymnoscopelus braueri. The sequence goes on along the minus strand of NC_137612.1, from coordinate 14,153,552 downwards.
AATAGTAATAATGATGCCCCTCCTCAATCATAATAATGAGAAACCCTCTCAACCTGGAGCTATCGCACACTGACGTGATGGTTGATCATTTGTTTTTCTGCTCAGTGTAAACAATAACAACCAAATGAGGGTCAGAGCGCGCTAAATAAAGACATCCTTATCTTGATTTGCATCAGAGAATGATCAGTAATAAATAATGCCCTCCTCAAACCTAACGATGCAGACGATTGAATACTTGATTAACAGTTTGCAAGATAGTACAGTGGTAGAATTTTATACAATTTAAGGATAAGACAAAAAGTCTTAAGGTCTTGTTTCCATTGTGGTCCTGTACATGCATTAATTGATCATTGTGGTCTGATTGATTGAATACTTTATTAGCAGTTTGCAAAAAAAAGCACAGGAAAGTGCAGTTCAAATACCAGGTCTGCTAAGAGGATTTTAAACCCAAGAAAGCCTATGGCTTGTTTCTATTTGGGTCCTTTGTACTCAATTCATCAAAACATTTAATGACAGACGCATATCAGTGAATTATGGGGCACGTTTTTCACACACAGAAACAGTTCCGTGTCAGTTTGTGGACACACAATCCTGCTTGCTATTACATTTGCTCTGAATTATGATAACAGTGTGTATGGACCATGTTATAGCCATGCTTTGGTAAATGTTGCTGTTCATACAGGCCATTATTTGTTCATATTGTACACAGAGGGTTGTAGGAAACTAGGACTGGATTGTGTTGTTCCCCTCATACCTTTTACCCTGAAATCTACAGTTTACAAGCAGATGCTTTCACCCCCTCCCCCAATCAGCCCTTAGAATACTAATTAAACACTTAATCATATCTTCAAGTGTTCAGAAATTAATATACGCTTTTCTGTTTGACGTTGCTCATAATTTTTCCGGCTTTTAATTTTTTAATAATTATGCTCCAATTTGAATAGGACTATTAATGATTTGTACTGCTAGGTGTTAAGTTCACAATATAATTGCAACCAATATTATTATTTATTTATTATCTGACCCTGCGCTTCGCTGTCTGCTAAATGCCTAAGGTGTCAATTCTAACCCTTAAATATACATTGATTATGAATTTCATTTGTATTTTGGAGGGATTATTTGTTCAAGATTGTTGTCTGGAATACTTCTGTCGTCTCCTCATATCTTGCTTAGTAAATAATCGCATGCCAATGCTTAAACTACGTTAAAAAAATTAAATTTGTCCAGTTTGACGCTGTTTTGTGGATTTCTGTTCCCAACACATGCGGTTGTGTTAACTAGTCCAGAGTTGGATCAGGTAGCTAATATTAACCAGTCTATAACTTGCAGCTATATTGGCTACTAGGTCAATTAGATTTTGGAAAGATGATGGCTATATATGTCAACTACACTAATCTAGGCTCTTCTTTGTTTTAGATCAGAATCAGATATCTACTTGTATATTTGGGAATAGTTCTTTAGAAGAAATGGTAGTTTTAACAACATGAATCCTAGCATCCCTATTCTGGGTGTGAACGTTCAGCAAAAAATTGCAGATCTACAAGATCGCGCCACGTTGTAAGCCTGTGGAAAGGCTGTTTTCTGCAAAGGGATTTGTTCTGGTTGTAGAGTGATATATTAGCGTACCTAGTATAGAGCCTTGAGGGTTTAAGGGCCCTGTCTTGCACGTTGCCTTACCCCCATACCTAAACCTTTTAGGCATTTTTTACTAGTTTGAAAAACAGTTTGAAATAGTGAAAATAGCCCATCGACACGTTGTGTGCTTGTACTTCGAAAAACATTTTTGTGTTTTTTTAAAATAGTAAAACATGGCTAAAAAGTTAATGCATTTTTTTGAAGATGGGGCCCTACGTGTGATGGAGGGCTTGTAGTAGGAAATGGATGGGAAGTGATGTTTTATAGATAAAATATGTAATTGATGTCTATAACCTGAGCAATGCCCATAGAGAAGAATGACCAATAGTTTCTAAAAAAAAGTTCCATAATTGGAACTTTAAAATGTGATTTTATACTCCATCATATGGCGGCATCGTGCGTCAAAAAATAACCGATCTTCAAGCTCACACAAGGTGCGTCATGAGCTTGCTATTTTCGGAGTGCGATTAGCCCGGCCACCACAGTGATTGTTTTATTCTTTCAATGTTTTTTTTCTTCTTCTTCTGTTTGATTCACCTGCCTCCCTTTTCCTTCAGTTTTAATGCTAGATGAGTGAGGTGGGTGTGTCTTCCCACCAGACCGACCATCCTGATTGACGGATCTGTGGATGACCTTGTCCCTCCCACCCCTGTCCCTGCGTTCACATACACCGTTCCCACAGCAATGTCACATCTGCCCAGCAGCTCAGTCCGCGACCATATGAAATGGGTTTGTTTTTTGAGAACACCAAAAAATTATGGTTACAATAAATAAACATTTAACATTTACAGTCATGTGTCACTCAGGATGTTGTCGTTGTTTTTGTTGGATGTAGTCAAATGCTGTGTGAATGGTTAACCCTTTAAGACCTGAGGCGATTCTTAGAAAAAATCTAAATCCTAACAGTTTTTGGAAAAAAATCTAAATTTTTTTTTCAAGGTTTTTCAAAAATAGCAGATCTACAAGCTCATGGCGCGGCAGTCGGTGCCGCGCCATGAGCTTGTATATCTGCTATTTTTGAATAGCCAAAGAAATCTAAAGTGACCCCATCCCAGCCATTAACCCCATCCAGGTCTTAATGGGTTAATGGCTTACACGCATACTGTCTGAAATTACAGCCTGTTTTTGTTCCTGTAATGTATGGTTATTATGGCTGGGGTCCTATTTATGTTGTTAAAATCCTCCTCTCCTGTGTATATATTTCCAGGCGGGGCTGCTTGGGTGTGAGGCTGTCCTTTCCAGTATGGCCCTGATGCAGGCCAGCTCCATGGCTGGTCCACCCAAGAAAATGATGGCGCCGCTCGGCCACGCACACGCACACGGACCGCCGCAGAGGGAAGGCCCCGACCGCGGGCCCCAGAGCCACATGATACTCCCGTCTGGAATGAGCTGTCCACCTCTGGTGAGGAGAATTGATAAAATGACAATTGTTGATCTTTTTTGTTTTGTTATTAGATTTTGCATTTCTAATCGTAAAGGGTCAGGGTGTAACCTTCTGGCCTCATACGAGAAATGACTGCTCTTAGCAGAAATATTGACTTGGAATAGAATTTTATAGTTTCAAATAACTTGTGGTGATTTTTCAATTTACACCGGGAACGCAGACTGTGTCATTAACGATTTTTTGTAAATGACTGGGCTATTCAAAAAAATAGCACAAGCCACAAGCTTGTAGATCTGCTATTATTTGGAAAATCTTGAACATTTTGTGCAAAGTCTTTGAATACATGTATTTATAACTCAAATCTTTGCTTCTGGAGATCCCTGGAACAAAAATGTTTGCTTTAAAAAATATATATTCAAAGATTTGCACACATTTTCACGATCTTTAAAAAATAGTAGATCTAGTAGCTCATAGCTAGTATATCTGTTATTTTTTGAATATCCAAAGAACTCTAAAATGACACACATACTCTCCCGGTCTAAATGGGTTAAAATAAAGAGTGGTACTGATCTATCCCTAATATGCTTTGCTTAGCAACGACAAGCACTCGTTGCATCAACTCCAAAATTGAATGAGTGTTTATAACCACTTGAGCCCTGCATACATCATCGTATGACAATTAGCGAAAATAGCTGATCTACATAACAAGCTCGCTGTGAGCTTATTATAGAGCTGCTATTTTTTGTTATATTGCACAAATGACATGCCTAAAATAGGTACACCAGGTTGAAAGTGGTTAATCAGTATGACACCATTTACTATTGTCATTGCTGGCCAAGTCTCTAGGAATAATAGGAATATTTAATTAAGTCTTGATACTGCTCGATCTCAATGTTTTTATTTGTTTCTTCATATGCAATAAACCCTGTACCCATGTTAATGCATTGATATAACATATACTTTAATGTACTTTTGTACCTGTGCTTTTTGTTTAGTACTTGTTCACATTTTTCTAAATCAGTGGTTCTCAACCAGTGGTCCTTGAGAGGGGGTTCCAGGGGATATATATATATATATATATATATATATATATATATATATATATATATATATATATATATATATATATATATAATAGTTAAGAACCAAATTGACCCTTATGTGTCTAAAATGAACACTAATGATGATGATGATACAGTGTAGATTGGGACGCCCAAGAAATCAAAATGGCTGAGTCCCTGGCATATCTTTTCAAATGGGGGTCGGTGGGCTAATATGTGTCAATTTGGGGGTCCTTGACACGAAAAAGGTTGAAAACCACTGTTCTAAATGATAACTCGTCATGAAATCATAACTTGTAAATGGACTCAAGTTTCTCTCTCTCTCTTTCTGTGTCTTTTTTGGGGGATAACCAGCTCATCCGGAAGGAAGGTGAATTCCAAGCTCCCCGCCTACTGGACGAGAAGGAGATGAGGGCCAACGAGGACATGCAGCTGAAAAAAAAGAACAGGAAGTCAGGAACGCCCTGTAAAGTGAGAGAACAAGAAGGAAGGGGAGGGAAGGTCAGTCACTATGGCTGTTTAAAAAGAGAGTTAGCCCTAGGTATATGATAAAAAACTGCTAGTTTTCCCCTTATTGTGGGAAAAAAAAACGGGAACAGGGGGAACGCCACATGCGTGTCTCTCTTTTTGTTTTTTAGTGAAACCGAGGAGACGTTTATAAGCTTTTGTGTGTCTCTTGACTAGGAGCTTTCATGTGTAGGAGCACATTTTGTTTGTGTGGGGGTGGGGGGAGGAGTTCAGGGAAGAAGTGGAGAGGGGGTGGAGGATCTCTGGAGAGGAAAGAGGGGGAGGGGAGAGCGCAGCGCGTAGAGAGAAGAGCACAATAACTGCAGTTGTGTGCATAAGAGAGAGGGGAGCAGTAACATGAGGGGGAGGGGGGTGGGTCTTATAATCCCTTTTTGCTGTGTTTGTTTTATTTTTTTAAATAGCCATGTTGGTGTAAAAAAGAAAACATTAACCACTTAAGACCTATTTTATACTTTAACCCATTAAGGCCTGAGTCCAATTCTTAAAATGTTTTCTAAATCCTAACAGTTTTTTGAAAAAAAAATATAAAACAGTTTTTTTCACGATTTTTCAGAAATAGCAGATCTACAAGCTCGTAACGCGGCACTTCGAGCTTCTAGATCTGCTATTTTTGAATAGCCAAAGAAATCTAAAGTGACACAGATTCGTTCCAGGTCTTAATGGGTAAAAAAATTAAAAAAGATTTTAAAAAATAGTGAAAATAGCCCATCTACAAGGCAGCTCACAACCCTATCGCGTTGTGAGCTTGTAGATCTGCTATTTTTTTTTTAAGGATTTGCCTATGATGACATGCCCTAATTAGGGATGGCAGGTTGAAAGATATTGTTTTTATTGCCCTGTACTGTCATTATGTAAGATTGTTTGAATTGTATTTACATGTTTACAACTTTGAACGTAACGTGTGTTTTCAAATGAAACCATTGTTTCAAACTTCTCAATACTCGGATGAAAGAAATATATAAGAACCCAGATTTTGACGAGCTTTTTGTAAAGATGTTCTATATATTTGTTTGAGGCCGTACAGGGTTGTCTTAAGGGATTCATGAGGTAACTGAATATCCAAAAAAGAGGTGGCATTCCCAGTTTCCCTGGTACAGCAAAAAGCTCTATAGCCGTTTTTTTTAATTAAACTAGAAGTGCAGGTGATTCTTTGAACTGTTTATAAGCTCATGAAACGAATCACACAGAGGTAGGATTCAGCCATTAAGACCTGGAACGCATCTGTGTCACTTTTTTTCATTTGAGCTAAAAAGCATTATTTTACACTTTGGCTATTCAAAAATAGCAGATCTACAAGCTCGAAGCGTGGCACCGAGTTCCGTGCTACGAGCTTGTAGATCTGCTATTTTTGAAAAATCGTGAAAATGTGTGCAAATCTTTGAATATATATATTATTTTAAAGCAAACATTAACTCAAATCTTTGCGTCTGGGGGGTCCCTGGAACAAAATATTTTGAGATGGGGGTCCGCGGCCAAAGTCATATCATTTTGGGGGTCCTTGACATGAAAAAGTTTGAGCACCACTGATATAGAAACATACGTTTTTCAGAAAACCGTTTAGGATTTAGAAGACATTTTGCAGAATCGGAACCTCAGGCCTCAATGGGTTAAAATTATCAGTCGCCACGATTTGATTTCAGTCATTTGGATTCCAACATGTCTCTTATTGGCCTTTCTTTAACCCATTAAAACCGGGAAAGCATCTGTTATTTTTGATTTTATATAGATATATAGATAGCAAGAAATGTTTTTTTATAGAAAACTCTTAGCATTTAGAACAGTGGTTCTCAAAAATAGCAGATAATACAAGCTCACTGCGTGTCACTTCCAAGCCGCGCTGTGAGCTTGGAACAATTTTTTTTGAGTAATTTTGAAACTATTTTAACACAAATCTTCTCTTCTGGTGGGTCCCTGGCACAAACTCCTTTTTTCAGATGGGAGTCCGCGGCCAAGTGCATCAATTTGGGGGTCCTTGGCAGGAAAAGGTTTGAGAACCACTGATATAGATAGAGCATTTTGTAGAATCAGCCTCAAGGTCTTAATGGGCTAAAGAATGACTTATTATACGTGGTTGCGCACACTGAAAAATGTCTGATATACAAGCTCACAGCGTGGCATGACACGACGTGAGCTTGTAGATCGGCTATTCTGGTACGCAACACGGTGCACAACCATTACTATACTGTACATCAGACATACTCCTAACCAGGGTTGCTAGATCTGCTTATTATAATTTCCCTGCAAGATTTTATTTGAAAATAGCTGATCTACGTGAGCTTGTAGATCTGCTATTTTCAAATGGCTGTTGTATATGTTAAAGTACTCATGTGGCCCATGGTCGCTTCTTTTGGGCTGGTTTTCCTAGACCTGGTTGCTTGTTTCTCTCACAGAATGTGGCAACACTGCTCATAACCCATGTGACTTGTAAAGTCAAGCCAGCCCAGTAATAATAGATATTAGTTATTTTAAGATTAAAGGGGTAGTTCACCCCGAAAATGACTTTTTTCTCTATCGATTAGTCACCCCATGGAGACTTGAATTCATGGAATTCATTTAGTTTTTGTCTCATTCCTAAGCCAATAATTTGATGACCGGCAGCGATTCCGGTAGGAGACACTAAGTAGTATTTGTGTCTCCTACCACAACCACTGCCTACCGGTCCGCCCGCTGGTCATCAAATTATTGGCTCAGGAATGCGACAAAACCGGAAAAAAATATTCATGAATTCAAGGCTTAATGGGTTGTGTAATTGATAGAAAATAAATCAGTTTTTGGGTGAACTACTCCTTTTTTTTTTTAAAGAGTATTTGCATTGGTCAAACTAGCACATAATACATTTAATACATGTTGAGAAGCATCTTCCTTAAACCCTAATGGTCTCGGATACTTAATAAAAGCAAAGGTTAAAGCCTCAATCTGCAATTTCTTCAACAGGTTGGCTGTAAAGTTGAACAGCAGGAATATTTAGATTTAGACTGACAATACCTAAACATCGTAAGGTTGGGACTTGATGACCCAACAAAACCTTTCAGTCGTGACATAATTTTGAGTAGGCCTGCAGCTTAGTTTTTTTGCAATTCAAATATTATAAAATATAGATTTATTTTCCTCCCACTTTTTATTCACACATTTTTCCTTTGCCATTGTGTGTTAGGAACAAATGAGAGTTTGAATAACCAAATTCTTCCTTTGTTCAAAGCAAGGAAAATAATTCAAATAATGGTTAAACAAAACCAGCTCTCCCCCTCTAAATACCCCAAATGCATTGCTTTTTTCACAGACTTGGTCAATTCTAAATGATTTTCACATTTCCCAATTTCAACAGTTTGTCCGTAGTCTGATGCACAAGTGCATAAGTATTTAAATGTATAAAGTATTTACATAGAACATAGAACAGCATTGCATGAAATGGAATCTCACTGCTGTTGAAATGAAGGGGAAGCTGCAGGCACATGAAAAATCCATGTGCCTGCTGCCCTGACATTTAGAATCGAAAAACGAGGCCTTATTTGTCACACACAGGTACCGTACAAAGGCAAGCAGTGAAAAGGTGCTGTCGTAGCATGTTCCACAAGAATGTGTGCTAATAACCAGAACACAATATACAGCAAGATGGTATTGGAGATAATACTGGACTGTAATGAAATAATAAGAAAAATAAGATGATGTTTAAAAAGTAGTACAATTTAGACCACATTCTCTAACCTTCTTTAGAAACCTCTTGATATTTCATCTGGGATGTTTTGTCAACGGATTAAATTGTGTTAAAAATGATGCCGATGTGCACTGCCATAGGCTAATAACAGGTGTGTAAAGTACAGCCGAATTATAAGAACTTTAAACTTGTAGTTCTTTGTCAACAGCTATGGAATACTTCCCAAATGGGCTTGAGGTGAATAATTATTTCCCCCCTAAAAGCGATCTTGCTGACAAGGGACATCCATTAAACATCTTTTATAAAATATTCCAAGTAAGATATAATGTTCGACTAAGTCTTTTTAGAATTTTAGTATGGAGCAGTGTTGATTTCATCGACTAAAACTATGACGAAAAATGTTCGTCGACTACCTTTTTTCACTGCCGAAAACTAAATAAAAAACTAAATAAAAACTAAGCTATGACGACTAAGACTAAATATATTGACAATTTCATCAACAAATAAAAACTAGACTAAAATGTTGCATTTTATGCTTGGTTGCGCTAGGGTGTGCATGCTGAAAATAGCAGATCTACAACGTTGTGAGCTTGTAGATCGGCTATTTTCAGCATGCAACCGAGTGTAAAATCAGCCATTACGACGCCATCAAGGCACCGCCAAAATACATGTTAGTCGACTAAATCAACTGTAGATTTAGTCGACTATAACCTTATGACATTTTGTCGACTGAAACTAGACAAAAACTAAAACATTTCAGGTGACTAAAATATGACTAAAACTAAATGGAATTTTATTCAAAAGACTATGACCAAAACTAAATCAAAAATTTGCTGTCAAAATCAACACTAGTATGGAGTCCTTAATCTTGCATAATATTATTTGTAAAGCCTTAATAATCATGAACCTCTTTATTTATTTCTCTGCCGTCAGGCACAAGGTGCAGATGAGAACGGCCCGGCGTCCAAAGTGCAGAAAAACTTTATCTGCGATCACTGTTACGGAGCCTTTAGGAGCGGATACCACCTGAAAAGACACATCCTCATTCATACAGGTATTTGCCCTCATAGGAACGGCCCAGCAGCCATTATAGGGCGTCCATTAACAAGTGTTGAAATGGCAAAGATTACATTAATCATTTTTGTAGACGGGAGGCCCTCAGAGCTGGTTTATTTTTTATTTTTTAAGTTTTGAACGACATGTAGGTTGTTTTCTTTTGCAATGGCCTGCTTTTTTAAGAGCCTGTTTGGTATCAGCTTTTTGTGCCTCACAGCTTTATTTGGTGGTATCTTGTGGGGACCTTTCACTAAAACTGGTGCTCTTCGGTTTAGGGGAGAAGCCGTATGCTTGTGCCATATGTGACATGAGGTTTATTCAGCGTTACCACCTGGAGAGACACAGCCTCATTCACACGGGTATGCGTCCTCTAACCGTACCCATATTACATAAAAATCTAAGACTACCATGTAGTCTGTTAACACTTGGAACCAGTGGACACAAAAAGGTTCTCAGGGCTCATTTTGTCTCTGGACAGTAATTTCCAACAAAGCAAAAAAAGGCCATAAAAAAGTAGTTCTCATTTACACATCGGTCCCCCAATACCAAAGAACTTAAAGACAGGGTGGTGGTCTATTTGTCTTAGCACATAACAAGCTGCAGAAAACATGATATTTGTTGTTTTTTTGTTTAGTTTTTTTGCAATATTTCAATGTTCTATGTAGTGTAAGTATGGGTTTTGTTAAGACAATCAATGCATGGACATCAAAGGACTTTTTTTCATATAGCTTTGCTAGCTACAGTTGTGAATGAGGTCTTTTTAGCACAGGTTCAGTGTGTGCATTGTGCCCTTTGACAGTACATTCTTTGTCTCTCATTGTTTTAAGAATAATATGCACTGTGGGTAAGTCAACCTCTCAACCTAAGTTTGCTTACAAAAGTCACCCATTGCCTCTTAATATTGTCAAAATGAAAAAGGATTAAGAAGTACACAAAAATTGACCAGTTTATAACCAGTTGCCATGTTTTCTATATGTATTGTACTTTTTCCCAGACATGCCCATGCAAATGAGTACATTACTTTTTTAATGGCAACAAACACATCTCTGTAATTGTACTCAACAAAAACAATTGAGTTTCCCATTTCCTCCAGATTGAATAGCTGCTAATTGTATGCTCTGTGTGCATAGGGGTGAAGCCGTACGCTTGTTCCATGTGTGACATGAGGTTTTTCCAGCGTTACCACCTGGAGAGACACAGCCTCACACATACGGGTATGAGTCCTTTTACCGTACCCATTCTAAGTAATAAAAAAAAAACAACAACAACCGTAAACCTGGTCAATAAATCCAATCAAAATTCAACCGGAACCTTTCATACCATTGAGAGATCCCTAAGAATTTACAGAGTCCCAACAGGATTTTTCAGACGGTCTTGATTAAGGATAGTTGGTCATTTATATATGACGGCCATCACAGACTTTTCAAATCCTGTCAGACTTTAAAGTCCTGTTGAGTCCCTTTTGGATCATTAATAACAAACATCTGCAAGGACAGTATCAACATTTATTTCATGCGTCCATCCATTGTTCTTGCCTAAATCATTTTTATTCCTGAGGCCATCCCACTCCCCTAGCTCCTGTTTTTATGGAAATGATTTACAACTGGTTCATAATGGGTACATGTGCTTTTGCAGATGTACTTTTTTACCTAAAAACCACAGAAATTCTTTTTTTTTGGTGAAATGATACCACTTGTCTGTTTTAAGAAACAACATGTCGTCGTCCCCCAGTTTGTGCTTCACTTCCTACAGTGTTTGGAAGAAGTTGAGGAGCGAACAGGGAGGCAGTTGGTGTGACTACAGGGGAACACCCACATATCGTTGTTGTCGGGCAGAAACCTCTTGTGTTTTTCCGTAAATCAATACCCTATGTGATCATACTTAACAGTGTCACATAAAAGTATAAAAAATAGCAGATCTGCAAGCTCGAAACGCGGCGCGCAAGTGGCGTGTTTTGAGCTTGTCGATCTGCTATTTTTTTATACATTTGAATCCTGAAAAGCAACAGTTTTGGACATATGAGGTTTCCACCCAGACAGAGACGATATAGTCTCTCCTTAAGCAGAGAGCGTTACTTATACCACAGTGCATTGGCCCTTCTGATCTAAATTTGCAGTAGGACACTAATATATTGCAGCAAATTAAAAAATATTTGTGCAAAAATTGTTTTTAAAAGACGAGCCCAAAAATGTATTCAAATATGTCTTCAGGCAAAGACTAATACATGGACTAGGAAGGGATACACTCAATGTATAGGCGCATGACTAAAATGCTGGTATTGTTCTTGTAACCACTTGAGCCCTATTTCATACTTTTGTCTATACTTTTGTCTATGAACACAGTTTTTTAAAATGACTCTTATGTGTGTAGGGGTGAAGCCATACGCTTGCTCCATGTGTGACATGAGGTTTTTTCAACGCTACCACTTGGCAAGACACAGTCTCACTCACACGGGTACGGGTTCAAATCCTTCTTTGCTACACTAGAGCCCAAATAATACCCTACTATGGGGCAGATGTACAGCAGTATGTATGTATGTATGTATGTAGGCTGGCAGCATAACCGTTTTGAGTCTAGCTGGTCTTAAGTCCTCCGACCAATATGATTGAAAGTAATTGCACCTAGAATAAATATGTTCATATTTTAGCAGTGTTTTACAGTTCTGCACAGATTCCGTTTTGAGCTAGTCACAGTCCAACAATGGAAGAGAAATGGGGTTGGCTGGTTTTGTTGTACAATTAGGCCTAAACAACATGACTTTTTTTAAGACATTTGTTTTCATTAAATTTGATTGCCAACTTAAACATTTTGAAGGCAATTTGTTTAAAAACCTATTGCATAGCACTGATAGATTGCTCAAACTTAGTAACTGCATTAATTTTAAGAATTGAGGTCCAGATTCATATAGGCCATGGTGTAATATGAGAATAGTCCTTTGATGTCCATTCCTACTATTTCACATTAACTTTAGTGTCTAGACAATTTCATGTATTTTATATACAATAGATGCATAGTTGCTGACTGCTCTGTAAAATGATTTTGTAATGCGTTTTAACGCGGCGATCAGACTAGAAGCTTTGAAAATGGAAGGCCACACTAGCCAGCAAACGTGCTGCTACCAAGCTTGCTGCCATGGCAGCCTAGAAAACAAAGTGAATGCATTGTACATTGAAGTTGAATTAAGTTCAACATTGCGCTCTACACAGACGCCACAGTGCTCCAGACAATTGTGAAGACTGTTGTTTGCGGTCTGAAATCATAGAAAACATTGGGAAATGAAGGGCTAGTGTTTCTAGTTTCAGCTTGTTAGTGTGATCGCCGTCTAAGCGTTTTGTTGTTATCTGGCTACTTGGCGTTGTCTTGTTTTAAAATATGCTTGGCACAAATCCTGTTGCATTTTTTCTCGATTTAGGCTTGATTGATACATTTTTATTTCTCATAACAAACGCTTTTAGAACATATAAGCCCCAGATTTTAGCTGTTTTTTAATGATGATTTGTGAATAATGCTTCCCCTCGATTTGAGTAAGAACATTCAGCTAATATTTGGATGCTTTGTGTATGTAGGGGTGAAGCCGTACGCTTGCTCCATGTGTGACATGAGATTCTTCCAACGTTATCATCTGGCGAGACACAGCCTCACACATACTGGTATGCTAGCTCACTGGACAGTTTGTGTTTGTTGTAGAGATGCTATGAAATGCTCTTAACCTAATCGGAAGCGTTTTTATATTAGATCAAAAATCTTGAAGGCAGTTGCAGTTAAGTTCTGAGAAAGTTTCTTCTTGTTGTTGTGGATACGCACACTGAGGCAGGGCAAAAAGTGAGAGAAATGGTTCAAGTTGGGCTTAACTTTAGCAACCTGTGTGTGCATATCCTGTATGCCAGGCCAGCAGCCCCAAAAAAAACACAATCATTGTGGTGCCAGCAATCTAAATATTCAAGGTTGGCAAGAAGTGTATCTGTGGGATACACGAATGTACTTGACTTGCCTCTCTTCCACTGAATGTCCTGTATCACTGTGTGTACCTACTAGTCTCCCAAAAACTCCTTTGAGTTACATTTAATTGGACTTACAATTGCCAAATTCCTGATCCTGCACATAACGTGACCACCGTGACCTTCCATAGAAGCATAGTGCGAGTCTCAGAGACCGATGCAGCTGATGATTAGATCACAAAGCAACCGTTAAATGTCAAGGTGCTGAAACAAATTTTTTTCCATGTCTCTATAGCTAATATCTTGATACTCTTATGTGTGTAGGGGTGAAGCCATACGCTTGCTCCATGTGTGACATGAGGTTTTTTCAACGCTACCACTTGGCAAGGCACAGTCTCACTCACACGGGTACGGGCTCAACCCCTTCTTTGCTACACTAGAGCCCAAATAATACCCTTTATGGGGCTGATATACAGCATTATGTATGTATGTATGTAGGCTGGCAGCATAACCGTTATGAGTCTGGCTGGTCTAAGTCCTCCGACCAATATGATTGATAGTGGCATTTAATATATTTTAACTTGTCTTTTTAAAATACATTCTGAATTTTAGTTGTCCCCCTATCAATCATGCCAATTCTTTTGGCATGTCGTCTTGCTGTATTTTAGTGAATGGGTGTATCCTGTTCCTTTTTGAGATACTTACATAGGTTGTTTGTGTGTGTGTGTGTGTGTGTGTGTGCAGGGGTGAAGCCATATGCTTGCTCCATGTGTGACATGAGGTTTTTCCAGAGATACCACCTGGCAAGACACAGCCTCACCCATACGGGTACGTGTCTCACCTGAGCGCCCTCTCACAATGTTGCTAACCAGGAGATCTACTGCCCTGGTTGTTGTATTATAAGGCAGTTTTGTGCCTGTGAGAGTATATTCACACGTAAAGATAATGTCTGATAACGACAACCACGATCCACACTCGGATTCATTTAAGATCATGATATATTTACAAGTAGCTCTCAGGGTAGAGATCACACGACATTGGAATCTAGGTGGAGCGTTACACAGAAATGGTCATGAAATTGAGTAAAATAAGTCAAATGTGTGCCAAAATGCTATGTTGTGTATATACAGCTCGTGAGAGCAGATACTAAAGTTTGGTACTGTATGCATTTAGGGGTGAAGCCATACGCTTGCTCCATGTGTGACATGCGGTTCTTCCAGCGTTACCATTTGGCAAGACACAGCCTCACCCATACTGGTATGCTTGTATTAATATTTACCCTCTCCCTGCAAAACCTTCCTCAAATGTACAACAATAGGGACATGATTTATTATTACTTGTCTCCAATGATACCTTGATATAAAATACCATTAGTTCCCCTTCACAGAAACAAAATAATGGAATTTTTGGCTTTGTTGGAAAACTGTCCACTTAACAAATGACTCTCTGAAATCTTTCTGTGACTTAACTGTTACTGTTGCAAACATAAAAAAAAAAAAAAAGCACATTACACTAAAAACACATTTAATGCGATTAAATTCAGACTTCAAATTTCTTTTTTGAAATATGCAGACGACAAGGCTCCAGATCTCAAAAATGCTCCCAATGTAATCAAAATGCCATCAGGCACAAACAAACACATGACCAGCTAAGTGGTCAACAAATTCTACATGTGTGGCATGAGGATAATGTGGTTACAGCATGAGCCCTTATTTCAATCCACCAGGTGGAGCTACACGGGTAAAAAATATATAAAATAATAAAGATTGGAGTCATTGATATCGTAAATGCTTTGATGTCTGAACGTTTCTGAGCATCGAAGGTTTTGGTGTAATGTCCTAAGCAAATAGCTGTATTAGTGCATGCAATTATTAACTGTTGTTTTAATGCTTTTTATTACATTCTTGCATGTAACTCACTAAAACGTCATTAGCATTTCCATTTTATTTTTATTTTGCTTTGATCACTGTTATTCAAACCCACCTAATCAAGTTGAAATGTAAGCTAATGTTCTTGTGCTCTGTTTAGGGGTGAAGCCATATGCCTGTACCATGTGTGACATGAGGTTTATTCAGCGTTACCAACTGGAGAGACACAGTCTCACTCATACGGGTATGTGTTCTCTGTTTGGGACCTCATTGTCCTCTTGTCTCTCATTCTTCTCCCTCCTCCTTCTGCTTGATCATGCATGAGCCCCCCAGTTGAATTCTGTACATGGCTGCATCAAACTCGAGTTTGTATTTCCTCCTCCTCCCGCTTTTTAATTTTGTTTTTCCACCCGTGCTTATGCTTGATTATTATAATTTGTTTTACTGCAAGAGCTTTATTATCTACAGAGAGGTCCCTAAGTACTTGAACAGCAACTTGCTTGTGAATTTAAAGCCCAGTCTTCCTTTTAAATTCAGTTAAGAACTAAAGTGCTTTTTGTACAAAACCAGAGTGTCGATTATTTGGACCGTTTTCCAAAGAGTCACAGAGAGTTTTCAAAGAGTCACTTTTCAATATGTAGTGACTTCTAGATCGTGTGCAAACAGACATTTCACCAGACTGACAGTATTTTAAAATCTTATGCATAGAGCCCATCGTCCGCGGTGATGTAGCTAGCCTTTAATTCTTTTACAGACGTGGTGGCGAGGAGAGTTATAGCCAAAGCAAAGTACCAGCTTGAATCCTCTTTACTTCTATGAAGATTCAGCTGCTTGGCTGTAACCGTGCGCTGCAAAATATAGTATATATTTGGCGAAAATACTTGGTAAACAAGAAATGAGGGATTACAACTTTGAATCATTATGATAGCTTCAAAATGTTCCCATAGTGTTCAATACGGTAATGTCTGAAACAGGGCCGGCTCTAGGATTTTCGTGGCCCTAAGCAAGATTTTTTTTGGTGCCCCCCCCCCCCCAAACACCCCCATTATAAAATCATTGTCATTTTTTATTGCATACTAAAATAATAACGCTAGTTTTTGGATAGGAGATACATGACATAATAACAATATGAAAGTTTTGGCCTCTAGTAGGATTGAAATAAAAAAATTGCAAAAGTAGCAGATCTACAAGCTCAAAACGCGTCGCTTGGCGTCGCGTTTCAAGCTTGCGCATCTAATCCTTTTGATGCGTTTGTGTGACGCTGTAGTATGATCAAGTATGGCATTAATTTACACAAAAAATACAACAACTACCCAACAGCAACCCATACAGCAACTATATCAAAAAGCAATGCCATTCTCGCCATTTAGTATGTGCAGCGATATTTACTAATAAAGTACTTAGACTACGTTTTTTAATATCTCAATTTCACAATAACCATGTAGAGACAAAACATGAATTATTGTTGCTACCCAAATACTTAAGGAGTTCACTGTATATGTTGGGATTTTACATCAGATTCTTAGAAAGGGTGTTTGCCCCAGATTAGTCAGTTTGATGTAGTGACCATTGTCGTTTATGTCACCAAAACCTTTAAACAAATGTTTAAAGATGTATATTTATCAATGTATATTTATCATTTCATCATAGTGAACGTTTTTGATGAAGAGTTTCAGGACAGTGTCAGACTCATTCAGATGGCTGTTTTTTAAGATCTCTAAATGTCTGTGCAAAGCTATGCTGAATCCTTTGTTTTGTGCAGAGATGTTTACCAACTGCCTAAAATTGTCTTGGCTCATGCGATCAGCGTGATTAAAAATTCAAGTTTCCCCTGTGCAAAAGTAAAACTGGAGCAGCTGTAGAGCGTCAAACTCCCGCCCACCACCAAAACATCACTGCCTACCTAGGAAGCCATTTGGAGAACAATGCGGTTTTACCTCCTGTTTGATTTACTCATATCTTCTTACAAACAAACAGTGGCACAAGATCACGCTCCCAATGATGTCTTTCACATATCAGACGATAAAATATGTTGTTTTATCCCCTGACTTATGATATTGTTGAAAAACAAAACAACGCTTACAATGCCTCAGTGTTTTTGCACCAACTGCAGACATACATTATTAAAGATTATGTAATTTACTACCAAATACCAATGATTAAAGATTATGTACGGTAATTTACTACAGATTGACTAAAAGACGAGACTAGAAACAGCGATCAGTGACATTAATTTGGCCTGTTGTGTAAATGGCTGTGTAGCTTTATAACCACAACACAAGTCTGGGGATTAAGAAGCATAATTCATGTCTTTCATCATGATACGTGAAACACAGTTTGGCATTGTCTGCTTTATAAGAGAAATGGCTTCTGAGGTCCAGTTGTGTTTTCGGGGGGTGGGCCAGACTTATAAAACGCTATAGTATACATATGAATGTTCATATTTATGGATAAAGGAGCGTGTTCGCATAGTGTGATAAAATGGAATGTGGCGTTCAGAACCAGTTGGCGTGTTCTCATTTGGCCTGATCGTGTGTCTAGAATTGAATTGGCCATTTGTCTAGCTCTATTTTGACGGGGATCGTCGAGGTAAATTACCTGCTACAGTTGTGATATGGATCTTGTGAATTTGAACATTGGCCGAATTTGAACTATTGCAATTATAGGCACCACTTCAATGAGATGTAAAAAATCAGTTTCTAATTGGAATAGGAGATACATTTTGACATGCTGGAAAATCCTCTGTTAAAAAGCGCTGATAAGTACAGCAAAACTTTACTAAGCTTATTAGTAAAGTTTAAAATTGATCATTTTTGGCAGTTGAGTCTTTCCTTTTTTTCCCCCTATTTCTTATTTTTTAATGCTAAAGTTGGTACTTCTGTGTGTAGGGGTGAAGCCGTACGCTTGCACCATGTGTGACAAGAGGTTTTTTCAGCGCTACCACCTGGCGAGACACAGCCTCACTCATATGGGTATGCGTCTGCCAATCTTACCCAGAACACAAGATTAGGATAATGTTGATATTTGCATACTTAATTTACTCTCTAAGTAATTGTATATTCATGTATAAATGATGGGCGAGACTTAATGAATGTTTAGCCTTTATTGCCACTAGATAACATCATCAGCTCATGTGATGTGTTGTGTAAGTGGATTTAAGATCTGTGACCCCTTTTTTGAGAATTTTAAACTTAATTTGAGACAAACAATCTTATTGACTGTTGTTACCCTGCAAGTCATTCCAGGGTGTGGAATTGGTTATTAACCACCCATATCAATTTAGCTATGATT
Source organism: Gymnoscopelus braueri (assembly GCF_963280865.1). Classification (NCBI taxonomy): domain Eukaryota; kingdom Metazoa; phylum Chordata; class Actinopteri; order Myctophiformes; family Myctophidae; genus Gymnoscopelus; species Gymnoscopelus braueri. The sequence goes on along the minus strand of NC_137612.1, from coordinate 14,135,136 downwards.
TGTACTTTTGAAATAGGATTATTTAAAGGATTTTGTTCCCCCCCGAGTAACACAAAAAATAATACATTGATGCTCTGGTCGTTTAGGTGTGAAACCTTACGCTTGCACCATGTGTGACATGAGGTTTTTTCAACGTTACCACCTGGCAAGACACAGCCTCACTCATACGGGTATGGGTTCGTGCACCGTACCCATGACATTTAGTGTCAGTTAATGGATATTATGCTTTGATTTAGCCAGTGTATATTAAGTCTTTAGGCCTTTTCTAATTTAAGCTAAGAGAAACTACAAACAAGCACTTAGTGTGAATTCTTAACTAATTGATCTCCATTATTAATACATTATTAATCTGAAGTCAGTGTCTTTTGATATTTGGTCTTTGTTGGGGTCTAAAACATTTAAATGGATCAATATATTATACGTGGAAAATAATATTTAACTTAATTTCCCCCTTTTCTTCTGTGTGCATGAATTGGCATACGTGTGGTTAATAACCAATAGCTTTGGATTATTCATTCCTAAAGCAGGGTGGAATGAGGCTCAGTAATATAATATTGCTATACTCTGCGTTTAGGTGTGAAACCTTACGCATGCACCATGTGTGACAAGAGGTTTTTTCAGCGCTACCACCTGGCGAGACACAGCCTCACTCATATGGGTATGCCCACGCCCATCTTACCCATGCCACTGAGATCAGTGTGTACACAAGGTCAGCCAGTTTAGGCACATCAGCTCCTTTTTAACATGTTAACCATTGCAGCATTTTGCTTGGTCTAGCCTAGCCTAAGCCTATATATCATGCATTTATCTTAACCCATTAAGACCGGGAACGCATCTGTGTGTAATTTTTTTAATTTCTTTGGCTATTCAAAAATAGCAGATCTACAAGCTCATAGCGCGGCACCGAGTGCAGCGCTATGAGCTTGTAGATCTGCTATTTTTTGAGAAATCATGAAAGGTTGTGCAAATATTTTTTTTTTTCCCATTTTTTTTGGCGGACATTTGTAACTCAAATCTTTGTTTCTGGTGGTTCCTGGAACTAAATATTTTACAAATGTTCGCTTTAAAAAATATATAATCCAAGACTTTGCCACAAATTTTCACGATTTTTCAAAAATAGCAGATCTACAAGCTCATAGCGGCGCTATGAGCTTGTATGTCTGCTATTTTTGAATAGCCCAAAGAAATCTAAACATGACACACAGGTGCGTTCCCGGTCTTAATGGGTTAAATGGAACATATACTATAATCTATACAGCATTGTGACATCATCAGCTCATGTGATGTGTTTTAGTTGTGGACTAAAGAATTGATAAAAAACAGTTGGATGCTACTCTCAATTGGATTGGGGGATACAAATTTGTAATCAATCAAAAAAATCACTTAAATTGATCCGAAAGTGGTTAAACAACCCATCAATTCTGAATAGGAACATTTTATCAATGAAATATTATTGCATATTGATGGATTGTGAAGCACGAATATTAAAGCTTTTTAAAGTAATATCATGAATGCTCTGCGTTTAGGTGTGAAACCTTTTGCTTGTACCATGTGTGACATGAGGTTTGTTCAGCGTTACCACCTGTCAAGACACAGCCTCACTCATTCGGGTATGCGTCCATGCACCCAGCCCACCTCTTTATTTATTGTGACAGTTTGAGGGCCGTCTGTTTGGTAGCACAAGCGATGTATTTTCTATAACATAAGTTTAAATTAGGTAAGGCTTTTTTTTTTAAACTGCTAAAACACTAATAAACGAGGCCTTATTCTATATTTTTATTTTGTCAATGTCGCTAATGATTTTCAACCTGTACAAACAACATTGTGATTGGGATAAAATTGGTCCAATCATAATGGATGTATCTTAGTGACTGTTCGGGGGGGGGCATGGCCATTCACAGCGGGGCTGATCGCCGGCCCCCCTCCCTGGAAGTGCTGCTTGCAGCGTTCTCGAGCAGCGTGGTATGGCTGCATGCAGCGTTCTGCTGGAGAACCCGCTCATCCGATCCACCTCACCCTTTGACTCGGCTCACACTCCCTTGGGCCTTCAATACACCCAAGTCCAAGTGTGATGTCTGTCGGATGAACGGTTCTTGGGATATGTGAAGGGCAGTCAGACATGCATACATACAGAGACTCCATTGAATTTATATATGGATACAGCTGCATATCGTAATTCTATATTCAGTCACGTATCAAAGGTCTACAGGTTGGTTATGGCCTGTCTACCAGCGAATATTGTGTGTCAGTCATTTTGGCCCATTGCTTCTAAACACCTCAACTGGCTCAAGATTATACTTTATATATTTTTTAAACACACCTTCCCCTCATTGTTGGCTAAGCATAAACACACTTGGCCTTTCTCCCCCAGCCTCCTGCTGCAGATTTAGCCTTATACTGACAGGTTACTACACTACTGATTGATTAAATTACATTAGGCAGTGTTCTTCGTCTCAATTCAAACCCCTCCCTCACAGCCTTCCATTACGCTACGCTTGCAAGTACAGTAGAACCCTATTTATCTGAACGTCATTCGTCCAAAACTTAACGGTCCAACTGAACGTGGGTCCTTTTTGTCGTTAATGGCTGAAAAGAGCTTTCAGAAATGTGAAGCAAATGTGCATTTTAAGACTTTGGGCTCCCTGTTAAAGTGGGATGTGCTGTCCTGGGAGTATTGGATCAGTCGGCCTGTTGTGTATATAGTCAGCTGTTTGTCGAACTTAAGAACATTTTTAATGGCTCATTCAATGACCCTTTTGAATGCACTTGGATTGATCTACTCGAGCACTTTGGGCTTAATGCTTAATTTATACCCCCTTCGTATGGCAACGTATAAATCAGACTTAAAGTCAGTGAAATTTATACTCTAGCCTATTTCAGTCACTGAAATATAAATTTCACTGACAATACGTGAGCGAATTAAGTCAGCGGTTTCCCCACACATAGATGTTACCTGGGAAGTCTGCCCAGTAAGATTCCTTGGTGGTCAAATTTAGTTATATTTTATATTATAAAGGTTGAATTGGAACCTCCCACTGGAACCCATTGAGGCTCTCTCGTTTTTGATAAGAATTGTCGGTTGCTGGTAGTCGTGTTATAAAAGCCATAATACAGAGGTTATAAACACCACACATAGCTGTGATATAATCACTATTGGCCTCGCATATTATTGTTCTATCAAGTTTGTAACTTCATTTCATATTTCACTGTGATGACTACTGACGAGTTTATTCATTATTGCATTTACGGTATACAGGAGTAAAGCATGCATATCTACAATCTTCATGATGTAGAGTTGGAAGTAAAGTATCATCTACAAAAATAACACGTCGGCAGTTCATTTTCAACAGACATTAGGAATCCAGATGTTTGCGCTGTGTCACTGCTAAACTTGAACACGCATTGGATCACCTGGAGTTTTAACACCTGGAGTCTAGATCCCATAGATCAGAGGGTTGGTGTGACAGATGAGAGATTTCTAGGCAATGATTTGCTCAGGTTTCAGGTTCACTTTAGTGAACATCCTCCTTTCCCATGGGGTTCAGATAAACAAGGTTCTACTGTTGTCAGATCCACTGTGGTAATTATATACGTTAACCAAACAAAAACTAAATGGAACGAATAGTCTCGCGCTGTGAACACGGAACTTTGAACTACGTGGTATGTGAAGCAAACTACAGGGGAAACGAATACTGAATTTGAAACATTCACTGCTCTAGTTAACCCATTAAGACCGGGAACGCATCCGTGTCATTTTTAGATTTATTTGGCTGTTCAAAAACAAGTTCATAGCACTATGAGCTTGTATATCTGCTATTTTTTGAAAAATCATAAATTATTGCAAATCTTTTGAATATACATCTTTTTTTCATGTCGAGGACCCCCAAAATGATATTTATTTGGCCACGGACCCCCATCTCAAAAATATGTTGTTCCAGGGACCCCCCCAGAAGCAAAGATTTGAGTTAAAAATGTTCGCTTAAAAAATATATATATATTCAAAGATTTGCACACATTTTCACGATTGTTCTAAAATAGCAGATCTACCGCGCTATGAACTTGTAGATCTGCTATTTTTGAATAGCCCCAAAAAAATATAAAATGACAGATGCGTTCCCGGATTAACTGTTATAAGCAGTCTTATGAACACAATAAATGCCAGACGGTGCAGCAGGTCATCCTGTGCTGTCGACAGCGCTGCAACTCTCTTATTTATCTCTCTATTATTATGATGATGATGTTGTGGGTTGAGAGTTGTGATCTTTTTAATGCTAAAGTTGGTACTTCTGTGTGTAGGGGTGAAGCCGTACGCTTGCACCATGTGTGACAAGAGGTTTTTTCAGCGCCACCACCTGGCCAGACACAGCCTCACTCATATGGGTATGCGTCTGCCAATCTTAACCCAGAACACACAAGTTTAAAGATTAGGATACGTTAAATATTTGTATGCTTAATTTACTACTTTAAGTAATTGTATTCATTCATTCATGACTTAAATGATGGGTGAGACTTAAAGGGGTAGTACACCCAAAAAAAAGCTTTTTTTCCTATCGATTCGTCACCTCATGGAGACTTGAATTCATGGATATTTTCTTAGTTTTTGTCACATTCCTAAGCCAATAATTTGATAGGCTGCAATAATTTGTCTCATATCTGGCATAGAGGGGCGGGTTCAAAATCTGCGGAGAAAATTTCCGCCGGATCCTATTGGTTCACCGATCTGTCCGTCACCCCCCGCCCCGTCCCATGCCCCTCCTCCTCCTCCCCAATGTGTAGCATTGAGAGCCCTGACATCACAACATTTGGAGCGACGCCCACTGCACTCTGGTTGGTTGGGGAAATGAAACGCTTCCTATTCCAGTCGCGTCAATAGGCTGGTCCAGGCTCTTATTTTTTTTTAGCAAAACTAAAAAATAAAAGTCTGGAGATCGAGGCTAATAATTTGATGACCAGCGGACCGGTAGGCAGCGGTTCCGGTTGGAGTCACAAAGAGTCTCCTTTGTGTCTCCTACCGGAACTGCTGCCGGTCATCAAATTATTGTCTTAGGAATGCGACAACAACAACAAAAATATCCATGAATTCACGTCTCCATGGGGTGACTAATCCATAGGGAAAAAGTCATTTTGGGGGTGAATTATCCCTTTAACTTTTTGTGTTAAATGCCACTAGTCAACAGCTCATGTGATGTGTTGTGTAAGTGGACTTTAAGATCTGTGACCCCTTGTTTCAGAATTGTAACTTTTAATGTGAGACAAACAAATCGTATTGACTGTTGTTACCCTGCAAGTGACTCCAGGGTCTCTGAATTGGTTATTAACCACCCATATCAATTTAGCTATGATGATGATTTTGTACTCTAGATATAGAAATACTGAAGGATGTAGCTTTTTTCCCGGGGTAAGACGCAAAAAGAATAATACATTGATGCTCTGGTCGTTTAGGTGTGAAACCTTACGCTTGCACCATGTGTGACATGAGGTTTTTTCAACGTTACCACCTGGCAAGACACAGCCTCACTCATACGGGTATGGGTTCGTGCACCGTGCCCATGACATTTAGTGTCAGTTAATGGATGTTATGCCTTGATTTAGACAGTTTATAATTAGTATTTAGGCCTTTTCTAATTTAAGCTAAGAGAAACTACAAACAAGCACTTAGTGCGATTTCCTAGCTAGTTGAATGTAGTCGTTACTAATTCACAAGTAAATCTTAAAGTCACTGATTTGTTATGCAGTATGGTCTCAATATATTATACGAGGAAAATAATATTTTAACATAATTTCCCCCTTTCTTCTGTGTGCATGAATTGGCATACGTGTGGTTAATAACCAATAGCTTATGATTATTCATTCCTAAAGCAGGGGGGAATGAAGCTTAGTAATATAATATTGCTATACTCTGCGTTTAGGTGTGAAACCTTACGCATGCACCATGTGTGACAAGAGGTTTTTTCAGCGCTACCACCTGGCGAGACACAGCCTCACTCATATGGGTATGCCCACGCCCATCTTACCCATGCCACTGAGACCAATGTGTACACAAGGTCAGCCAGTTTAGGCACATCAGCTCCTTTTTTAACATGTTAACCATAGGGCATAGCAGTGGCGGCCATTTTCTGGTTCCACCCCAAAATAGTCAATGCATTTCTCCCATTGACATTTCCAAAAATATTTATATCAATTCATTTAAGCCTAGAATCAAGCCATCCAAGGTCCTGGTGAATCATGACCATAAAATGTTTGATTCTGTGAAAAAAACTTTTTTGAAAAAGGCAAAACAAAGGGTATTTATTAAATATAGTATATCATATAATTAAATATAAAATTAAAAGAAAATCACAGAAAAAAATGTTTTATGGTCATGATTCACCAGGACCTTGGATGGCTTGATTCTAGGCTTAAATTAATTGATATAAATACTTTTGGAAATGTCAATGGGAAAAATGCATTGACTATTCTTTGGGGTGGAACCAGAAAATGGCCGCCACTGCTATGCCCTATTCCAGCATTTTGCTTGGTCTAGCCTAGCCTAAGTCTATATCATGCATTATTATCTTAAATATGATAATATGATAATCTATACAGCATTGTGACATCATCAGCTCATGTGATGTGTTTTAGTTGTGGACTAAATGATTGATAAAACGGTTGGATGCTACTCTCAATTGGATTGGGGAATAATGATAACATTTGTAATCATCAGCTTGAATCAAATCGATTCCAAAGTGGTTAAACAACCCATCAATTCTGAATAGGAACATTTTAAATGATATTGCATATTATTGATGAACATGAAACGCATTTATATAAGAAGCTTTAAAAGTAATACATTGATGCTCTTGCGTTTAGGTGTGAAACCTTTTGCTTGTACCATGTGTGACATGAGGTTTGTTCAGCGTTACCACCTGTCAAGACACAGCCTCACTCATTCGGGTATGCGTCCATGCACCCAGCCCACCTCTTATTTTGTAGGGCATCAGCATTCACTCCTTTTTACTGTGACAGTTTGAGGGCCGTTTTGTGTTTGGCAGCACGAGCAACGTATTTTACATAACATTGTTTTCAAATACAGGTACAGATTTTTCCACTTAAAAATAAATGATTTCCCCCAGAATTGTTGGCACTCTGTTCAAAAGTAAACACTACACTTAACAGTCAGTTCCACTGTGTGGTAGTTAGTTGTTTTCTTACAAAGGACATACAGGGGTATTAAACAGATGAAAACATTACGTGTTAGAAGTCATCCATCATGGTCCAGTGAACACAGTAATACCAGATACTTTAGTGTATGACATCCATGCAACTCTGCTCTAGATGAATTTATGATACAATCCTGTGTACAAAAGACTAGACGCCGGCTACAGATTATGCTCCTGGAAGTCTGCAAAGTAAAGTCAACTTTTGTTGCACATTCATTTTAATATAGACCTTCATATACCAATGTTATCTGTACGTTGTCAGTGTATTTTTAGTTGAGAAGATCATTTCACATCGGGGCTTTAGTTAAAAGTTAACATTGTTGAGGGAAGTTAGGTGTGGGGGGGACTAGATTTTCACTCCTTTCATAGTTTAAATGGTTGAATTTTTACGATATTTGGGCGGGTATTCATAATTAGAGGTTTCACATCATGACCGTGATGTGAAAGACTTTCGTTTTTCAATTAAATGGAGCCTCCTAATGTTATATGAATTAATGCTACATGGTTCCAACTTAAAATTGATGCATCAATGTTTGTTTATTTTTTATATATCCCTACTTAGTAAGATTAAAACGGAACACAGCGTATATGAAAACATAAGTCATCACAAAAGGGGCTTTGTGACAGAGCTGTGGATGTTTGCAGAGCAGTCACCAGAGCTCTGCTGTAAAGTGCTTCGCATTAATTTTAAGAACATTGGAGACAAGTTGCCATGGAAATATAAATAATTTGCTGAAGTATGCTTTGGGCACTGCAGTTACTAATGCTGTTAACTGGGAGCAAACATAATGTAGAGATGGATAACATGGATAGATATGGCTTTGAACACCGTACATTTTGACCACCAAATTCCCAAAATGTTTAAGTTTAGGAAGTGTGCCAATAATACTAATGGGCAATTCATTCATGTATTTATTTGGAGGGATCGGTTTTAATGTCACTTGAAAGCTAATTCTGTGTAATCTAGTCAATGCCTAGGGTCTGTAGTTCCTTTGATTTCTGCGTTGAGATCATTTATTTTCTTTAATTCTGATTTTTTTTTATCCTACCAGAGAGCTCTGGAAACATACTAAACCATCACCACCTTGTTAAATTCAAACATCCTATTATCCTCGGTACTATAACCCCCCAAGGTAAATAATGGCAGAAAGATGTGTAAAGTACATTGATAGTTAGGAAGTTCTCTTCTAAGGATGTCATATATTCAGAGATGACGTGTAGTTAGTTTCCATTTCAAAATGTAGAACACTTAAAAATAGTGACTTTGATCAAATAAAAAGCAAAACTCGTGTCTGATGTATTCATGAGATGTGGACGTAAAACAATATTCAAGGTGGCGGCACTGAAATAGACCTGTTAGACATGAAGTGACATGAGGATTCTCGCGATTTGATGTTTCGCGCACATTGAGTAGGCGTGTTTTTCATATGTAGATGAATTTGCTAGCTTAGTACACCCTAAAGCTTTTTGCTTCGAAAGTGCTTTGCTTAGCTCCACATTATGTCCAATCCTATTTACGACAGTGAGAGAATCTTCTATTTAAAATGTGTGACACATTACATTGACTAACGTAACATGTCTGGAAAGCTGTATTCCAAAGTGGATCATAAGTAGGCATATTTTAAAAGTTAGAATGAGCTGTATCTCTACCATGATGACATTTAGTTCTAGTGTTAGACTGAGCTTGTCAGCTTTGATGTTGTGCTGTGTGGAGGTAGGGCTGGGCTAATATATTGCTCTGTGTGCATAGGGGTGAAGCCGTATGCTTGTTCCATGTGTGACATGAGATTTATTCAGCGTAACCACCTGGAGAGACACAGCCTCACTCATACGGGTATGCGTCCATTTACCGTACCCATATATATATATCACTGAGCAAGGCTCTTCTTGAAAATAATTGAAACAATGACAGGAAAACCAACGACAAACTCGAGTTTGGATTGTCAAGTCATTTGATGGGATGTTGAACCAGCCTCAAAATACCTTTTATAATTTTTCAGGGGCACCATGTTTGCGTAGATCTGGGATATGAAAATTTTTGAAATTCCACTCTGATCTACACATAATGAGTTGATGACAAAAGGCATACAAAATATATATATCAATTCTCTGCTGCTTGAAACTATACATTTGAAAATTGTTTTTACAGCTAGGGCGAGTGTTTTCATCTTTTTTTGTTGTAGATGTTGGAAATGTAATGGGTAAGAGGAAAATATTAGCACAAACAAATACTGCATGTTGACTTCGTGTGACGCTGAAAGTAATTTATTGACCATGTATTTGTGTGCTCTTTCAGGAGAGAAGCCATTTGCTTGTGACATGTGTGATATGAGGTTTATCCAGCGCTACCACCTGGAGAGACACAAGCGTGTCCATAGTGGAGAGAAGCCTTATCAGTGTGAACGATGCCAGCAGGTATGTAACAACATGTACTGACCAGGGTTATTATTATAGTTACCCGTAAAGCCTTTACCTGGAGCTACTACTGCCAGGGGCAACTGGGTTGACTGTAGTTAGATGTTTGCATGATTAATTCAGTGTCCACAGCTGTTGTATCATTTCGGGTATGTCAGTACATTTATTTAACATCGACGTTCTTTCCAGCGTTCAAAACCATATAGAAACACGAAAACTCAAAACAAAAAGCATAGACCTTTGTCTTCCTTGGTTTGACATATTTCGTTATTTGACGATCCAATGGAGTTTCCATTGGTTCAATATTTGTAAAACCCACACACAGACGTAAAGGGTGTTCAATAGCACTGATTTATATATATATTTTCTTAATACGTTGAAAAATTGAGATAGTTGGTTTCTGCCTGATAGCGACGAAATACCATAAGCTCTGAAACATAAATGTTTTGATTTAATGCAGAAGCTAACCATCTCCGACTTGTGTGTCTCTCAAAGAACTTTTCGCGAACAGACCGACTGCTGCGGCATCGACGGCTGTGCCAGGGTCGCGGCGTCGCCAAGGTGGAGAACCAGCCGTGCTGCGAACCGCGCCCCTACCCCCAGGAGCCCCCGCCCGCGCCCCCCACCTGGAGTCCACTGCATCCACCTCCGGGTCGCCTGGCCGTCTGACATTCCGCCTCCTCTCTCACACATCCTCCACCACATCTCCAGAGACAGGGCCAGGCCACAGGGCTCCTCTTCTACTCAGCTCTGTGCCCAGTGGCGTCACACCCAAGCACAGACTGATACCTTACAGCTGCAGTCTTGGGATTAACTAATGACAGAGGGACATTTGTGTTTTTGTTCTGTTGTATTTTACTGTATTTCCTTATTTTTTAAAAAGACTTCTCCGTGATAAACGGGAGTTCTGTTTTGTACTTAATCTATTTGTTTTATTTCCAGTTTTTCTTTCTTTTTATTTGCAAAAAAAAGTAATTATTGTTAAGATATATCTGCTTCTGGTGGTACTTTGGGGAAGGCCAGTGGTATTGTTTATCCTGAATCCTCTGCAGCAAAATGGGATTCATCTGTGATTTTCTTTTTTTATACATAGTGGCAAAAAGGAACGTATATGAACCTCCTGCAGATTAGTTTCTTTGTCGGTCATTTTGGATAAACGATTAACCATAAGTCAAGTGAGTTTAAGCGCAGTCTAAATCAATATAACTGTTGTACGCTTGCAAATAACGTAACGAGTAATGCCTGCCGTACAATGTGATCTAGGTTAGATTCGGGGTTCTAGTTACTTGGGTAAAGTGAACTTTATCAAAGAACAGGAAGCGATGATCTGGTCTTAAAACAGGACTGGAACCATAGGGGTGGATTTACTTTATAGGCAAAGAGACTACAGTTTTAATGATTTCTTTGTGTAAATAGTATAAAATGTAACTCATTCTTTAACTATAGGACTTATGTGGTGATCACATATTTTTGATACAAAATGGGCCAAAAACAAAGTCACGCTAGCAGGGAGTTCACATACTCTTCCTCCTCGCCAATGAACTGTAAAATGTGTAACGAGAGAGAGAGAGAGAGAGGGGGGGAGAAAAAATGTTTCATTGTTTTGTCAAAAGAAGAAACTGTAATGTCAGGCAGTGCGACGTTGATGTGAAAAAAAGACTTCCAAAAGTGTGACATGAGGAGTGCCAGCAGTTGACTTATAAAGCCTCATGCATGTTTTATACTTTGTTCTAGTGTCGTGTGACACTGTCTTAAAAGACCTGAGGCGATTCTTTAAAAAAATCAGAATCCTAACAGTTTTTTGAAAAAAAAATTTAAACATTTTTTTTTCCAAGATTTTTCAAAAATAGCAGATCTACAAGCTCATAGCGCGGCACTTGGTGCCACGCTATGAGCTTGTATATCTGCTATTTTTGAATAGCCAAAGAAATCTAAAGTGACACAGATGCGTTCCAGGTCTTAAGCATACGTGAGGCTTCATAGCTCTGCCAGGACAAATGTAAAGGCTTGGTCACAGAGATATCACCCTTGGGGTGATATCTCACCATGTACTGTGTCTTGTAGGATGCGCTGATGACTCAGGAAATGGTACAGGATGACGGCCTTATAGCAAGCCCCTGCCCCCCGCCCGCCCCGCCCACACCCTCTTACCAAGAGCTAGGCTATTGTACTTTAAACCGTATATGTACAGAGATCTACAGTACAATAGCAGATCATTGTCCCTCCCCTTTTTTTTCTCAGTTTGTCTATAGACCTTGGTTAAAAAAAAAAAAAAAAGTGCAAGTCGGCCGCTTCAAGTCCCATGACGTATGTACAGATTCTCACACTGTGAGAGTAGTGGGGGGTATACAAAATATTGTGGCCTTAGTGTGCTTTTTTTCTTTTTCTCTCTTCATTTGCCTTTTCCTTAACTAATTGTTTATTATTGTGGATCAGATATATTTACTAGGATGAGACACAGCCTTCTTCTTCGCGGGGTTATGTTTTTTTTTTTTTTTTTTTCCGAAAGCTGTCACGCTAATATAAAAGTTGATGGCTTCAAGTGGCGCTAAAACCAGACAAAGAAAAAAGAAATGCCCTCCTGTTGATGGAGGTTGTCTTTTTTTTTTTTTCAAACGATGAATTTTTGAGTTATTGTTACTGACGACGATGTAACACGTTCTGTAATCATTCATGAGCATTCATGAGCCACCATGTGAGAAGTCAATAGTGCTAACTTATTTCCCACTGCAGCGCGTCGTGGCTAGCTGCAGGCCATAGCAGAATCAACACTTTGTTCTTGACTCTGCTACACACTAACAATTGCCTTTTTTATCAGAATATTACGTGGTCTGGTGTGTATAATGGATGTCTGTTATGTTATCAGGCTTGGCCTTAAAACAAGTGCGGATACACAAATAATCATTGTAGTGCTAAATGATAATTGTTAATGAGCGGTTTTCTTTTTCCTATGATGAGCTTGGCTCATGCTGTGTTAAAGGTCTTTCATGGTCACAGTGAAATGGCAGCCGGTAGATTTGGGGGGCCACTTAGCTGTTTATAACTGAAGAATTTCTCACACTTGACCCTCCTGCGATTGTTGTGAGCTGTAAACCTGGTGAAGCTTAATATTGTATGATGGTGTACAATTCCAGAAGCCAAAATACAGATGAGAGATGATGGATGGGATGGAAAAAAAAACATCAGTTCAATTTTTCTGTAGGAAGATTTTCAGTCCTTTTAATTTCAAAGGCCTCTTTGATATTTTGGAATTTGACCTCGAGCGATGTTACTTGGAACAGTTTTACCTTTGATGCATTGAAAGACACCGTCTTTCAGTCTCTTAAGACAGTTTTTTCCTGTCTTGTCATAAAGAGTGGCCTCTTTGTCTCGTCATAGCCAGAATCGAGAGACTTTGTTGCGTCCCCTAATCTGTGATGGCATAGCAACGTTACAACCCATGTATTGACTACGTGGATTGCGCCAATGATTGATTTCTGGGCAATCGAGGGTTTTTATATTTTATGGAGATCAAATTAACATGAAGTTGTTACATGATGTATGAAGTTCACAAATTCATGGTTTATGAAACTGTCCTAATGTTGAACATTGATGTGGCATCATGGGGTAGATCTTTGGTTCTCTGGTTCCTAGCTTTTGAGAGACTTTGTTCAAATGATGTGAACGGTCAGTGCGTCGTGCTAATAACCGCAACAAGGTTTAACCTGAATTCTTAAGTCCTCGTTTTCAGATTTCAGGTCATATTCCAATGTAAGCTGTTCAACCCACTTTCAACATGTCGTCCCTATTTTGTTTGTCATTATAGGTGAAGTTTTTTTTCCAAAAAAGAGCTGATCTACAAGCTCGCAATGTGTCGCGATGCGACACTTTGTGAGCTTGTAGGTTGGCTGTTTTTGAAGATTTCAGAACGGGGCGCAAGTGGATATGTATATGATTTGACAGTTCAAGTGTGCGTAGAAATCTAATGTTACTGTTCAGATTCAAGTGACTTGGTGTAAACATTGTGAAAACCGTAAGTAGTTTGAAGGGCCAGGTTTGAGAGATGCATCGTACCATATGCTAATGCCAATGCCGCTAACATGATCACACACCACAGTGGCTAAAGGGCAATATATAGTTGACTTCACCTGTTAAATCCCTAACAGTTTTTTATTTTATTTTGTTTTTTGTTTTGTTTTTTAAGTATTGTTATCAATCTCATTGTTAAAATGCAATAGAATCCTTGAGTCTCAGATCATTGGTTAAAATACGATGAGATTTAATTTTTCAGACAAAAGAAAAATACGGGGAAAAAAGGAAAGTGTTTCTGTCTGAGAAGTTGTTTCTCTGTCACGTTTTTTTGACGATCGTTTCAAGGACCTTTTTTTATTCTGAAATTGTAAACACTGGAGTGAAAGGAAAAAAAAAACAAAAGACAAAAAAAAGAGATATGGATATTTTTCCTTCAGACTGTGCTAGATTTTAGGTTTTAGACGGAGCCGATTCTCATCTTGACAGAGAAGGTGGACAGAATTTGGATCAGTGCAGTTGAGAGCCCACTACGTTCAGTAATTTTAAAACATTAGACACCGTAGTACTACCAAAAAAAAAAAAGTTATTTTTATTTTTTATTATAAAGTCCCTGGTATTTGTAGTGAATTATATTGATAATGGTATTAGGTAAAGCAACAGCATAACAGTAGCTATCACAGAATTAGTTGTTTTTTTATTTTATTAGTCTTGCATGCAGAGTTATGGTCCTCAGTTAAGACAGGATCTTGATATTGATTATTTTTTTGTGTAGGCGAAAAATGAGTGCATACGAATAACTTCCTAAAAATGTTACATTGATTATTGTAAAAATGGGCTAACTAATATGTACCCTTGTGATCCAATTAGTTACAACTGTATTGAATTGAGAGGAGAGGCTTCTTACTATTATGCTGAAATAAAATAATTTGTAAAAGATATATAATTTTTTTGTTATGGTTGATTTGACTGTTCAGCCACTTTCAACCTGGTGTCCTGGGCATGTCATGCCACTTTCTTTTTTTTTAAATGGGGCTTAAAGGACAAGAACACTTTAGTTGTGGTTGTGTAGTGCCATGGTGTAACTCCCAAGGTTGGCGAGACATAAAAAATAATTGCTCCATTGATTAGAAATTGATGATTCAAAATTAGCTCCTCATTGACTTACATTGTACGGTGAAACAGCTCTCAAAGTCACTCTTTCAGCCCGTTAACAATCACAAACAAAGCCAATTTTGACAATGTAGAACATCACCAAACCTAGTACTTTTTGTTTGTTTTTTAAATAACAACTTCCTGTTGATTTAGCCATTTGTAGATCCAGATCCGCGGATCCGCTCTGGGTTTTCTTAACAAGAATGGCAAAATTAACAGGAAGTTGAAATTTGTATTTAAAAAACGGGCTAAAAGAGAGACTTAAAGCTGTTTTACCGTACAATGTAAATCAATGAGGAGCTAATTTTGAATAATCAATTTCTAATCAATGGAGCTTTTTTATTTACATTTCTCGCCCCCACCCTTTGGAGTTACATCATGGCAATACACAGCCCAAACCTCTAGTAAGTGTTTTTGCTCTCTAAGTGGTTAGTTGTATTTTTTTCTGAATTGAGAATGAGTCTAGAATGAATTTATTAAAAGGTTATATGAAGCCTCCCCCTGGCCAGCCGGGGCGCCTGATGGAGGGGAAAGGAACTGGTTGGAATAACGTGTGTTCCTTCCACGCGCTACGTCTACCAGGGAACCTCCCCCTGTCAGGTGATAAGAAGCGTGGGAAATCGTGGGATAAAAAATATTTAGAAAAAAAGGTTACATGAAGTAAGACTACTAATGGAATGACACCGTTTAACAGTAAGTGATGTAGTTGTCTCTGGGGATGACGGTGGACAGAATTCTTATTAAAATGCCACTTTTGACATTAGAAATAAGTTGTGGTTGATGTGACATCGTCAAGCATCGCAGCGTACTTCCCTGTGACATCACATCCTGTCCACGGGCTTGATGCCCAGGATGTGGACGCCTTTGGCCATGACAGCTGCTGTAGCTTTACACAGCAACATCCTGGACATGTTGACCTTCACCACCTCACCTGTCTGCCTGTCCTTCTCCACGCAGCAGCAGGTGGCGTAGAACTTGGTGAAGGTGGTTGCCAGTTCGTACAGGTATTCATCACACAATGTGTGGAGCAGCAGGTCATCCAGGATCTTGTGCAGGATCTCAGGGAAGCGCAGGATGCATTTGCCCAGCTTCCACTCCTTGTCGTGGTCCAACACCATCTCTGTGGTCCTCGCCGCCTCCCTCAGGCTGGCCTCATTCAGGCCGGCCAGACGAGCTATGGACCTGATATGTGTGAACGCATACAGCAGGTACGCTGCTGTCTTTCCTCGGTCTTCCAGCATCTTATCAAAGGAGAACACGTAGTCGTTCACCCTGTGACAGGTCTGCGTATTTGATGCAATCAAACACCACAGAGCGCTGAGCTTTGCGCAGCTCGCCATTCGGTCAGCAGCTCATCATGTCCTTTCTCTTTCAGTTTGTCCACGGACCTTCCATTTTTTAAATTATTTTTTTATTGTGAAGTAGCTGACCTACAAGCTCACAATGTGTCACGTCACGACACGTTGTAGGTCATAGGTCAGTAATTTCCGGCATTTTCTTTTTATTGCCATACCTCCCTTTTCAAGGCTGATTCTGGTTATTATTGGAACGTAAACAAAAACAACAATCACAGAACCTCAGGGTTCTGGAAGGTTCTGGGTTTATCCTTCGTAGTTGAAAAGAGAGAGCCATGAGCTGGTGGCCTCTTCTGCACCATCAGATGCTTCCTTTTCAGCTGAATCGTCTGCATCATTCAGGGAGTCCAGCGTATCACAAATATCAGGGATATCCCATCCGTTGCTCACTCCCTCTGCTTCCTCCTTCACCTCTCTGTGTTCTCTGTCGCCTTGTGTGCCAGTCCCACCCATTCCTCCTTGTGTGCCAGTCTCACCGGTTCCTCCTTGTGTGCCAGTCTCACCGGTTCCTCCTTGTGTGCCAGTCTCACAGGTTCCTTCTTGTGTGCCTGTCTCACCCATTCCTACTGAGCTACATGCAACGGAGGATTGCTTCTCAGGGACTTGCTCCTCGAGGCAGTCATCATCGGGGATGTGGGCTTTTCCCTCTGTTATCGTCACTGTCTGAGGAAGAAGACCCTCTGTTACTGTCTGAGGAAGAAGACCCTCTGTTATCGTCACTGTCTGAGGAACAAGACCCTCTGTTATCGTCACTGTCTGAGGAACAAGACCCTCTGTTATCGTCACTGTCTGAGGAAGAAGACCCTCTGTTATCGTTACTGTCTGAGGAAGACCACCGGAGGCCAAAGAAGCTCCCGGGACTCCTCCACCGGTGGGCACACCCGCCGCCACCAAGATGGCGTCCATGTGACGCATGTAGTCCAAGTGTCCTTTCACCACGGAGGAGAGATCCACGTTGACGATGCGTTGGTCCTCTACGTTGACCGGCTGTAGCCCGGCGACGGACAGCTGCGCGGCCGAGCCTCGGTACAAGAACCCCAGGAGCCAGTCTCCGCCGCAGTAGCCGTTCACTATCTTGCCCGCCACCACTTTGGACATCCTCTCCCACGCCTTCTTGGAGCCTTCGACAGGAGCCCCCAACAGAACCACATCCTCCACTATACCTACGCTGCCTGGCTCGTTGGCAAGCTCCTGCAAGCAGAAGTAGATTACCCTGGCTCCCAGACTGAAGCCAATGAGACTGACAGGACGCTTCCCCTGATGCCTGCTTCTGAGGACGTGGGCCAGGTGTTTGCCCACCTCCGCCGAGCGGCTGAGACAGACGGACCAGGGGTTGTCGATGACGCCGGCCACCGCCAGCATCGACGCCGGCCACGTCAACGCCGCCATGACGCCCGCCAGGACGGTATACTTCAGGGCCTCCTGGGCCACCATGCTGACCAGGCCATCCAGCACGGAGGTCATGGCGGACCCCAGGTCTCTGAGGAAGCGGGACTCCCACACCAGGCAGTACTGTTCACCAGAACCATCTCCCAGGCTGCACCACGGGGCCCGGAACGAGTTGTATCTGCTGCTGCTGCTGCAGAGCCAGCCGGTCACCGCTATGGTGAGGTGAAGGTGCTTCTCAGAACTCAGGGGCAGGAACTCAAACTCCTCTATGGCTCCCACGCGGTTATTCATCTTGTAACCGGTCAATCCGGCTCCTGCCGCTCCGAACAGGGAAGCCATGACGGCGATGCCGGCGGCCGAGCCCAGAGCGGCGGCCCCTCCTGCCCCCAGCACCGCGGCCGCCCCCGCCGCCACCAGAGGCGCCGCCAGTCCGCCCGTCACTCCGATCACGGTTCCGCCCCCCACGGCGGCGAGGCCGACGAGGAGGTAACGTCGGAACCTTCGTCCTCTCTCCCTTTTCAGCCTCCGAGATGACTCCTCTTGGCTCTCCTCGACCGCCTCCCTGAGCCTCTCTCCCAGGGTGTCCTCGTACTCCTCCAGTCGCTGGGGAGACACTCGCAGCAGACAGCAGACGTGTCGGATCAGAACCCTGGCTCTGGCGTCGTACTGACCGTCCCTGACAGAGAAAGACACCAGGTCCTGTACGATTGGCGTCGCCCCGGCACCCAGCAGCAGCGGTTCGGTCTGGAGGATGGAGTGGAAGGTATCAGAACCCTCAGAGCCCAGGCCCGACAGGAAGGCCCTCATGGCGGGCATGACCGACCCGTCCAGGCTCAGCCAGCTCACCACCAGGTCCTCCAGGTACCGTTCTCGAAACGTTCTGTTTTCAGGCCCACCAAACAGGCGACCCAAGGAAACGGCACACAGTGCAGCATAGGCAAAGCGCCCCGGTTCCGACAGCTGTCTGCCAATCATCTGGCTGCCGGGCTGCGATGCCGACCCTCCTCCTCCTGGGTCTTTTGGAGTGAAGTTTCTTTCTGTGTTTGTCTCTTTTTCATCCATGTCGTCGGTGGTTTGTCACTTCTTCTGCACAGTGTTGTTTTCAACTTCGTCATGACCTGAAGTCTCCTGCATCCGCTAAGGAACAGAGCTGTGCTCAAGGCTGTAAACCAAACGTTCACTGATGCCTCAGTTGTTGTATTTCGATGTTGTAAGTGGTGTCGCTTGCCAAAAAACAACCCATCTGCTTGTATAAACTTCATGGCCACGTCACGTGTGACGTCACACGCGTCATCACACAATACATGCAACGTCTGTATCTATCTTTACTGCTGTGTTGTGGGCTGTGATAGATGTCTCCCCCGAAACGTCTCCCCCCAAACGTACAGTCAGGAACACGGTTTCCAGATTGTGCGAGAGAAATAAGTAGCCAGGTCTATGAAAACAAGCCCACTATTAGCGACTATTACGGGCCATAAAGCATTTTAAACCTATATTCGTCGGCTGTTTGAAAATAGCAGATCTACAAGCTCACAACGTGTCGACGCGTTGTGAGCGTGTAGATCTGGGGCCATGGACAAATCACAAATGCATATGCAATGTGGGGGTCCTTGACATGAAAATGTTTGAGAACCACTGGTTTGAACAACATTATGAAACAAGCCCAAATAAGAAACTATTTACAAACGAGCCCAAAAAACCTCAACCCACAACTACCAATATTTACAAGCAACTTTACAGAGAAACAAGCCCAAAGTCGCTTATAATAAGCAGACCTGGCAACACTGTGACTGAGTAAAAGTGTCGTTTCCTCTGCCATCCTAACCAGTGTTGCCAGATGTCGCGAGAGAAACAAGCGACTAGGTCTATGAAAACAAGCCCAAAATAATTAAGCGACTAGGCTGTTTGAAAATCGCAGAAGTACAACAGGCTATATTAAGTACAAATTACAAAGTACATTTACTTTTTAATATCAATGTATTGCTGCATTAAAATTTCGACCTAAAGAAATAGCAGACCTACAAGCATAAAAGGGACTGACAGCAGAGATCTCCATGGGAAGGGACACTGGTAAACAGATAGATACAGAGATCTCCATATATGAGCACAAAAGGGACACAAATAGTTAGATGTGTTGTTTTTGATTCATCCAAAAAATGCTGCTGCTAATGATGATGATCAACACCGATTTGCTATACGCCCATATATGGGCATATCGGACGGATCATCGGCGGTGCGATGTGACGGTTGCGTAGCGGCCCAAAAGTTTAAGAATTTCCCCCCAAAAAAAATCCATAATTTTCATTTCAAAAGGAGTGAAAAAAGCAGATCTGCTAACACAATTTATCGCCTAGTGATGCATTGTGAGCTTGTAAGTTGGCTATTTTTACTATTTCTGAAAAAGGATATAAGTGATTAAATATCGTCTCTGTCAGGTGGAAACCTCATGTCCAAAACTGATACTTTTCAGGATTCAAATTCAAAAATAGCAGATCGACAAGCTCAAAACCGTCGCTCGCTTCCCACCGCGTTTTGAGCTTGCAGATCTGCTACTTTTGATACTTTTGTGTGACGCTGTAGTATGATCAAGTGGGGCGTTAATTTACGGGAAAAAACTAAAAGTTAAAACATGGAGATACTGTAAGAGGTTTCTGCCCGACAACAATGTTCTCTCTTTTTCAGAGACAAAACTGGATGACACAGTAGACGATTCTGAAATTGAGATTATAGGCTACAATGTCATTAGGAAAGACAGAACTCTTGGTGGAGGAGGGTTATGCATTTATGTGAGATCTGACATCATTTTCAATGTGTACCCAAAATTGGAGAACAACTCCACGGAATCGGTCTGGATAAAAATCACCTATCCTCACGCTAAACCCCTGATAATTGGCGCAATCTACAGACCCCCAGGTCAAAATGAGTTTTATGATTTATTAGAGGAGCACATGGCAATCATTGGAAATTCGGAATTGATTTTGATTGGCCACTACAATACGGATGTACTCCGGAAAGACGCCGCCATATTTAAATCTTTCAATAAATTCTGTGACATATAGCCTCACCCAAATGATAAAAAATATCACGAGGGTAGGCCCCACTTCTCAGACCATCATTGACCTCATTTTGACATCAGACCAGTCGAGGATTCCTTTAAGTGGAGTCATTGAGTGCAGTCTAAGCGACCATAACATCATTTTCTGCACGCGTAAGCTTCACAGATCTGTAGTTGATTGTCATAGCACGGTCAGCTGCAGAGCTATGAAAACTTACTCATCAGAAGCTCTCACAACAGCTCTTGAGAAAGTGGATTGGTCAAATGTACTCAGTGGCTCCTCGGCTGAGGAGTCTTGGACTGGTTTCAAAACTGCTTTTGTGTCTGTTATTGATAGCCTAGCGCCCAAGAAGGTGGTGAGAGTCAGAGCCCGTACACAACCCTGGATGAATGGAGACATCCTAAATGCCATCAAACTCAGAAACAAAATGTACTCTGAGTTCAGGAAATGCAAAGATGTGCAACTACTTGAAAGATGCAGAAATCAACGAAATGTAGTAAACAAATTGGTCAAAACTGCCAAAAAGAATTTCTTAAATGAAAGCGTTGAGGCAAACAAAAGCCACCCACAAAAGCTGTGGGAAGCGCTACAGAAATTGGGCTGCAACAACAAAATTCAAACCAAAGCTACGAACATCTGCATTATTTCAAGTGGCGTGCTCATTACCGACAAGCGAACTGTTTTAACAGCTTTTTTACCACCATTGCAACCCAGTTGGTAAGCAAACTTCCTCAGCATTCAGGTTTGTACGGCTCTGACCACATCCATGCTCACTATATTAAACTAGGGGCTAAAAAAAGACTCCTTTTCATTCAAACCAGTAAATGCTGATGATGTGCAGAAAAAACTACTCGCCCTCCAGCCAAACAAGGCCACCGGCCTTGACAATATCCCCACCAGATTCCTCAGAGACGCAGCTACTGCTATTGCCCCCATAGTAGCCCAAATCACAAACCTATACATCAGCCAGTGTCACGTCCCACAGGATTTCAAGTTGGCAAGAGTAATCCCTCTGCATAAAAAAGGAAGCAAATTAGAACCTGGCAACTATAGGCCTGTTTCCATCCTTTGTTCCATCTCAAAGGTTGTAGAGCGATTAATTCAAGAACAAATCAACAGCTACCTCAGTGAGCATAAACTGTTGTTTGAATTCCAATCGGGCTTCAGAACCTCCCATTCCACTGACACATGCCTACTGTATCTGACCAACTACATCAAACGTGAGGTAGACGCGGGCAAATACTGCGGCATGATCATGTTGGACCTCCAAAAAGCGTTCGACACTGTAAACCACTCAATTTTACTTGATAAGCTGAGGGCGATTGGTTTTGACTGCACATCACTAAACTGGATGAGATCTTACCTGGAGGGAAGAGAACAAGTGGTTGACATCAACGGAACCATGTCCTCATCCCTCCCGGTGAGCTGTGGGGTTCCTCAGGGCAGCATTCTAGGGCCGTTACTGTTTCTTCTATACATTAACGACATGAGTGCTGCCTGTAACTGCAAATTGTTCCTGTTCGCTGATGACTCGGCACTCCTGATCTCGGGAGAGGACAAGTTGCAAGTTGAGGAGGCACTCAGCTCCGAACTCTCAAAAATCCGTACTTGGCTTACCGATAACAAACTGTCACTACACCTTGGGAAAACTGAATCCATTCTCTTTGGGACCAAACATTCCCTCAGACAGATGGATGTAAATGATTTCAAGGTCAAAGTCGATGACACAATTATCTCTAGCAAAGAAGAGATTACCTATTTGGGTTGTGTTCTTGACAAATACCTGACAGGTGAAAGCATGGCTACAAAGGTGGTCAAAAGAGTAAACCAGAGAACCAAATTTATGGGCAGAGTTTCCTCTTTTGTCAACCCTCAGGCCCTCAGGACCCTCTCTGGGGCCCTGATTCAACCACTTTTTGACTATGCTTGCACCTCCTGGTACTCCAACACCTCAGTGTCACTGAAGACTAAGCTTCAAACCTCCCAAAACAAACTGATTCGGCTACTCCTCGGATTGGGGCCCATGACCCACCTTTCTCCCACCCATTTTGCCAGCCTAGGCTGGCTCAGGGTGGAAGACAGGGTTAAACAACTAAAAATGGGACTGGCCTTCAAAATTGTAAATGCAAATTTGCCCGATATGCCCCCTATTCCCGAGTAAATACCTCCAAAAGGTTAGCGACACCCACAGTCACAATACCAGAGGGAGCGTTAACAACAATTTGGTACCACCCACCCATAAATCAAACATGGGCAAATTCTCCTTCTACAGCACTGCCACCCAGGATTGGAATAGTCTAACTCCATCCCTCAAAAAATGCAGTTCGCTGGGCTCATTTAAAAGAGCCTTAAAAAATCACCTTTCAGGAGGCCAAAGGAGGAGGTAGTACCATTTTCCCGTTAGACAGCAGACCCTCCCCCCCTGTTCTTGTACATATAAAAAAAAATTCCCCTCTTTTTTATTTTGTTGTTGTACATAGTGTTATTTTTGCTGTTTATTTTGTAATGATATTTGAACTGTGGTGCCACTATATATGCCTATGAATTGAATACCAAGGCCCTCATTGGAAACAAGTCCGCAAGGACTTTTATGAACGGACCTGTTAGACAAAGTATTTTAAATGTAACTGTGCTGTTTTACATTTTTTGCCTAATAAAATATTCAATCAATCAAATGAAACAATGTATTCCTGAGTGTTGCCAACTTAGCGACTTTGTCGCTAGATTTAGCTTCTTTCCAGATCCCCCCCAGCGACTTATTTAGTGAAAAGCTTCTAGCGACAAATCTAGTTACTTTTTCTGGTGATTTGGGGATAAAAGGTGATCCTAGCGACAAATCGTTTTTTCTTCCTTTTTCCTCTCTCCCTCGGCTGCCTGACACTCACACACACACACTCGCTCTCATTCTGCAGCAGCACTGCATCAGGCAGCATGCAGGCGCAGCACACACGTTGCAGTAGAAAGGCTTTAGGCATGTCAAAAGCAAAACAATACAAACAAAAATACAGGAAGGAGTGGGAAACCTACCCTGAGTTCAAGGGATGGTTGAAGCCACACGTGGGCAATGATACTGATACCCGTGCATATTGCATGTATTGCAAATCAGACTTTTGGGCCAAAATGAGTGACATTAAAAAGCATGTTGCTACTCAGAAGCACATCCAAAAGGCAAAGCCGTACAACAGTGCTACACAAAGCACTTTGCCTGTCATTCACCAAAAATTAGACAAGGCAAGAAAGGCAGAGGCAACTATTGCCATGGCTGTTCTTGAGCACTGCTCCATGTTGGCATGCGACCACATTGGGCAAGCATGCAAAGTGGCTTTTGCAGATTCTACAGCTGCCACCAAAATCAGACAGACAGACAGTCAGTCAGTCAGTCAGTCAGTCAGTCAGTCAGTCAGTCAGTCAGTCAGTCAGCCAGCCAGCCAGTCAGTCAGCTGTAGTTCTGAGCTCTAAGATCATTAGCTAACAACCAGGACATTGTGATTAAGCCTGCAGACAAAGGGAGCCGTATAGTCATTTTGGACAGACAACAATATGTTTTTGAGGGTTTAAGACAGTTGAATAACTCAAATCACTATGTGGAGTTGGAGGCACCCATTTTTAAACAAACAGCAATAGAAGTTGGGGGTGTCATCACCGAATTAAGAAAGAAAAAATTTATAGATCAGAAACAAGAGAAGTACCTACGGGGCGAAAATTCCCCAAGAGCTAGAATTCTCTACCTTTTACCCAAAATCCACAAGGACCCTAGTACATGGACTATTCCTTATGAAATTCCACCTGGTCGCCCAATTGTTTCGGATTGTAACTCAGAAACATATGCCACAGCAGAATTTATTGAATTCTACTTAAACCCACTATCTGTAAAACATCCAAGCTACATTAAGGATACATATGACTTTATTGATAAAATAAAAAACATCACAGTGCCTCAGGGGGCCATTTTGTTTTCAATAGATGTTGACAGTTTGTACACCAATATAAACACAGTGGCGGGGCTGAAGGCAATCAGAGATATCTTTATAAAGTACCCTGACAGTCAAAGACCAGACGCAGAACTATTGAAACTGCTAGAATTAAATTTGACCAAAAACGATTTCACATTTGATGGGAAAACCTTCCTTCAGATCAGTGGAACAGCCATGGGAAAGAAATTTGCACCATCTTATGCCAACATTTATTTGGCTTTGTGGGAAGAAACCGCACTCAAAAAGTGCAGATTCAAACCCACACATTATTTCAGGTTTCTAGATGATATTTTTGGAGTTTTTGAGCACTCCACAGAGGAATTTGAGCAGTTCATCCAAATCCTAAACACACATCATGCCTCAATAACAGTGAAATATGTCACTAACAAAGAACATATTGACTTCCTGGATGTGACAGTCTTCAAAGGAAAAGACTTCAATACCACCGGCAAACTGGATTTAAGGGTATTTTTTAAGGAGACTGATACACATGCATTGCTCCACAAAACTTCCTTCCACCCAACCCATTGTTTTGCAGGAATAGTCAAGTCACAGCTCCTACGTTTCAAGAGAATCTGCACACAAGCAGCAGATTTTGAAAAAGCCTACAAGACTCTATTCACAGCATTAAGGAAACGTGGATATACAAGAACATTTCTCAGGAAAGCATATAACACGTTCCAGGAAGTGAAAATAAGGAATGAGAAACCCACACTAGCTTTAGTAACCACATTTTCTAGCCAAAGTTTACTGGCAAACAGAGCCATCAAAAGAAATTTTGAAAACAGGGGAGGGGACCTCTTACAGAACTTCAACATAATCTCGGCCTACAGGAGAAACAAAAACTTAAAAGACCACTTGGTCCACAGCAAATTGAAACCATGGAACCAGGTAATTAGGACAAGGCCTAACTACTTTAGCCCAAAACAAACTGTTAAGAACAGGACAAACAAAAATATAATTATCCTAAGACAGAACATCACATACAACACCAGAAATTGTGTTTATCTGATTACTTGCCAAGTATGTGGATTACAATATGTAGGAGAGACGAGCAACTCCATAGCAATTAGAATAAGCCAACATAAATATACCATTAATAATGAAAAGGATACCCATTTGTTAATTGTTCAACACTTTATGACACATGGAATTGAGGCTATAAAGGTATGTGGCTTGGAATACAATGACCGCTGGACAATTGGACAGAGAAGATTCCATGAAAAAGAATGGATCACAAGACTTAGCACAAAATATCCAGGTGGTTTAAACTTTTAAACTGCCCAACAGAACTGAAACCCTTCACAAATTCTCACTAAACTAAACAATGGAGTTGATCACCTACATCAAACCACATAGTTGAGTGGGAGATCTCATTGTTGAGTTGGTGAGAATATTAATGAAGACACATTGATACCAAGAGCCATCAGCAATTGGGCCATCAACAGGGAGCTCATTGTCTTCCAAAATGGAGGTGTGAACAGCAGAACTGTAGATATGCTAACTGGATTCCAAGCTTGTAACCTTTTAGCACCTATCCCTTAGTTATAAAATATAATGTAAACACATCTTTAACTGGAATTAAGAAAGAGTGGAAATAATTTTAAATCCGAGGGTCTGCGGTTACCATGACTCAGAGAATTTACGCCTCTGCCCTGCACAGTCAAACAGAAATCACAAACCTTTAAAACAGAAATAGTCTATGTAAGTTTAATTACACAGTCAGTGGGGCAAACGCAGTCCCCACCAATATTATTTACGATTCTGTGCTTATCGGTACATAACTCGGACGGCGCTGAGTCGACTAGCAGACCATCGGCCGGTCGCCGCGGGCACTCGCGCCTGGAGGCGCTCGGGCGCGACTCCTCGGCCTCAAGGTCTGCTGAGTCGGCGCGCCTCTGTCATGGTCAAACTTTATTTTAAATGGAACTCACAAAGCCTTAATAACATAAATAGTTTATGTAAGTTTAATTAATTGCAAAACATGACACCTCTTATTCAAAACAGATGGCGAATGCACCTTCTCTTTATAGGGCCTACACAGATGGTACCACAAACTACCTGTGAGGCCTCTTTGAATTGAATCTCATAGTCAGCAGTCAGTCAGCCAGCCAGCCAGTCAGTCAGCTGTAGTTCTGGACCAGGATCAGTTAGGTTGTTGTTCTATCTGTGTGGACGTGCTGAAGGAGCCTGTGACTCTGCCCTGCGGACACAGTTACTGCTGCAGCTGCATTGAAGGAGCCTGGAACCAGGAGGCTGAGGAGAAGACCCTGTCTAGCTGTCCTCAGTGTAGAGAGACCTTCTGTCCACGTCCTGCTCTGAGGAGGAACCACATGCTGGCTCAGGTGATGATGATGATGATGATGATGATGATAGAGAGCTGAATAATAGCCAGTGTTGGGGAAGATACTTTGAAAGCGTAGCTTGTAAAGCTACAAAGTAGTTCAACATGGCAGTAGCTTGATCAAGCTACATTTTAAAAGTCACAACAGCAGAAATGTCTCTCAACTGAGTATTTCAAAAAGGTTGACATTTTAAAGTAAACAGTAGTAGTAAAGAGACTAGAGACTTTGTATATGAGATGAGATGAGATGAGATGTTGTATAATGATGCCCCCCCATGGGGGGGGGGTTACTTTTCTTTGTATATGTAAACCTTTTTATAACAATCAACGTTGTCTGAACAATTGGGCCTATTTCTTTTTTAGATGCGACACAGTCTCTCAAAGTTCTTCAGATAGGCGGTTCCGTTTGGCACTGAAAGCATCCTTGTGTCCAACGTCATGAATTTGCTCATTTGTGGCCAGAGCTGAAGAAACTGAAGAATCCAGATGTTCAGCTGTCTTCTGTCTCTGCCGCTCCGCTCTACGCCGGCCCTGCAGACGTAGCCTGTGACCTCTGCCCCGGAAGCAGACGTCACAAAGCCCTGATGTCCTGTCTGGGATGCCAGGTGTCCTACTGTGACACTCACCTCCAGGCTCACCGCGGTGTCACAGCGTGGAAGAAGCACAAGCTGGTCCCGGCCACGGCCGGCCTGCACCACAAGATGTGTTCCAGTCATGACAAGCCGATGGAGGTGTTCTGTCGCTCTGTGTATAAATGAATGTATTATTGTGTCAACTGTTTCTTCACATTGTGTGTGAATCCAAACCAAACAACGTTCCAAATGTTGCTTTTTCTTGCAGAAACAGTTGGGGACGAGTCAGCAAAACCTCCAGCAGAAGATCCAGGAGAGAAAGAAGGAAGTGAAAGAGCTGAGACAGGTCATGGAGACCCTGAAGGTCAGTTCCCATCATGGCTAGTTAGTAGTTCCTGATATTCTGTTACTTACTGTGACTACAGCAGTAGTTCCTGATATTCTGTTACTTACTGTGGCTGCAGCAGTAGTTCCTGATATTCTGTTACTTACTGTGGCTACAGCAGTAGTTCCTGATATTCTGTTACTTACTGTGGCTACAGCAGTAGTTCCTGATATTCTGTTACTTACTGTGGCTACAGCAGTAGTTCCTGATATTCTGTTACTTACTGTGGCTACAGCAGTAGTTCCTGATATTCTGTTACTTACTGTGGCTACAGCAGTAGTTCCTGATATTCTGTTACTTACTGTGGCTACAGCAGTAGTTCCTGATATTCTGTTACTTACTGTGGCTACACACAGTAGTTCCTGATATTCTGTTACTTACTGTGACTACAGCAGTAGTTCCTGATGTCCAACACTGATGACATCGTCCATTTCATTCAGGTTCTGTCCAACACTGAGGACATCATGCATTTCAGGTTTAGGTTTAACCACTTTAAACCTGAATACATTGGCGATTTGAAATGAGCCGATCTAAAAGCTCACAACGTGTCGGCATTCAACACTTTGTGAGCTTTTAGATCTACTTTTAGATCTGCTCACACAAACCTTGTGTGAGGGTCCCTGGCACAACATATTTTCTGATGGGGGTCTGTGGCCAAATACATATTCATTTAAGGGCCCTTGGTATGAAAAGGTTTGATAAGCACTGATATAATTAATATTGATGCTTCTATTATTAATAATAATAATCTGTTCTCTCCAGAGCGTCCAGTGTGGTTCCAGCTCCAGTGGACCTCCAGTCTTACCCAGTGATGTTCTGTCCACTCTGAGCTCCTTCACTCAGCTGAGAGAAGATGTGTCTGCTCTGAGAGACACACTGGACCACGTCCTCACCACACCCTGGACACACACATCACACACAGGTTACACATGCACGCACGCACGCACACACACAGGCACACACATAGGTTACACACACACAGGTTACACACACACACATCACACACAGGTTACACACACGCACACACACACACACGCACACACACACACACACACACACACACGCACACACAGACACACACACACACACACACACACACACACACACACACACACACACACACACACACACACACACACACACACGGTCAGATGAATGGTCAACCAGCCATCATAGTAAACAGTAGATTGTTAAAGTCAGAAGACAGTTGATTGATTTGCTGCCAATGGACACCTACTGTAACTAGCTAATATATATGTTACAGTGTGATTGGAAAACCAGTCAGATTGAAAAAGGAGTGCTCGTTTTCTTCAAGTTCACCTCCCGCACTCCCCCGCGGCGGAGCGGGGCCCCCTCGTCAAAAAAAGAGAGGACGTCTCGGAGGTACCGTGACGAAGGTGACTTCGCAACGCTCGGCAGGGCGACTCGCTCGCCTAAGCTGGCTCGGCGGTGCCTCTCGTGGCTCAAGTCACCTTCAGGCGGCGCACCTTGATTCGCTCAAATCTCAAACCTCCGTCGAGCTCAAACCTCCGTCAGTGAAAACCAGTGAACCTTCTTCAATCTGACTGGTTTTCCACTCATACTGTGACAGATACACTGATAAACCTAAATGACTCTTGGGTAGAGGGTTGGGTTGTGTAGTTACCTTGTCATGATGTTACTCCAAGTATTGATGAGATATCTTCAGTAGTTTCTCTGTTGATTAGAAATGTATGTTCCAAAATACTAGTATACTATTACATAATAGTAGATGTACATTGCACAGTGAAACAGCTCTCCAAGTCTCTCTTTTAGCACATAAATGAACACAAAGTGGATCATATATCTATGTGTGTCCATTTACTGTATATCTTTCCCATTGGCCCCTCCCACATTGAAAAGGTGCTTTAGAGGTCATTGTTCAGCGTGATGTCTTCTTCATCTGACTTATTTCTTGTGTCTCCAGAGTCTCCAGCTGATGTTTCACACCCAGCAGAGCCTCAGACCAGAGAGGAACTCTTACAATGTGAGTCCATGTTCAGGCTGAGTATTATGATAAACTCTCATAAACAGGTTGATGAGAGTTAAATGTAATTCATGATATTCTGTCATATTTTCTCACAGATTCCTGTCCACTGTCATTTGATGCGAACACAATACAAGTAAACCTCTCCCTGTCAGAGAACAGGAAGGTGACCAGATTCCCCACACAGCACCCTGATCATCCAAAGAGATTTTCATTTTACCGTCAGGTGTTGTGTAGAGAGAGAGTCTGACTGAACGTTGTTACTGGGAAGTAGAATGGAATGAGAAAGAATGGGTTTATATAGCCGTCTCTTATGAAGACATCAACAGACAGGAGTGTTTTCAGTCGGGCTTTGGATTCAATTCAAAGTCCTGGTGTTTAAGATGCATAGGTGACGACTGCTGTTTCACACACAACAGCATTGATACTAAAGTGACGAAGCCTATTAGTTCCACCACAGTTGATACAAAAGAGTTCAAGCATACTGTCACCAGGGTGGGGGTGTACCTGGACCACAAGGCAGGTACTCTGTCCTTCTACAGTGTTTGTGACAACACAATGAGCCTACTCCATACAGTTCACACCACCTTCACACAACCTCTCTATGCAGGGATAGGGCTTCATGGTCCCAATGATAAAGGAGAATGTTGTCATGTTAATCCTAACCAGTATTCTCTGGATGTATATCATACAGCAGAGGTGTGTAAGATATGGTAGACATGTTTAAAGACACCTGATCCTCATATTCAGTTGAAAACCTTGCCAATGTTCCAGGGAAAGAGAAGCTCATAGCATATAGGCACTTATTGGATACATTGGTAGATGCTAGGTTTGCTTGTTTGTTTGTTTATTTCCACATATAAAATAAAGAAAAGATACCAAGTTGTCAAATATTACGTAAAAAAGAGGCAAAGGTGAAAATAGCCGATCTACAAGCTCATATTATTCTTACTGCCTCACACACTGTGAGGCGTTGTGAGCTTGTAGATCGGCTATGTTTTGCCTCTTTCATACGTAATATTTGACAATTTGGCATTAAAAGGGTCTTAAAAGTCATCATATTGTAACTTTATAAATATGCAGATACCCTGTATACACTTATACTGTATGTTGGTTTGTTTACTGTTGAGTGAGAAAACAATGTTGCGCATTAAGCTAATCATCTGGGGACCGCCCAAAATAATTTGGGGACCCCTCTGGGGGTTCTGACCCCCAGTTTGGGAACCACAGCTGTAAGCTCTTTTTCAATGCTGTGGGATGATAGGAATCACACCTTTAGAAGAGTGTTTCTGTCTGTAGGCTTGCTATAAAGGTTGGTAATGATGAGAGTGTTGTTATTTTCATCTATCTTGATAATATCCATAAAGTTGATTTCCTTTGTTTTCATATCAGCAGAAAATGACTTTTCCTCCTTCCTGCCCATTAAAGCTGTATAACCACAAATACTCCTCTGTATCAGTAGAGGGCGGTGCCGTGCCACACAGCCACAGCATGCAGCTGTGTGCATTGATGACTGACAGGGGACTTGATGTAACCAATACAAAGATATAATATATATATTAAATAAGAGACACCTAGAAAAGGTCTCACTGTAAAAGTAGAAATTCCAACATTTTAAGTATTTGCTGATCTTAGACATATCTTTATTATCATGTAAATCGTTGTACAAACTGAAAAAGTTTAGTTTTGACACGTCTTATGATGTACTTGTTAACTATGAAACATCTAATGATGTCAAACATTAAATGAATAAAATGTAATTTTGTCCAATCTGTATGGTAGAGTATGTTAACACAATATAACTTATACAATCTGTATGGTAGAGTATGTTAATACAATATAACTTATACAATCTGTATGGTAGAGTATGTTAATACAATATAACTTATACAATCTGTATGGTAGAGTATGTTAATACAATATAACTTATACAATCTGTATGGTAGAGTATGTTAATACAATATAACTTATACAATCTGTATGGTAGAGTATGTTAATACAATATAACTTATACAATCTGTATGGTAGAGTATGTTAATACAATATAACTTATACAATCTGTATGGTAGAGTATGTATGAGCAGGTTGAGGTTGCTGAATGCATAATGTTATTCATCTCAAAGTTCCAATTTGTGTCATCCTCATGCTCAAAATGCATCGCGATGCGACGCATTGTGAGCTTGCAGATGTGCTATTTTCAAAAGATTTTTATACATTTAATACATTTGAAAACTTGTGAAATGTGACATTCTGCATAATGAGCACTTTCTACTTTTGGTACTTTAAGTACATTTTGATACCAATACTTTTGTACTCAAGTATATTTTTAATTCCGGACTTTTACTTGTAACAGAGTATTTCTACATTGCAGTATTGATACTTTTACTTAAGTAAAACATTTGAGTACATTTTCCACCACTGGTTACAATGTCCTGTGACCACCATGTCCTGTCACTGTGACGTCAACATGTCCTATGACCTCACCATGTCCTGTGACCTCACCATGTCCTGTGACCTCACCATGTCCTGTGACATCACCATGTCCTGTGACATCACCATGTCCTGTTACCTCACCATGTCCTGTGACCTCACCATGTCCTGTAACAGTATAAGGTTCTGCATCAGACTCAAAACCCCGACATAGACAGACTATCCATTCTAACTTACAGGTTTCCGCCCGGGTGGTCTATGTACAATATGGTGAACCGTTGCGGTCTGCTCTCTGCTAACAAAGACCCAGTTCCTCTGAAAGGCATCGAGGTGGAGGTTGAGGTGAGGGACCATGTGGCCACAGTGACCTCCATTCTGCAGTACGAGAACAAGGAGGAGAGCCCCATAGAGGCTGTCTTTGTCTTCCCTCTTCCCGGCGATGCTGCCGTCTGTCATTTCAGCGCGGACAGTCGGAGGTCGTGGCGGAGGTGAAGGAGAAACAGGAGGCTCGGTGGGAGTACGACGACGCGTTGAGCTCGGGCCGGCAGGCCTTCCTGTTGGAGGAGAGCGAGCAGAGCCCCGACGTATTCTCTTTGAGCGTGGGCAGTCTGCCTCCGGGGGAGAGCGCCTCCATCAGGCTGGAGTACGTCACTGAGCTGGCCGTGGAGGCTGACGACGGGTTGAGATTCTGTCTGCCTGCCGTGCTCAATCCCCGATACCAACCTCAAGGTGGTGGAGGGAGTGGTCAGCATCGGGTGACCTCTGTTCCAGCTTCTCTAGTGCCCTACAGTCTGTCCTTTTCTGCCCAAGTGAGCTCTCCTCGACCCGTCTCTAGAGTAGAGTCCAACTATTCCCTGGACCCTCTTCAGTACCTCAACACAGAGCAGACCCAGGCCACGGTCCGGCTGGCAGCAGGACATACGTTTGACAGAGACGTGGAGCTGTTGATTTATTACAAAGACGCCCACGAGCCCAGTGCTGTAGTGGAGGCGGGATAGGAGTCTGTCAAAGCTGGCTCTCTGATGGGCGACCCAGTGGTCATGCTGAGCTTGTACCCAGAGTTCCCTAAAGCTGTGATGTCATCGGCGACTTCATGCGGGGAGTTCCTGATGGATCGTTCTGGAAGCATGGATTTTGGCACCGGGCATGGTCAGACTCGCATTGGCAGTGCCAGGGATACTCTGCTGCTCCTGCTTAAGAGCCTGCCCATGGGCTGCTACTTTAACATCTATGGTTTTGGGAGTAACTTTGATCACATCTTCCTCGAGAGCGTGGAGTACAAACAGGACACCATGGAGGAGGCTGTGAAGAAGGTTGAGATGATGAAAGCTGATATGGGAGGAACAGAAATCCTTCGGCCCCTCAAACATATATACAAGCAATCCTGCATCCCCGGTCACCCCAGACAACTATTTGTCTTCACTGACGGCGAGGTGGGTAACACCAAGGACATTATTGACCTAGTGAAGAAGAATGCCGGCTATCACAGGTGTTTCACTTTTGGCATTGGGGAGGGGGCCAGCTCTGCTCTCATCAATGGGATGTCCAAGCAGGGAGGAGGTCATGCCCAGTTCATCACAGGAACAGAGAGGATGCAACCCAAAGTGATGCAGTCACTCGGCTTTGCCCTGCAGCCAGCTGTGGTGGATATTTCCCTTCAGTGGAACCTGCCAAAGGGAGTGTCTGTAACACCTCTGTCTCCACCCATCACAGCCCTTTTCCAGGGTCAGAGGTCACTCATTTATGCCCAGCTCACTGGAGAGAGCTCAGGTGCCAGTGAAAGCAGTGTGAAAGTGACGTACAGGCTGGCAGACCAACCTTTTGAGTGCCAGCTCCACTTCAGTCTCACACCAACAGAGGGAACTGGACTGACAGTCCACAGGTTGGGGGCTCGGACCCTGATTCGCTCCCTGGAGCTGGAGCAGAGAGACCAGCGAGGGCAGCAGGATGAAGCAGAGAAGAAGAAGGTGGTGGAACTCAGTATCGAATCAGGAGTGAGCAGTGTCTTCACTGCCTTCATCGCTGTCAACAAAGGAAGTGGGGAGGCCGTACAAGGACCTCTGTTACGCAGAAATGTTCCAGTACCAAGTTCGATGGCATTTGGAATGGGAAACCCAATGGGAATGGATGCATATATGCAAGAAGAGTTCGAAGCAGATAAGCACTGGTTTATGGAGCCTAAAAGTCATCAGCCACCCAGATACTCATTAATGTCAGAGGAAAGCTATGACGCTTTAGATAGGTGCCGGGCTGTGTTTCAAAGTCGTCAGCCACCCAAAGACACATTGCTGCAGTTGATTTCCCTCCAGAATGCCTCTGGACTCTGACATCAACCCTGGAAAATGTACTGGGGAAGAGCAAGGACCAAGTGGAAAAGTCAATGCCTGGGCAGGTGAACCAGGAAACGTGGACCACTGTTTTGGCTTTGATCTGGCTCCATGGTTTCAAGATGGAAGCCCAGGATGAGTGGCAGCTTCTGGCTATGAAGGCAGTATCCTGGGTCCATGCTCAAAAAGTCCCAAATCTGATGGAGGTCATTGAGGCTGGAAATACCCTGTTGGGCTGTTGGGCTTTGCCCCTTATGTTGTTAGAAGAATAGCTTCTGAATTAGAAGACCACACTCATAAAGAGTTAATGGGCACAAACCAAGGCCCAGGATGTGATACATTTAAACAATCCTTGAAAGGTTTTTGATTTCTAAATAGCATTTTATTTTATTTTTTTATTATTATTATTAAGCTTGGGCAGATACAGGCTTTATGAATAAAATTCAAAGTTCCTATCTCTGATCTGCAGCTACTCAGTCAGGGGTATTATAAACTGAATGTTGGATGATTAAATGTATGGGATTACAGTCACATACTGAGGTGTTTGTTCAGCCTCTTAAAGGCATAAACACCACGTGATGTAATGTCTCCAACAACCTGCAGAGGGAAGGCTGTTCCATGCTGTTATAGACCAGTTATTTGTTTACCAACATTGAGACTGGACGCACAGGTGACTGTTTCATGTAATCAATTCCCAACAGATCCCCAAACCTGTTGTTTTGGGGTGCGCTGGTTTCAGTTCATTCAACCTCTTGTGTGTAGGCTAGTGAGGTGTGCACTAGCGAGACAAATATACTTCATCGCGCAACGGTATTGCGCACTGATAATAGCTGACATACTAGCTCACAACCGTGTCGCGGATGCGACCGTTGTGAGCTTGGAGGTCTAGTATTCTCTACGTGTTCTCTGCGCGTGGGACGGAGCATAAATTAGGCTTGATGGGCTGCAGCTGCGTGAGCCAAGCAGGCTCTGGTGCCGTGATCATAGAGCGCTCCCTCCATTCTTATGACAGCCACTGGAGGTGGGGTTTGGGGACAACTGCTTTGAATAGCTATTATTGTTTACACACAACAGAAAGCAAGGATTATATATTTCAAGAGCGAGAGATCACACAGTAAGAATCCTTCCTCCACACTGGGAGAAAAACAGCATCTGACAGTTTGATGGGATGCAGTTTTACACGCGAGTGCAGTGACCACTTTAACTTTGCATCCTATGAGCGGTGGGGTTCACTTGGTGCCGGCCTGCGCGCGCATACTGGTTCTTATCAGTGTGACGTTGTCTGATAAGGGGTCTATAAGCAGAGTGGACGAAGCTCCTATCAAGGCCTTTGGTGTTTGACTTGAGGATTTCCAGGGCGTGGCTTGGTAGTGCCCTCCGGGTGGTTCGCCCTAGGATGTGAGCTTTGGTTGAGCAGAGCCATTCAAGGAGAGTTACGGCCAGGTCTTCTACATAGCCTTCTATCGGCCAATAGTGCAAAGCCCTAAACCGGAAGTTTACGGAATGCCTTGGAGTCTATATGGACGTTTGTCACTATGTCCAGTTTACATGAACCGCGTGTGGGGGAACTCTCAGTGGCGGAACTCTCTAATGTAAGGCTCTGGTTGAGTTAATGGGCGCAAAGATTGTAACTAATCCTCGAAAGGTTTCAGATCTTTTCTAAATAGCGAGCTTAACCCATTAAGGCCTGAGGTTCCGATTCTACAAATGTCTTCTAAATCCAAACAGTTTTCTGAAAAACTTAACTATATCAGTGGTTCTTAAAAACGTTTTCATGGTAAATGGTGCATTTATATAGCGCTTTTATCCAAAGCGCTTTACATTGATTGTGCATTACATTCACCCATTCACACACACATTCATACACCAATGGCGGAGGAAACCATGCAAGGCACCAACCTGCTCATTGGGAGCAATTAGGGGTTCAGCGTCTTGCTCAAGGACACTTCGACACTAACTCTGGGGGAGCGCCCCAGCCCAGGATCGAACTGGGAACCTTGCGGTTTCCCAGTTCACTCTACCCCTGAGCCACTGCCGCCCCTATGTCAAGGACTTGAGTATATATATATATATAAGGACTTGATCATATTTTGTACCAGGGACCCCCCAGAAGCAAAGATTCTAGTTAAACGCGCTCTAAAAATATATTCAAAGATTTGCACACGATTTTTCAAAAATAGCAGATCTACAAGCTCATAGCGTGCCACCGAGTGCCGCACTATGAGCTTGTAGATCTACTATCTTTGAATAGCCAAAGTATGAGATAATGGTTTGGTTGTGTGGTGGTGGTTACACAGATGCATTTCGGTTTAAATGGGTTAAAAAGAGAATATGCATATCGGTGTGTATTTAATATGCAATCCACGTATTGCACAACTAGAAGGATTATAGAATGTCATGTTAGTGATAATGCCAAAGATGCCGGTGCACGGTTTATTCACTCATTTACAATAGCTATTAAAATGTTTACATTTGGTTCCTTGATGGTGCTTGATTGTGGTAATAGTTTAGGTATGGGAATAGGAGTCTTTTCAGTGCACCATAGGTTGTTTTATATAATGTTTGATGCTTGTTTTTGTTTAATATTGAGTTATTATTGTGCCACAGGCCAAAGCAAAGTCCTTGTATGAACCTTAATAGTTGTTAAAATGTTAACATTTGGTTCCTTGATGGTATTGTGGCAATAATGTAGGTATGGAAGTATGTGTCTTCTTCAGTGCACCATAGGTTGATTTATATTATGTTTGATGCTTGTTTTGGTTTAATATTGGGTCATTATTGTGCCACAGCAGTCCTTGTATGAACCTTATTTTTGGCAATTAAAGTTTTAGTTTTTCATATTCCAAAAGAACATCTAATCATGTCCTGTAACATCGTCAAGCATTGCAGCGTACCTCCCCGTGACATCACATCCTGTCCACGGGCTTGATGCCCAGGATGTGGAAGCCTTTGGCCATGACAGCTGCTGTAGCTTCACAGAGCAACATCCTGGACAGAGGAGGCTGCAGGGTCATCGTTGACATTACTAGCAGTGAAAAGTGAAAATGATGAAAACAGAGAGACAGAGCCTCCAGCCAGCACCTCAACTGAACACATGAAAACACAAGCTGATGTAGAGGACTGTGGAACATCACAACCAACTAGTGATGACCAGCTCCTCTCTTCACACTGTTCTGAATCTGACATTACTGAGGACAGTGATGAGCGGGAGACCAGTGAACAGCAGTCTGCTTTAAACACACTGAAATCACACAAGACACAACGTGTGGAAGGACAAAGATTGTCTTTGAGCAACAAGTTGTCTTCATGAATCACTCATCATGTACATACCGTTTTCTATTGTTCCATCTGCATACTTTCTCAACATTTCTGAGAATGTTCACCGTATGGAAACCACAACTATTGAAGTTACGTTGACAAACTATAAAACTAGTTTAGCTGGTAGAACTTCCTGTCACCTCCTGTCCTCAAGTAACACTGTCCTCTGAAAAGCCATCTGTCTATATACTGTAATAACCATATGAAGTATAATACGCACCCATTCACCTTTGCAGCTAAGTGGCCCTTTTGCTCCTGCAATGTAAGATGGAAGCACTGTCTGTACTGATAAGACCCAATTATTGAAATCCCAAACATGGAATACATATTTGGACCATGCCACATTTCATGCCTGTCTCAGGATTCCCCTGCCAGTATACAGTGGATAACCTCCCAGTCTCCAGGTTTTCTAAAGTACAGCTAATCACTTTAAGTCTGACATCCCAATTTTGGGCATGCCATTTTAGGCTAAGAAGAAAATAGAATTTCTGATCTACAAGCTCACAACATGCCGTGATGTGTTGTGAGCTTGTAGCTTTGTTTCCCCCCCAATTTTTTGCGGTGCCAGCCGCTCTACATTTGACCGTGTGTGTGGGTCCGTCCGTCCGTCCGTCCGTTTGAGCACAGCAAAGATGCAACACATGCGCCACTTAAAGACATCCACACACGCACGCACGCACGCACGCACGCACACACACACACACACGCACACGTAACATGCGGTCCTGCGAGGCGCACCGTTGCAACACATGTGCCACTTAAAGACATGCACACACACACACACACAAGCCAGCACTGCACACATGCACGCACGCGCACACACACACACACCCACACACACATACACGTAACATGCGGACCTATGAGGCGCACCGTTGCAACACATGCGCCACTTCAAGACACACACACACACACACACACACACACACACACACACACACAAGCCAGCACTGAACACGTGCAAGCCAGGACTGCATACGTGCGCACGCACATGTGCACACACACACACACACACACACACACACACACACACACACACACACACACACACACACACACACACACACACACACACACGTAACATGCAGACCTGCAAAGCACTGCACACGTGCACTGCACACGAGCAAGCCAGGACTGCACACGTACGTGCGCGCGCACGTGTGTGAAGACCTGCGAGGCGCACCGTGCACACACACACACAAGCAAGCAAACGTGCGAGCCAGACCTGCACGCGCGCACGCAAACGCACACGCACACGCACACGCACACGCACACGCACACACACACACACACACTCCCCACCATGAATCACACACAGGTGCAAGATCTCTATGATGAGCTGAGGGGTTGCCTATGGTGCCCAGGTGTCAATCATTGTCAATTAAGAGTCAAGGTAGTCACAACAGTACACTGCCTCCACCAGGCCTCACACTACAACAGCACCCACACCACAAAAATATTAATTAAAGACAACAATTGTTTGCCACCACTTCCCTGTCTCTGTGTCTGCTTTTGGGTACCCACCCCATAGATATTAGAAACCTAGATACCTCATTGGCCTCTGCAGTTCATTGGGGCGACTTGTATCGCAATACACGGCGGCTCTTCCGTCTTCCGCAGGGAACCTGTCACTCAAAGTGACTACTGGCCAATCACAGCGCTCACAGTGCGTTGACTACTGGCCAATCACAGTGCGTCTTTTCCGGGACTTGTCAGTGCAATGGTTCTCAACCAGTGGTCCGGGAACCACCAGTGGTCATTGAGGGGGTTCCAGGTGGTACCCAGCTAAATGATGGAGAGTTGATAATAACCAAATGGACCCTTATAGATCTTTAAATCTTGAGTATAACATTTCACACTGTCAAGAGTCAAATTGTTAAACATCTGCATTACTTACTAAACAAGTACACAATTAGAGAACGTAAACAATTGTTATTTTGACAACAGCTTATCGAACGATAACATATTCTACGTTTTGGGTGTGAGAGGCTAAAGCTTATCAAACGGTGTTCCGTGACTCAAATGCTGAATAAATAATGGACCTTGATATGAAAAAGGACCAGTCTCTTATTTGAATTTCACAAATAGAGTGTGGAGTTTGCCAAGTTCCAACTAACTAGATGCTGCGCACAGCTGTCAGCTGCTGCCTCTCAAAGGGTTAAGAGCTGGGTTAAGAGCTGGGTTACAAAAAGACCCGCCCCCACCTGCCTCTGATTGGCCTACCGAACTTCCGCGTGTGTGACGCACACGGCAGCCCTGCGGAAGCAGGAAGCGCGCCCGAGATACAGACGCTTCAGAGCCGAATGAGGCGTCTACCTTTATATGTCTATGACCCACCCTGTCAGCTATGACAGACCACTTTTTGCCACTCACCTTGGAATTTGGCCCCACTGCTATATACCTGCACCACTTAACACCTGGGTGTGATTTGTGTTCTGTTACAGATGTACTGTAACTTTAATTTGTAGTAATGGTTTGTTTTGTTAGTGTTTTCGCATTTGAAGCCCCCTAGTGGCTGATGTTTAAAAGGGAGAGCTTTTATTTTTATGTTGTATTTCCAGTGTCCTTCTAAGCAAAGCAATCAACTCAACCAAGATCAAGTGTGTTACTCTTGAACACACAGAACTCAAGCAATCAATTCAACCAAAATCAGATGGTACGCATGAACACACAGAACTCAGTCAGTCAGATGCCAGTCAGTGCACTGCTGAATGCACAGCTACAGTACTTGTCAGAAGTCCTCCAAGTGTACTACTTATATTTTGTTCCTTTCAAGAGCATCGTTGTTGGTATGATACTTTGTGTGTAGAGATATCTTCATTGATATTTTGATAATTGTGAATGAGCACATTTGGGTGTAGTTTGTTTAATTCAACTGCATAACATGTGATTGCCTCTAACACTGTGTGTATTGTATTCTGTGTAGCTGTTGATATAATGCCTGTGTAGTCATTCTGGCTGTCGATATAATGTCTAGTTATTGTAGTTGCTATAATATACTGTATTCTTTTATTGCATTTCTATTTATGAAGGAAAGGAGTTTAAGCACTGTTTTGTATGTTTTTGTTGTGTTGTAGTTTCACCCTTTTGAAGCCATAAAACCTGTTGACTACAAACAACGTCTCCTGAGTCATGGTTGAAGAAAGACGTTTATCTGACTGTTGAATCATACTATTCAGTGTGCAGTGAGAACAGTACAATTAGCTTCCAGTAGCGCTGTTCAGTAGCCTTGAAATGAATTTACAGGGATTTAACATTGTGTGTGTGTGTGTGTGTGTGTGTGTGTGTGTGTGTGTGTGTGTGTGTGTGTGTGTGTGTGTGTGTGTGTGTGTGTGTGTGTGTGTGTGTGTGTGTGTGTGTGTGTGTGTTTGCGTGTGTTTGCACCTTCGCGCGAGCGCATTGTATGTGGGGTTTCTAGGTGAGGCTAATTTGCGACACCTGTCCCTGAGATCATTTGCATAGTTTGCACCCGTTGTCATACA
Source organism: Gymnoscopelus braueri (assembly GCF_963280865.1). NCBI lineage: Eukaryota > Metazoa > Chordata > Actinopteri > Myctophiformes > Myctophidae > Gymnoscopelus > Gymnoscopelus braueri. The sequence continues at coordinate 14,093,722 of NC_137612.1, read as the reverse complement.
CATCCCACACAAAAAGCACCGCCCTCTTAGTATATATTTCCTCATCAGACATAGTTGGGAGTCGAGGATCTCTCTGATAAAGAAAACATCCTGAAGTTAAAATAGTATCCAGCAACTGACAATGTCCAAGAGCAAGTGTAACAACCTATTGCCCCGTTGCTTTGCGGCTATTCTGTTCCCTTTAGCTGTCATCTCCATCATCTTTATCCTCTTATTGTTCTTCCCTGGCTTCGATGTAAAGTATTACGAAGATGGGCGCTTTACTGAAGATGGAGAATTTATACCTCTAATACTAATGGTAAGTAACCATATTATTATATATTATAGGGCCTAGTATGTTTTCTCAATGGTGTGGTGTCTGCATCAGTGGTGTCATGGGGACCACATGGGGTAGGACGGCGTGTGGCCGGTACATTTTTCACACGCAAGGTACGGCACAGTACAAGCTAGAACGCACACAGTGCACGCAATGGCTACTTTGCATAACAGGTTTACAAGCGTGTGTGAAAATGTGTCCTCACTCCTCCTTTATAGGCTACACCATACATGAGCAAATGGCGGCCAGGGGCCACATGCGGCCCCCACCTTCACTTAATGCGGCCCGCAGGTTAATATCGGAATACTGATATATTATTGATTTCAGCTGTTACAATTCCAAACATGCAAACATGACCCGCTTTAAGTACTTCAGTCTATATTAGTAGCCTAATGACTAGTATTAAAATTCAGTTTTTTGTCCAATGTATTTCTATTTAAGTTCAAAAAGTTAACAAGTATAACTACATGCATTTGAAATTAAATAAAAATTTTACTTTTCAGGATTCCAATAAAAAAATAGCAAAAAATAAATCAGGATTCCAATTAAAAAATAGCCAAAATAGCAGATCTACAAGCTCAAAACGCGTCGCAGTGCAAAAGTGCATCCCATGTGTATAATGCGTTAATACACATGGGATGCATAGCAAGTGCTACCAAAGTTATTTTGTGAAACGGTTAAAGTGCTATATATACTGATGATAATCATTGCTAGTGTTTCCTAAATCTTCGGTCTCTCTATCTCTCCATCTCTTTAATTAAATGCATGTTCAGGTGAGTTACCAATTTCATCCAATCAGGGCAGAGAGTATACCCATCATCAGCTTCAATTTTATATCGTTCCAGTTTAAAATGTTCTTCTCATTTCTTTATGTCATCACTTCCAATTTCACTTGTTTATCCTGTCTCCTTTTAGCCAGGGCTGTTAGTGACCCGATCGTTCACTTTGTGATACAAGCGCTAAATTTTCCACAAAGTTTCTTCTGGACCTACTTTTTCACAAAAGCCCGTTAGCCAAGCAAAAAAAAACTATATGGCTGCCATTTTCCAAAATGGCTGCCGGCAAAAGACATGCTATGTGGTTTTTGACCTGGATTGTGATTGGATTATCCAATTTGGATTATTTTGGCATCAGAATATAGTTTTGACTCCCCCCCCACCCCCTCCCCCCGTTAGCCACCCAAAAAAACCCCAATATGGCTGCCATTTTCCAAAATGGCTGCCAGTGAAAGACATTTTATGTGTTTTTTTTACCTGGTTTGAAATTATTTTGGCATCAGAATATAGTTTTGACTCCCCCCTGCCCCCTCCCCCCATTAGCCAAGCAAAAAAAAAAACAATATGGCTGTAATTTTCCAAAATGGCTGCCGGCGAAAGACATGCTATGTGGTTTTTGACTTGGATTGTGATTGGATAATCCAATTTGGATTATTTGGCATCAGAATATAGTTTTGACTTCCGCCCACCCCTTCCCCCCACCCCTTCCCCCCGTTAGCCACCCAAAAAAACAACAATATTGCTGCCATTTTCCAAAATGGCTGCCGGCGACAAACTAATACATTACAAAACAGTACTGTGCTGTTATTGTACAGCACTTTACTTTACTCAACTGTACTGTTCTGTTATTGTACAGCACAGTACTGTACTGTACTGTGCTGCTGTGCTGTACTGTACTGTACTGTACTGTACTGTACTGTACTGTACTGTACTGTACTGTACTGTACTGTATTGCTATTGTACAGTACTGTACTGTACTCTACTGTGCTGTATTGCTATTGTACAGCACTCTACTGTACTGTACTGTACTGTGCTGTATTGCTATTGTACAGCACTGCATTGTACAGCACAGTACTGTACTGTACTGTACTGTACTGTACTGTACTGTACTGTACTGTACTGTACTGTACTGTATTGTATTGTTATTGAACAGCACTGTACTGTACTGTACTGTATTGTTATTGAACAGCACTGTACTGTACTGTATTGTTGTTGGTTACCAGTTCACGATTTAGTGAAGAATCTAGGCCCTGAAAAATCCATTGGCATCCTTTTCTTTCACGCTTTCACTGGATGTGATGTCGTGTCAGCCTTTCGTGGGAAAAGGCAAAAAGACAGCATGGCAAACCCGGCAAGTGTGGCCTGAAGTGTCTCATGTCTTCCAGAAGCTCAGTCAATACCCACCAGTAACAGTGCATGACAAGAACAGCACTGCTGATGGGGTTGATGATGCAAGATTTTACCTGTTTGCATGGAAGCAGAGGTCCTGATGCCATTCCACCTACAAGGGCATCTCTTGCACATCATGTGAAGCATGCCACTTATCAAGTTGCCCGTGTCTGAAGCCAGGCAACTGTATGTCAAATGCATACAGAGAGCCCTGCCAGCTGGGGATGGCAAGCAGAAGATGATATTTGGCAAGTAGCGTGTGTGGATGACACTCTACCAATAGCCCAGATTTGTGAACAACTGACAAAATGCCGGTGCAAGACTGAATGTCGTGGTAGATGCAGTGCTACCCGCTTTGGCCTTCAGTGCACACAGATGAGTGCCAGCAAATGTGACGATTAGAACCATTTGTGATCCAGGGGGGGGGGGGGTAAAAACTCATATGTTGATACCAAAATAATCAAATTCCAATCCCAATCCAGGTCAAAATACACATAAAATGTCTTTCCCCAGCAGCCATTTTGGATGGCGTGGCTAACGGGGGAGGGGGCGGGGGGGAGTCAAAACTATATTCTGATGCCAAAATAATCAAAATTGGATAATCCAATCACAATCCAGGTCAAAATACACATAAAATGCCTTTTGCCTGAAGCCATTTTGGAAAATGGCAGCCATATTGTTTTTTTCACGTGGCTAACGGGGGGAGGGGGCGGGGGAGTCAAAACTATATGTTGATACCAAAATAATCAAAATCCATTCACAATCCAGGTCAAAATACACATAAAATGTCTTTCGCCAGCAGCCATTTTGGAAAATGGCAGCCATTTTTTCTGCAAAAGTAGGTCCTAGGCATTGTTCATGCCAAATTTGGCGCTTGTATCACAGAGTGAACGATTGTAACATAAAAATGGACTTAACAGCCCTGACTATTTATGAATTCTCATTCCTGTATCCCGACCAGAAAATGATTTTTTTTTGTTTACTAATAAGGTGCTGGAGAGACAGGGAGAACACACAATCATTACCATCAGAAAATAGAGCTATTTAACACTTATTTGAACAAAAGAAAATCAATTGCTGCACCTTTAAGTCGCTCTAAATGGCCATTGGGTGCTTTAAGTAAAGTAATGACATTCCCTGGAGGTGTAGGTAGAAATGTTTTGTGTGTTAATTTACTTGTGTAATTACTAATTTCTCATGTCTCCCTCCTTAGGTGTTGATACCAGCACTTTTCAGCAATTTCACAAGAAATGAGGGGTTCTCTAGAGAAAGAGATGGTTGTGTGGTGAGCTTTTCAGACAGTGGTTGAAGAAAGATAGTCTACAAATACACTTATTTTATATCATATCATATATTCTATTCCATTTCCTCTGTCTAACTTGCTGCTACAGTAGGTATTAATTTAATAAATAATCAAACCCTGCAACAAACAATGACCAACACATATAGAATGGAATGGAATAAGGTATAGGCAAATGACTTCCCCATCCTTAAATGAAATGTATTCAAATAAGTCTTAGAGGAGAGCAGACATTATTTGTGTGTGTGTGTGTGTGTGTGTGTGTGTGTGTGTGTGTGTGTGTGTGTGTGTGTGTGTGTGTGTGTGTGTGTGTGTGTGTGTGTGTGTGTGTGTGTGTGTGTGTGTGTGTGTGTGTGTGTGCGTATATATATATATACTATACTATACTATATCTGACTTTAATTTTTACTTCTACAGAGGATCGTCTCCATTCTATTTGCTCTCCTTGGGCTGGCTGGTGCTCTCTTCGGTTTGATTTTCAGGTAGATGTACAAAACCAAAAGTATTTGTGTCAATGTATCTGTAAATGTATAAAAGATGTGTGAACTCAAGAATATTTTGCGGGCGCGGTCCAGTGAAATTTTCACGCTCGTGCTCGTTTGTGCACACGCCCGTGGGCGGCAAGAGCTGGATTGTGGTCAGCTTTTTTCCCCCACCACGCTCAGGGTGAATCCACACATGAGCGTCAACATTGACGCTATAGGGTCGCAAGCCCTTGTTCCGGTTCCGGCCATTTTTGGCCGTTACTCAATGAAAACCGGAACCTGGATATGCACTTCAGACGCGCATCGGGACGGAACGTCCGGTTTTTAACTTAACATGGGAGTGGATGGGACTTCCGACTTCCGAGCGTCAACTTGACGCTCATGTGTGGATGCACCCTCAGGAGGACTAAACAACAATGATTGCCCCGCTGATCTGAGCGAGAACGCTGCGTGTCACCCCCCATCTCTCTCTCCCCATTTCCTGTCAGCCTACTGTCCTAGCCCTGAGTCATGGCGCAACTTGTTCCTGGTTTTGGAACTTTCTCCATTTAGGTTACAACCCGTCATCTACATAAACGTTCAGATTTCAAATATAAAGTGCTTACCCCACGGACACGGATGTAACAAGCTAAAAGAACCAGTATCTTCCGTATTGTTCAATAAAAAGCATTTTAATTGATCAGCGGCCATTTTCTCATAGTTATAATGTATGAAGTCGTTATGTGAGCAAGCAGTTATACAGTATGGTATACAGTATGGTCATCTGAAGCTCATACCCTAAATCACCATCTGGCCTATCGCTCCCCGGGTTATGCCCTGGACAGTGTTTGTGGACAGACATTCTTTCTTTTTTCTTCAAAATTCAAAACTCTAATGCAACAAGTCGTTTTCGACTGGCGATCACTCTGCAATGGCGGATCGCGGTAGAAATGTTATTGTTCCAGTCGTTACACGGGACCCGTGGCCATCGCCCAAACACCTCCCAACCGATAGGGTCGCGTTCAAAGCATATGAAGGAAATTTTGAGAAAGTGGCCACAGATCGGATTAAAATGCTTTTTATTGAACAATACGGAAGATACGGTTACTTAGACCCGGGCGTTTTAACTTGTTACATCCGTGGCCGTGGGGTAAGCGTGTGTGTGTGTGTGTTTGCCATTTTATATTGCAAAATATTTTACAAATCATTTCTTGTATTTGAATGGACCACACTGTAAACTATCTTGATTTGGACAACTCTTTTTTTAAAGACTGTGTTTTTACAGTAGCCTACATGTGCAATGTGTTTGTGTCAATGAATCTCAATTGTTTGTCACATGCTGTCTTTATTATTCCATTTTGTGTGTAGTGGTGACCCTGGTCGTGAACAACCGTGGAGATCCAGGGAGCTTGAATTAGACATTCATCAATTCAACAACACTCTCCACAACACTACAGGCACGTGCACACATGGACATCAAAGGGGGCTAGAGCCCCTAAGTGCCCTTTTGCCTTTTTCGGTAAAAAAGTGCCATCTCCAAGCCATGGATTTTATCAGCTCAGCCGGAGCTCTTAATTGATCCCTCTGAACAAAGGGGTTTTGCACTGAGTTGATTGATTGGGCCATAACATTGTCAAACAGTCTCTCTCTCTCTCTCTCTCTCTCTCTCTCTCTCTCTCTCTCTCTCTCTCTCTCTCTCTCTCTCTCTCTCTCTCTGTCCAGTCAGTGTAATTTCTCAATTTGCTGATTGAATTTTGATCGATCACAACATTTCTGACTGACATGCACTTCTAGGTAATCAAGCAAATGCTTAATACTTAATAACAGCAACTGCTACTTTAACTTTGTTATCATTCATTCTAGGCTACTGGATTGTCAGGGCAGGCTGAGGGGTTGTTGTGGCTCTTCTTAACCACTGTTATTATAACAATTGTAACTTTTGTATGAATATTATTCAGTTTGTGGAGTAATTTTTCAGTGTTTTCCTAGACTCCTAGTGTTAATTTAACATGAGATATTCCTCTAAATCTGGGCAGAAATGTCTCCCGGCTAAAGGTGCCCTTTTTGTATTCCAGCCCCTGCCCCTCAAATTCCCTCTGCACCTCCCTGGACTATATTCCACCTCCTGCTGTTGACAAGCCTTCTGCAACTGGTGCTGTATGCCATTCTGGTGATCATCGGCATCTGGATTTACCTGCCATGTCTCCGTGATACCTGCCTTTGCCTTTGTGATACCTGCTGCAGACAGCCAGACAGAGGGACAGGCAGTATGTATATGTATATATATACACATATATATACACACCAAAAAAAAGAAAACATATTTATACATATTTATTCATATATATATAAAATTATTTATATATACTGTGTATATATATATATATATATATATATATATATATATATATATATATAAATAATTTTTGGTGTGTTTTGTGTTTTGATTACAGGTGGTAGACAGTCATCATCCACACGTCACACAATGATCCCAATGAATGATCACCGGCTCCCTCAAGAAAAAAGAAAAAAGTAGTATTAATAATAACATTTTTGAGAAGTGGCAAGTTCGAGAATCGCTTTGAATCTTATTTTATTTTTTTTGAATGCTTTTGACACCATCAACCACTCCATACTCCTCTCACGCCTCAAATCCACCCTCGGAATCACCGGCACTGCCCTCTCCTGGTTCACATCCTACCTCTCCGACAGACATCAATTTATTACCATAAATAACTCCAAATCCATCACAACCTCTGTCACCCACGGTGTCCCTCAGGGCTCGGTGCTTGGCCCTCTCCTGTTCATTCTCTACATCCTCCCCCTCGGACAAATCCTTCGTCGCCATGGCCTCAGTTTCCATTGCTACGCCGACGACACACAGCTCTACCTCCCCTCCCAAACCATCACTGCTACCACCCTCTACCACCTGTTTGACTGACATTAAGTCCTGGATGCAAAAAAAAGTCTTGAAACTAAATTGCAAAGTCCTCATTATCAGTCCAGATGCCCTGACCCGCTCCACCCATAATTTCTCCCTTAATATCGACGGCTCCATCGTCACCCCCTCCACCAAAGTCCGCAACCTTGGTGGACCACATAACCAAAACAGCCTTCTTCCACCTCAGAAACATCGCCCGCCTCCGTCTCACACTATCCCAACCTGCTGCAGAAACCCTCATCCATGCCTTCATCACTTCCAGACTCGACTACTGCAATAGCCTCCTCTATGGTGCCACCGCAAAAGTTCTCAAAAAACTTCAATATGTACAAAACTCTGCTGCCCGCCTCCTCACCAGAACCAGATCCAGAGACCACATCGCCCCAGTCCTCCATGACCTTCACTGGCTCCCAGTAAAACACAGGATAGATTTCAAAATACTCATCACCACCTACAAAGCCCTCAATAACCAGGCACCACGCTACCTCTCTGACCTCCTCAAATGCCACGCCCCCTCCCGCTCCCTCAGGTCAGGTGATGCAAACCTCCTGGACTCCAGGAGGTTTGCATCAAAACTCCCCCCCCCCCCCAAAAAAAAAGGGCTTTTTCAGTTGCAGCCTCCACCCTTTGAAACCCACTCCCACCTCACATCAAACTCACTCACCGTGTTCAAGGCCTCCCTCAAAACCCACCTTTTCAGACTTGCTTTCCCTGCCGAACCCAAACCAAATCTCCCTTTCTTCCTCTTAGTCTTAGCTTATTGTTTTTTTTAGCCTTTTATGATTGAATTTTGATCGATCACAACTTTTCTGATTAAACATGATAATGTCCCATTCGGTGCGTTGACAGCATCCGAAGCCGGTGCTATTGCACATGGTACCTGTTCACACAATTGCATCAGGTGAAGACAACAAGACAGCTAAAGAAAATGATTGCTAATAGCTGCCTCAATTCTGTGAATATAGCAAAAAATTACAACGGATTCATGAAGTGTATGTGGTGTGGTCAGACAATGAAATAATCAAAGTCAACGGCATGCAAGGGATCACAGTGAAAAAATGGTGCAGGAAAAGAGCAAAAACAGAAGGCAAGTTTGTGATGGACATTTCTATCAATATTGTATTTTTGCCACGGACATGCAAAACGAGTGATCAATAATATTACCAGAATCACATAGGCCTAGCCCTAAATATATAGTCATAGTGCCATAGTGTCTACTCTATTCCACAGCGCTACACATTTTAAAACAAGCCAAATAAATACAATTTTAATTATTTTGGGGGGAAAGATGATCTACAAGCTCACAACACATCATGTTGTGAGCTTGGAGATCAGCAATTGTCTTTTCTTTTTAGCTTATAATGACATGCCCAAAATTAGGATGTCAGGGTTAAAGTGGTAGCTATACTTTCGAAAACCTGGAGACTGGGAAGTTATTCACTGTATACTGGCAGGTGGCAGTCCTGAGACAGGCATTAAATATGGCATGGTCGAAGTATATTCCATGTTTGGGATTTTAATAATTGGGTCTAGTACAGTGCTTCCATCTTACATTGCAGGAGCAAAAGGGCCATCTAGGCTACTTTAGGACAGGAAGAGATTAAGTTCTACCAGCTAAACTAGTTTTTTGTTTGTCAACTTTAATAGTTGTGTTTTCCATTAAGGTGAACAGGTACTTTAGTCTATGTTGATGAGAACGTCTGGGCATGCCGAATGGAACAATAGAAAATGACTTGAGAGACAAAACAGATAAGTATGTACAGTACACGATGAGTGATTAATGAAGGGCATGACAGGATTGAAAGGAATGCAGTGTCACAATAGTTTGATGCAAAGGTGCCTAACTTTGATAAGAGGAGGCCTGATGGTGAGGCTGTGGATCAAGGGTTTCCATGGATTATGAGTGTGGAGTATTATTATGGTTATTATTGGTATTATTGGACACTTTGAAACGCTTTCTCTCAACTAACACTTATCAACTTTACTTGTCCAGTTCTGCCCTCCTTTGCCTCTGTGCTCTTTCTCAACAGATGACATGCCTTCTCTTTTTGCTCTTTTCCTGCACCATTTTTCACTGTGGTCACTCACATACCGTTGTTTCATTGTCTTGTTGTCCTCACATGATGCAATGATGCCTTTGCATTCAACTATTGTGACAATGCATTCAATTACAATCCTGGCATGCCCTTCATTAAGCACTCATCATGTTCCAGTGTTCCATTGGCATTTTATCCTTGACGTTTCCATGAGAAGCATTTAACATGTAATTATTACGTCTAATAAATCAAATCAAATCAAGTGTAGCTTGTAGGGTGTGTCTTTTTTTCATGCATGTCTTGGACATTGTTGTCATCAACAGCAGTATACCTCATCACCTTAATGGAATCCACAACTAGCTATGGTTTAGGAGGTAGTAGAACTTGATTTGATCAAGTGAAAATGTCCATAAGCTGTCATGGTCATGAGCCCTGCTTTTGATGCCAATACTTTTGTTCTTTTACTCAAGTAAATTCTGAATGCCAGACTTGTACTTACCGAGTATTTCTGCATTGTTGTATTAATACTTTTACTTAAGTAAAACAATTCAGTACCTTTTCCACCACTGCTGTTAATAAAGTATTCAATCAATCAATCATCCTACAGTAATTGCTTTAAAATACTTCAACTGAACACATACAACAGGCTGAATAAAATTAAACTTACTATATCACTGTGTGGCTCATTATTTTGCTGTGTGGCTCACTTGCACAAGTTGCACTACCAAATAGTTTCACCCCCAACGACAACAGAAAAATGTAACTTTCTTCTTCTACCCCGGATTTGAACACGGTTTCCTGCGCAAGTGCTGACATTTTTACCATTAAGTTAATAAAGTCGACAGCTGCTGCTTGCTCAGGGGATAAATTGAACCTTGACCATTAGGTCAAAAAGAAAAATGTGTTTGAATAACTTTGGTGACTTGTAATGTAACATGCTCATTAATATGTGCAGGAGATTTGTAGTATTGCACAGGGTACCTGTACACAATTGCATCAGGTGAAGACAACAAGACAGCCAGAAAAGTATTGCTAATAGCTGCCTCAATTCTGTGAAAATAGCTAAATGTGCTTTCAATCCGTTGTTGGAGAAAAAACAATTTTTGTCTTTCTTTTTTTTAAGACAACGGAGTGTATGTGTTGTGGTCAGACAATTAAATAATTAAAGTCAACTGTGAGGGACCACAGTGAAAAAATGGTGCAGGAAAAGAGCAAATTAAAACAGAAGGCATGTCTGCCATCTGTTCAGAAGGAGCTATTTGCTACCAAGGCAAAGGAGGGCAGAACTGGACAAGTAAAGCATGGTTGCCGTTAGTTGAGAGACAGTGCTTCAAAGTGTCCACTAATAACAACTATAATAACTCTCAACAATCATAATCCATGAGTGATTCACCACATGTACATGTACATGGGGCAAGCAGATCAAGGTCATAATTCATGACAGGTGCCTTTGCATTGAACCATTGTGACACTGTATGCATTAATCACTCATCATGTAGGCCTACATATCTTTTTTGTCACCTTAATGGAATCCACAACTAGCTACCGTACCTTGCCAAACCAATGGCTTAGGTGGTAGAACTTGATTTGATCTCCTTCTGTCCTCAAGTCCTTCTGTCCTTTGAAAAGCCAGCAATCTCTAATAGTCATATGATGTATAATACACACCCACTCACCTTTGCAGCTAAGTGGCCGTTTTGTGATGGAAGCACTGTCTGTACTGATTAGACTCAATTATTATTATACAAAATAATAAGGATTTTTTTTTTTGTGGTTAAGTGGCTCAGTAGTTAATGCAGACATACTATTGTTTTAAAATGTGCAGCACATTGGAATAGACCCTCTGACACATTAGGAGTCCATTAGTATACATTTAGGGCTAGGCCACTGTGTTTTTGGTAAAAGGATTATTTTGCATGGCCGTGGCAAAAATGAAATATTCATGGAAATGTCCATCACAAGCTGCCATGGTGATGACCCCTGTATAGAATGAGTACAGGACCACAATGGGAACACGTCCTTAGGACTTTTTGTGTTACCCTTTTAGCATTATTGTATAATTGTACCACTATTTTGCAAACTATTAATAAAAGTATTCAATCAATAAAAAACCTCTGTACTGGGAAATGAACTGATATACGTTAGTTAATTCATTAAGATAATACAACTTTTTGTATATTGCAATAATCATGTGTGATTGTCACAAAATCCCAAGTCACAACTGAACTTGTCTCAGGGCACATACCAGTGTGTCTCAGCACACTGTTTGACCTAGAAGAAAAGTAAAATAGTCACACCTGACCAGCCTGATGCAAACTAATATGTTTTCACTGCCAACAGTTTGGCTTGTATTCCTCCCAAGAAATGCCCCGATGAAGATGTAGGCTAAGTCACAACAGTAGTAGCAGCAGCCTTTGAAATACATATTTTTTTTGCATCGAGGCTGTTTGTCTATTTTACATTTCCTCCTTTTTTTTTTGACGTTTTTCAGTCCATGTATATTAGAACTTATTGCAGTGACACCTGAACATTGAGGACCATATAATACCATGTAAGCTGTACTTTCAGCGTTTTAAAGTTTTATTATTTCAAAATCAGACACACACACACACACACACACACACACACACACACACACACACACACACACACACACACACACACACACACACACACACACACACACACACACACACACACACACACACACACACACACACACACACACACACACACACACACACACACACACACACACACACTCCTATAAATAGTCCAGAGAACAGAAGCAGTAAAGTGTTTCACTCAAGCATTGAGGTATGGATGATTATCCATGCAGTAATGAATGCAGTCCACTGGGGGGCACTATCACACAGGAGAAACAACACACACACACACACAGTATGTAGAGCAGATATGAGCTCTGAACACAACAGTAAGTAGAAAGCAGGCTTTCTACAGGTTGGCCTTCTGTGGAAAACCACCAAGGTTACTACCAAGATAATCAATAGATCTGATATCCTTTAAAACCACCAAGGTTACTACCAAGATAATCAATAGATCTGATATCCTTTAAAACCAAGGTTACTACCAAGATAATCAATAGGTCTAATATCCTTTACACATTGTATACTTATATTTTCAGGTTATTGGGAAAATGTATCCAGCGACATAATTGATTGATCGATTGAATACTTAACAGTTTGCAAAAAAAGGTACAGTGATACAGATTTATACAAAAGGAAGTAAGTTGTAGTAAGTTAAATGCAAATAAGTCCTATTGATTGATTGATTGATTGAATTCTTTATTAGCAGTTTGCAGAAAAAAAGCACATGAAAGTAGGCCTACAGTTCAATACATGGTCAGCTAAAAGGATTTTAAAACCCAAGAAAGTCATTGGCTTGTTTCCATTGGGGTCCTTTGTACTCAATTCATAGTGACATTTATAATGACAGACAGATATACATTACTATGCAAAACATCATAAAAAAACATTTTGAAAAACTTTTTGTGGCATAGCAGGCATTTTGTGGCATAGCTATAACATGTGAACCAATTTTGTGAGAATATGTGAATGTACAGAACTTGTCCCGTGAAAGGGGTTAAAAAGTTTTAAAGGATTAACAGTCAATTAAAATAAAAATCAATAAAACAATCTGTGATCTGCTTGTTGAGTCTGCTCTGTAATCGATTGGTCAGGCCTGCAGAGGAAGGAACTGTAAGGGGGAGGAGCTCAACCGTGCGTAACGGACTGTACGTGGTGCAGAAGAACTTCATTGAAATACATCTCAACTTTTCAGGTACAAAATGAGTATTTATGCTCTTAAACGGTTGAATACGTCGTTACGTTCGTCTTGTCTGTGTTTTGATGAACATTCTGACCGAATATTGAGTGGTTTAGAAGAGTCACGTTGGCCGCAAACAACTTAGATGCTATGAATGCTAACGTAGCATTTATAGCATCTAAGCAGTGTTGCCATGTCTGCTTATTATAAGCGACTTTGGGCTTGTTTTTCTGTAAAGTCACGTGTAAATATAGTTTTTATTCTTTCTTTCTTTTTTTGGCTTGTTTGTAAAGTGTAGTTGTTTATTTGGGTTTGTTTTATAATGTTGTTTAAACCAGTGGTTCAAACATTTTCTTGTCAATGACCGGTGGTGGAAAAATTATTCAAATGTTTTACTTAAGTAAAAGTATATCAATACTGCAATGTAGAAGCTCTCTGTTACAAGTAAAAGTCTGGTTTTCAAAATGAGTAAAAGTACAAAAGTAGTGGCATCAAAATGTACTTAAAGTACCAAAAGTAAAAGTACTAAAATGTTTGAAAATGGCAGATCTACAAGCTTGCGTTGTGAGCTTGTAGATCTGCTATTTTCAAATAGCCTTGCCTATGTATAATATAGGGCCAAAGTGGTTAATGTATGTTTTGTAATATGATAATTTATATCTGAAAAGTAAACTATTAACTAAAGTTTTTGAATAATTGTAGTGGAGTAAAAGTGCAATATTTGCCTCTGAGATGTAGTGGAGTAGAAGTAAAAGTACTTAAAGTACTCAAGTACAGTACTTGAGTAAATTTACTTAGTTACTTTCCACCACTGAATATAGTATACTAGAGTTGGTTTACTAAGTCTAGAGGGTTTAAAGGGATAGTTCACCCCCAAAATGACTTTTTTTCCTATGGATTAGTCACCCCATGGAGACTTGGATAATGGATATTGTTTAGTTTTTGTCTCATTCCTAAGACAATAGAGTACAGAAGTCCTGACGTCACTCGTTCATCCCCAGGTTCGTAAAGTAATTTCTCTATGGAGAATAACATTGGGTCATCATAGAATCGTCTCATATAAGAATTGTGGTCCAAAAATAAACAAACTGTCTCTGCGATATTGTCAGGGAGGAGGTTCTGTATCGTTTATGATAGTCAACACTTATATTTGATACAGTCTGTTTCTGGTGAAAATTTAACTAATTCGGTGGAAGTAACATTATCGTTTTCTCACCGTCAGTTCATGCTTCCTATCCATAAGAGTAAAACCGCCAGGGTCATTTGTTTATTTTTGGAACACAGTTCTTATTTGACGCGATATTAAATACGTCTATGGGGATTCAGAATGGGGGTGGAAAACCACGAACCAGGTAGACAAACATAGGATGTGTAAATTACGTCAGACTTCGGTGCTCTATAATTTGATGACCGGCAGTGGTTCCGGTAGGAGACATAAAGAGTCTAGTAGTTTGTGTCTCCTACCGGAACCACTGCCTACCGGTCCGCTGGTCATCAAATTATTGGCTTAAGAATGCGACAAAAACAAAACAATATCCATGAATTCAACTCTCCATGGGGTGTCATTTTGGGGATGAACTATCCAGTGGTTAACAGCCTGTATTATATTAGAGTTAGTTTATTAAGTCTAGAGGGTTTCAATTTTTAAATATATTATCATCTACTCAGGCTTTTGTGAACACCCAAGTTTTTAAGTTGCTGGATTCATTATTTAGATATTTGATATTAATTTGATGTCACGTCCGACGTCCCCTTCCTATACAAACCCATTGTAACTTCAAACTCCATTTTAACCATGATAGATTCATCAAGAACACCCGTCCTTGGTTCTGGTGACTCATACTGCCCTCCTAATACGTGAGGGGCCGTGTTTATTTGATTACTTTTTAAATGTATTTAATTTAATTTTTGTATTGTATTAATTTTTTTTCAAAATAAATGTAAAAAGTAATTGAAAAAACACTGCTCCCTCACGTATTAGGAGGGCAGTATGAGTCACCAGAACCAAGGACGGGTAATCTTGATGAATCTATCATGGTTAAAATGTAAAAATTTGTTTGAAGTTACAATGGTTAGTATAGTTAGTATAGGAAGGGGGCGTGTCTGATAAAATGAATATCAAATGAAATATCTAAATACTGAATCAAGCAACTTAAAAACCGTCTAGGGTGTTCACAAAAGCCTGAGTACACGATGAAATGACCCCAATTTTTTTTTAAAAGTGGAATATCCCTTTAAGTGGTTAAAAACCTGCTTTATAGAGCGTCGCAGTTCCCGCCCACTTCCTGTTTTTTTTGGTGCCAGAAGAAAAAACTCAATGCATTTTCCATTGACATTTCCAAAAATATTTATATCTATTAATTTAAGCCTCGAATCAAGCCATCATGAGATGACATGAATCATGACCATAAAACGTTTTTTTCTGTGATTCTTTTTTATTTTATATTTAATTATATGATATACTATATTTAATAAATACCCTTTGTTTTGCCGTTTTCAACAAAAAAAAATCACAGAATCAAACGTTTTATGGTTATGATTCATGTCATGTCATGATGGCTTGATTCGAGGCTTAAATTAATAGATATAAATAGTTTTGGAAATGTCAATGGAAAAATGCATTGAGTTTTTTCTTCCGGCACCAAAAAAAACAGGAAGTGGGCGGGAACTGCGACGCTCTATAGAGCATCGCAGTTCCCGCCCACTTCCTGGTTTTTCGTGGTGCCGGAAGGAACAACTCAATGCATTTTTCTCATTGACATTTATTTATATCTATTAATTTAAGCCTCGAATCAAGCCATCATGACATGACATGAATCATGACCATAAAACGTTTTTTTCTGTGATTTATTTTATTTTATATTTAATTATATGATATACTATATTTAATAAATACCCTTTGTTTTGCCGTTTAAAAAAAATAATAATCGCAGAATCAAACGTTTTATGATCGAGGCTTAAATTAATAGATAAAAATATTTTTGGAAATGTCAATGGGAAAAATGCATTGAGTTGTTCCTTCCGGCACCACGAAAAACCAGGAAGTGGGCGGGAACTGCGATGCTCTATAGTATATGTATGTATCATCATCTTGCTACCTTATTGAAGCCCGGTCCAGCCAGCCTGTATGTATGCACACTACTAACTCGGAGCCAAACAGTCGTCCAATTCTCTCCCAACTTGCTACAAAAATGGCTCATGGCACTGGCTAGGCAACCATCTACTTTTCCAACCTTCACAGGTGTCTCCACTTCTAATAATCACAAAATGTTTACACATTTTTTAGGGTTATTATGCCTCGGAGAAAACGGACTTTACTGTGTGAGCCACGGAATCGACTGCGCATGGAAGGTAAATGTGTTTATTTTGGTCATGTGCTTATTTTCAGCCTTGTGTGTGTGTAATTTTTTTGCAAACGCAACCCCCTCCCCCATGTGTGTGTGTGTGTGTGTATATCTCTGGGTAAAAACACAAATGTTTTTATGAAATATTCTGCCTGCATCCCATGTATAAACATGTGATAATAACACCTATACATGTCATCTCATTTCTCAGATGAACGCCGCGAGCGCAATCGCCTCCACTCTGCCAAAACACGCTCATTGGAGTCGTCCAAGGCCAGAGGTAATTACTGATTACACTCATACATTACATTTGTTGCATTCATACAACAACAAATATGTCATTTATTGGACACAACATTATATACTGCTGTCTGGGGCGGTATGGATTTTTTTTCCCCGCGGTAATTAATCCCTGTTTACCGCCGGTACGGCGGTATTTACCGCATCCCATGCAGTTTATTTTCCCATGCAGTTTATTGTCTGAAGTAAGCCGAACAAAAATAAGTTTTTCTCTTGAGTAAAACTTATTTTTGTTCGACTTACTTCAGACAATGCAGCAGCATAGGTCATAATAATAATAATAATGACAATGGTGGCTTTATTAAATCGACCGCGGTTCTTTAAAAAACTGCTCCGTTTGTTTTATTTTTATATCTCCCCAAAAATATATTTTTGGGGGCTTGTAGATATTGTAGATCGGCTATTTTTGCTACTTTTCTGTGACATAGAATGGCCCGACAGTATATGAAATGTGGCCCTCTGGAGTGAGTGTGGAAATATAGTGGCCCTCTCCATCATCAAAGTTGCATCACCCCTGGCCTAGAGTGTACAGACAGTGTTCATGTAACAGGTTTGTTCATTCTAAGTTGAATTGATTGAATGTTTTGAAATAAAGTCACCAGTGTCATTTCATTCTCATATATACGTATACCCCGTCATCACGTGTCAAAAAGAGCAGATCTACAAGCTCACCGATCTTGTAGATCTTCTATTTTCGACAGCCGAGTGTGTCATCGATTGACGGTATTCACGGCACTTGACTCAAACAATACGACGGTTTTATTTTCTTTCATAACAAACGGGGATAGGTTCCCTACTTTCCTCAATCGTAATAGTTTTTATCTGAGACGAGGCTTTCCAATTATCTTTGACGGATTACACTAACGTCATGGTCATGGAATATAAACATTTGGAACGATGCCGCGGCCACACAGACTGGTTAACTACGAGAGATGAGAGAAAACATCTAGGTGAACAACCCCTCGTTGCGAGCAGCAGCATGCATGGGTCAACGATCATGTCGATTTTCACATATCACACAATATGCACTCGTAAACTTCCAACCCCCCAAAAAATATTGTTTTGAAAAAACAAAAAAAACACACAACCCCCTCCCCCAAGTGTGTGTGTGTTTGTGTGTCTCTCTGGGTACAAACACAAATGTATGTATGAAATATTCTAGCCTGGTTCCAGACGAATCTGCCATTACAAAAAAAAAAATCCCACGAAGTTGCGAGGGACCAGTCAGGGCCCAGTATTATCACCAGAGGAATTTTTTTTTATTTGCCCCTCTGAAATGCAGGTTCCACACAGAGATTCCAGACTAATATCTACACAGTGATATTAGTCTGGCCATGCCAGGCTAGAAATATTCTGCCTGCATCCACATTTTCTTCATGTATTAACATGTGATAAAATAACACCTACATGTCATCTCATTTGTCAGATGAGCGCCGCGAGCGCAATCGCCTCCGCTCTGCCCTCACACGCTCATTGGAGTCGTCAGAGGCCAGAGGTAATTACTGATTACACTCATACATTTCATTTGTTGCATTCACAGTCACATTAAACAATGATAATTGTTTATCATGGTACACTTTTCATTTCATATCACACAATATGCACTCGTATAACTTCCACTCCCAAAAATATATTTTCACGGTAATGAACCTGACGCCGCGGTATGCATTACGGCACCGCGGTATTGTGGTTACCGCACCCAGCCTTACTACTGTCAACATTATATACTACTGTCTTCATTTCTTAGCTCAGCGCCTTCAGAAAGAACGCCACAGATCCAACTACACCTCATCGGAGACAGAGAAGGCCACAGGTAACTAATCATGTTTTCCCATTAAAGGAGAAATCCGGACATTTTAAGTGTTATCTTTGATGTGTCGTTACTCACCTACCGACGTAAAAAGTGGCATTGTTTATTTCCAGAGATTCCCCTGTCGTCATATTTTCAACCCCCTCCGTTGTCATAATGGGTTCTAAAGTTCCTGAGAGGCTACCGCTAATGACGAACGAGCTAACGCTAGTTGCTTGTTTCTCAACATGGCAACACCAAGTTGCCAGGTTCTGGGAGAGAAACAAGCAACTAGCGTTAGCTCGTTCGTCATTAGCGGTAGCCTCTCAGGAACTTTCACTGCATGTTTGACTATCATGAGACTCCACAATGAGTAGTAGTAGTAGAGAAAAAAATAACTTTGCATCGGTTATAATATACAAATTTCCCTATGCCACGCGCTCCCATTATGACAACGGAGGGGGTTGAAAATATGACGACAGGGGAATCTCTGGAAATAAACAATGCCACTTTTTACGTCGGTAGGTGAGTAACGACACATCAAAGATAACACTTAAAATGTCCGGATTTCTCCTTTAACCCTGTAATATATGCTAGCCACTAAACGTACTGTGAAGACAGAACCAAACCAACACTCGGAGACAGTGGCCCTCATTTATCAACGCGGTGCAGCCCAAATAATGGGCGTACGGCGAGATCACCGCACCTTTCGGCATTTATCAATATATCCTGACATGGGCTTCATCCTACCATAAGCTGAAATCTCACGTCTGGTCGAGACCAGTTGTTGACGTTGGCTGCGCCCGTTTATTCCATTCTAGACCTGCGGAGCAGCATTGTCTGACTGTCTGACAGGCATCTGGACACATAATCCACTCCTAAATGTATATCTACACTAATAAATAATCCCTGTGAAAATATAACATTTTATAAAGTAATTTAAACAAACTGCTTTAACAGTCATTCAGTCGCATTGGCTATGTTAAAATAGCAGATCTAAGCTAAAAAACGGGTCGCGACGCGTTGTGAGCTTGTAGATCTGCTATTTTCAAAATATACAGCGCTTCTGCGAGCGCATTTCCGGGACTCCCGACGATCTTTTCATGGACAGTGAGGTGTACAAACTTACAGTAGCTTGTCCTATGTTATGGAGTTATGTCATAGAGAGTTTTGAAGACTACAACCTGGCTGGGTTAACGATATAAACCCGACGCTCCAATCTCTTATTAACGTGGCGGAATCACTGCCGCCGAATCACTGCCGCCCGTCCGAGTCTCACGGGGAATGTCCTACATGACTGCTTGTGCACTGCTCGGTATAAGTTAAATAAATTAATATACAAACGTATTCCATTCATGGCGATGTGATTGGTATCATAACATGTCATTCATGTAGGCTACAAGCCTACGTGACAAAGATTGTACCGCTACGGATTACATGAAAGACACAGTTGGGTGTGTGTGTGTGTGTGTGTGTGTGAGTGAGAGGCGTGTGCGTGTGTGTGTGTGTGTGTGTGTGTGACTTGACAGGCGGCGAGGCGATCGGGGGAAACTCTTTCTTATTGGCTTTTGGTCGTATTCTGGTTCTTCTTCATGTCGTAAAATCGGGGCGTTTTGAGAATATTTAAGGGCGTGTTATTTAAATGACGCTCGTTTTCAGACGTGAGATTTATCAAAGCTCCGACCTGATGTACGCCAGGATTGGCTGTGTAGGATTCGTTGATATATGTGACTTCGACGTTGGTGTACGGCCGAATATATGGAAAAATATAAGCCGGTTTATACGCTGCGTTGATAAATGAGGGCCAGTATGTGCGAAGTCCTCACAGGGCGTTTTATTCAGGAAGTAGGGCACGTCCACAGGGGGGAAACCCCTGGTGCCGTTTGTTTATACGTTTCAAAACATAAATCAAAATAAAGCAAACTTTCACCCCTTCGGGGCTCAGTGTCATTAATCGTCCATGCGAATTCCCCTCACACGCTCTGCGTGGGTTTCCAGTCCATGAATGGTCCGTTAATACATCGGGTCCTAGGTTGCCTATAACAGAAACATATAACCATTAGACTCCGAGTTACATAACAGCAGGTAATGAGGAGGAGAATAAGTGGGGTTCGCTTACCGCCTGTGCACCTGTCTGGTCAGCGTGGAGAGTCAGGCCATACTGAGGCAGAGACGGTGCTTTTGGTTTGTCTGTACGCTCCCCAGCTGGGCGACGCAGGTGCGCTCACTTCAGGTTGATTCCACAGATAGACGGGCAGGTAACGCCCGTCGATGACGCAGCCCAGCTGGGGGCGGGGCCTGGCTGGCCCCCCACCGTCTCTGCCCCACTGACTCTCCCCGTTGAGGTGCTTACCTGGCAGGCGGTTGCCTAGCGACACCCCACAGTACATATATTTATTTAGTACATCCAGCGGTTGACACTAAGGTCTCAGAGGCACTTGCCTGTCGGGTAGGTGCAGGTCATGTTCTACTTGTCCACTTTTCTTTTTTATTTAGAGTAGCCAATGATTTTTTACCCCCTTTTTCTCCCCAATGTAGTCGTTATGCCAATTAATTCCTCTCCACACACATGTCTGTGTTGTCACTGCTGTTGTATCCTACTGACTCCTACCTGCCAGTGAGGAGCCCCCACCAGGAGGACGTAGAGCCTTCGTCCTACTCCTCTCACCCAACACTCCCCGCTGACAGGTGCCCCCCCAGCCCGTAGGAGTACGTGCAATGACGATTATCACCCTCCTCCCCGCCCGGCTTCCCTCCCCCGAACACGGGCCAATTGTTTTCGTGTAGACGCTCGACAAAGCCGGATGCACCACGGCGGATTCGAACCCACAACCTCCGTGGTGGTGGGCAGTGACTTTACCACTGCGCCACCCGAGGTCTTGTCCACTTGCCCGAAAAGTAAATCGTCTATTATAAAATGATCTGTAAAGCTTTAATTACTGTTCAATTTAACTATTATTTTTCACTTCCTACTTGCGAATTCTGGGGCTGTGTGATGAAAAATGTCATACCTCAATATGTATGCCAAATATCAAAATAGCTATGAATATGACTATGGGTTCACACTTGTTAATTCATATTTTTAAGTGTAGCAACAGTGAAAACAGCACATTATAGAACAAAAGTGCTCTTATTTTGAAGTCCACTGACGCGAAGTCAAGGGTTTATACGTGTGTCTGACTTGACACGTGCTAAGCTAAGCTTTGACCGTTCAATAAACAAACATCAATAGGTACTACATGGCTGTTTTACAATCTGACATAAGGAAGGCTTTATAAGCTGCTGGCTGCAGTCTTGTATTTTCACACGTCGGTTAGGGACTAGGTAATCTCTCAAGAACCAATCCATCGCTGCGCTGGGATCTGTCGGGAGCCGTGTTGACAACCCATGCACATTGGCTACAAGTGGTCGTGCCTTCAGATCAGGAAGCAGGCCGCGCTTTACCCAATCAAATGTAGTGGGCGGGATTTAGATGTGTGGGGCTCGTTTCCCACTGGAAACAAACCAAAACTAATTTAACAATAGCGTCCTCTGAGCAGACAAAACCACGGAAAGATATTCACATTTTAACTTGCTCTTTCATCATAGAAACAAGTGGGCTTATAACCAAAACGATCCATGTTCTTTGGGAGAAATGGTGTTAGAGTTCCGTGGAGAAATATTGTTAGTGTGAATGAAAACGTATACGCACCACCGGAAGGGGAAGGCTGAAGGCAGACCAAAACCCCGGTTTCCTGTGAGCATTGGTCCTCCGTACAGCTCAGCCCAGAGTCAAATGGACAAGTGAAAAACAGCAGAGGGTGCTGCTGTCTTTCCTTTTTATTTGATTTATGGGTTCCCAGATAGGGGACTAGGGAACACAGCACATGAGACAAAAGTCTGCAGGTGTTTTTCTTTTTATATCGCGGGTGGGACGCATGCAGCCGTGATCATCTCATGCACACCACACACCCGATCGTAGTAGAGTTATATACGTTTTTTTTGTACTGGGAAAGAAGGCTTGAATGAGCTGAAATTGTGAGCTTGTAGTTTTGAGTGAGTGAGTGAGAGAGAGAGATCCACATTTTCTATATATCATCACTTGGAGTCAAAAACATGTATCCTACTGCCTTGCCTTCTCAGCTAAGAGCCGTGATGACCATGGCCAGACAGTGAACCATGATACTCAGTCATTGGAGCCACCCAACGCCACAGGTAAAAACTCACATTTTCCCATTCACTCTGTTCTATACTCTCGCCACCACACTGACATTGTCATCAACACATGAACACAAAATATGCACAATGATCACATTATGCAAACCTTTGACAAATCCCACCATCACTCCATCATTCATGCACCATCACTCCATCATGCATGCACCATCACTCCATCATTCATGCATGCTGTCCTATCTCACTTTGCAAAACAACGGACTAGAAGACACTTACTTTCCCATAACTGACAAAATGCTCTTATTTTGGAGTCCACTGACGGGAAGTCAAGGGTTTATACGTGTTGTCTGACTTGACACGTGCTAAGCTAAGCTTTGACCGTCCAATAAACAAACGTCAATAGGTACTGGCATTGCTGTTTTGAATCTGACATAAGGAAGGCTTTATAAGCTGCTTGCTGCATTCTTGTATTTTCACATGTCGGTTAAGGACTAGGGAACCGCAGCACATGCGGCAAAAGTCTTCAGGTGTTTTTCTTTTTATATCACGGGTGGGACGCATGCAGCCATGATCATCACACGCACACACCTGCCCGTAGTAGAGTTAAATACGTTTTTTTGTACTGGGAAAGAAGGCTTGAATGAGCTGAAATTGTGAGCTTGTAGTTTCACATAGAGTGTGTGTGTGAGAGAGAGAGAGAGAGAGAGATCCACATTTTCTATATATCATCATCACTTGGAGTCAAAAACACGTATCCTACTGCCTTACCTTCTCAGCTAAGAGCCGTGATGACCATTGCCAGACAGTGAACCATGATACTCAGTCACCCAACTCCACAGGTAAATACTCATGTTTTCCCATTCACTCCGCCGATCCGACTGATATGCCCATATATGAAGATCTCTGTATCTGTCAGTCCTTGTCCCTTTTATGCCCATATATGGAGATCCCTGATGTCGTCAGTATATGCCCAAATACAGTGTATGTGCATGCCACCTTTTGTGCCCATATATAGAGCTGACTGATTTGTATGCGCCTGATGCAACATGACGACACATTGAGGTTAGACACACTCCATATTTGGGCGTAGCTGCATTGGGAACTCCTTATATGGTTATGGCTGAGTCATGGTGACATGAGCATGACGTCAGAGGCCGGCCGGTCCTACCTTAACCCATTAAGACCGGGAACGCATCTGTTCTCATTTCTAGATTTCTTTGGCTTTTCAAAAAATAGCAGATCTACAAGCTCGTAGTGCGGCACCGAGTGCCGCACTACGAGCTTGTAGATCTGCTATTTTTGAAAATGTGTGCAAATCTTTGAGTGTATATACAGTATTTTTAAAGGGATTTTCTTTCACTCAAATCTTTGCTTCTGGAGGATTCTACAGATGTCTTCTAAATCCTAACAGTTTTTTGAAAAAACCTATGTTGCTATAATCAGTGGTTCTTATTTTTCATGTCAAGGACCCCCAGAATCATATGTATTTGGCCGCGGACCCCCATCTCAAAATGTGTTGTTCCAGGGACCCCCCAGAAGCAAAGATTTGAGTTTAAAAAAATGCTTTAAAAATATGTATATTCAAAGATTTGCACACATTCTCAAGATTTTTCAAAAATAGCAGATCTACAAGCTCATAGTGCGGCACTGTATATCTGCTATTTTAAGCCAATTTTAATATAGGATGTAGCCTACAGTATATGAGCTGTTTGAACTCATAAGATGTGTGTCATTGATTGTTCCCCCCCCCCCCCCCCAAAGAAGGAACAAAGTGTGTCCCTTATCGGTTCAATAAGGCCAGGGACACGTCTTTTAGTTTCCAAATAAGGGAGGATTCCATATTTCAAGGGACGGTTGGCAACCCTACCTCCTCTCTTTGTACAAGACAGCATGTGGCCATTGTTGTATTGGTTCAACACACATTATGAGCATTTTGGTTGTGTTTAGTACAGTCACAGATACGTGTGTGTGTGTGTGTGTGTGTGTGTGTGTGTGTCTGTGCGCGCACTGTACGACTCAGCAGCCCTGAGTCAAGACCTGAGCTCTGCTGCCCCCTGGAGGACTGCTGCCAGCATGCCTCCCACCTTCATCCTTGAGAATGGCAACTACAGTGACACTGAGACAGACTGTGAGTAACACACACACACACACACACACACACACACACACACACACACACACACACACACACACACACACACACACACACACACACACACACACACACACACACACACACACACACAAACAGACGTTTTACCGTGAGCGACAATTCCAAGTTTGGTCGAGTCTGGTCGTAAAGTGTCTGCCATCATCACCAAATGGAACGCCCCTTTCAGCTTGACTCAAGTTAGCATTTAATTTGAATAAATTAAAGTGACGTTGTGTGATTCAATGTGTTCTACAGCAAAATTACAGACACCCACAGTCTTGCAAGAACCTGTGTGTAGGGCTTTCACCAACTAGTCAACTAGTATAACCACTAGTCGACCTTGTTGGTACTAGTCAAGTTGAAAGCATATGGAGAAAATGGCCACCGATCGGATTAAAATGCTTTTTATTGAACAATACGGAAGATACGGGTACTTAGACCCGCCCGATATAAATTTTAACATCCGTGGCCAGGGGGTAAGCACTTTATATTTGTAATCTGAATGTTTATGTAGATGTACCGGTTGTAAATGGGAAAAAGTGCTAAAACCAGGTTGAAGTTCCGCCATGATGCTCGTGACGAACGAGCGTCGTGTGATCCATGCCTAGCGAGTAGCCTAGCCTTGTTGCTGACCAACAGCTGGATTTATTGTGTACTTTGTTTAACGAGAGACACAGCAGATAGTCATTTTCACAAGTGTTGCTTGACAAAAATGTTAAAAGACAATACAATAATCATTACAAAACAAACTGATTAGTAGAAGTTTGTACATTCTGATGCTGACAGTGCCTCCTCTCTCCTCCTTGTAGATCCCACACCGTTCATGAGGAGTCAAACAGGAAAGAACAGCTTTTGTTGTACAGAGGGTGGTGAAGACTCTGGTTCCGATGCTAATCTGAAAGAACACATGAGGATTCATACAAAGGAAAAAACATTCTTGTGTCTGGTTTGTACCAAAGGCTTCAATGAAGTTTCATCTCTGAACAGACACATGAGGATTCACACAGGGGAAAGGCCATTTGCTTGTTCAGTTTGTAACAAAAGCTTTGGCCATGCCCATCATCTGAAAACACACATGAGGATTCACACAGGGGACAAACCCTTTGCTTGTTCAGTTTGTGGGAAAAGCTTTAGTGTAACTCAATCTCTGAAAAAACACATGAGCATTCATACAAAGGAAAGACCATTCGTTTGTCTGGTTTGTACCAAAGGCTTCAATGAAGTTTCATCTCTGAACAGACACATGAGGATTCATACAGGGGAAAAGCCATTTGCTTGCTCAGTTTGTAACAAAAGCTTTGGCCATGCCCATCATCTGAAAACACACATGAGCATTCATGCGGTGGAAAAGCCCTCTGCTTGTTCAGTTTGAAACAAAAGCTTTGACCCATTAAGACCTGGAACGCATCTGTGTCATTTTTTGATTTGAGCTAAAAAGTATTATTTTACACTTTGGCTATTCAAAAATAGCAGATATACAAGCTCATAGCGCTTGTAGATCATAGATCTACATCGTAGATGCTATTTTTGAAAAATCGTGAAAATGGGTGCACATTTTTAACTCAAATCTTTGCTTCTGGGGGTCCCTGGAACAAATTATTTTGAGATGGGGGTCGGTAGCCAAATACATATAATTTTGGGGGTCGTTGACATGAAAAAGTTTGAGCACCACTGATATAAAAACATAAGTTTTTCAGAAAACTGCTAGGATTTAGAAGACATGTTGTAGAATCGGCTTCAGGTCTTAATGGGCCACGCTCATCGTCTGAAAACACATGAGGACACATGAGGACACATGAGGAAAAAAAACTGAAATCGAAAATGTTACCTGAAGATGCACATGATGACACATACATGGTAATAAAAAGCTTTAGTTGCAGCTTGTCTGACAAATGTTTTGGTCAACATTAGCGCATTAACACACCTCTGTTAATCGTGATTATTTTACCTCCATTATCTGCGCACACGCACGCTCGTGCACACCCACACTATCGTGTGGTCTCTGTAACAGGACTTAAGGTATCATAACAAAAATATTTTTATCACCTGGGACACATTTGTCTCAAATATGCTTCAGAATACTGGTATTGTTGCAAAGGTCAAACCATATTGACCATATTCACAGGGTGGCCATTTTGGAGTTGAAAGTGCCACCCCGTTGCCGTGGCAACCAGGGTGGCACTTCATTAACTTAACTTAACTTCACTGCCAGATTTATGGCAGTATTTTCTTTTACTTTCAACAGGTCACAAAAAAATTATATTCATTATGATCGCAAGTCCAATCGTTTGTAAACAGACAGGCTATCCGTGCACGTCGCCCCGACAACAAACCGTCCGATCGATTCGGAGTCCTTCTCCTGCAGCCCAGCATGAACACGCCATTTATCGCCAAAATTGGACGGTTCACTTACTTTTTCAGCTCGCCACAGAAAATGTACGTCCCTTATGATCGCGTGTCCAACTGTTTGTAGACACACAGGGTAGGTGTGTGAGTGGGCCAGAGAACAAATATTCAATCCGCGACAATCCATTCTCCAGTAGTAGAAGTTTTTAAACGGCGCGTCTGACGGAGCACGGCGGAGGAAAAACAAAGCAGAGAAAATGGCGTTTCAGAGGGAGAGTTAAACAGGGAGCAGACGGAAACGGAAAGAAATCCGTATCTGGGTGTGTTACAATGAAATGTATCACTATGAGAGATGAAGAACGGTGAGATCTTTATAAAATCAACGTTTTTAAAAATTACGTTTTTTACGTCAGCGGTAGTGAATGAGTTAATAGCAATATGGCCGCCGTGTGAATATGGTCTATACTTATACTAGGCTGCCTTGCCAGCAGGCGTGCGCAGAGGGCCTTTGATCTGTTAATGTTTCCTTTTCTTTTCCAGCCTTCAGCACTGCTTTTTTCCCCACTTCTTTGTCTTTTCCTTATTTTTCTCAGAGCCTGTCTGTTTTTGCTTTTTGTTGATGACAATGATGCATTATTGAGTTCATTTTTTATGCTACGTTGATTAATTAAATACATAGAACCACAATGGAAACAAGCCCCAGGACTTTTTTTGTGTTATCCTTTTAGCATTTATGTCTTTCTGTACCACATGCTGTTTACATTTCTCACTAATAAAGTATTCAATCAAATCAATCATGTTATCCTTATATGGTATGGCTGGATTGTGAACATGTTAGTGGTTGAACTTCCTCCCTTTGAGTGGAGATGTGGGAGAAAGGTATGTGTTTGTCGTGGATCTTTAATGCCTAAAGCCAGTGGTGGAAAAAGTACTCAAATGTTTTACTTAAGTAGAAGTCTCAATACTGCATTGTAGAAGTACTCTGTTACAAGTAAAAGTCTGTTGTTCAAAATGTACTTGAGTAAAAGTACAAAAGTATTGGTATCAAAATGTGGTTTTCTCTCTTTCTCTCTTCTCCCTATTGAACACACACACACACACACACCCCACCCCCCCACACACACACACCATCCCCCCACACACATGCGCGCACACACACACACACACACACACACACACACACACACACACACACACACACACACACACTCTAACTTACTATACGGGGGGGAGACACACACACACACACACACACACACACACACAAACTATACGGGGGAGGGAGAGACACACACACACACACACACACACACACACACACACACACACACACACACACACACACACACACACACACACACACACACACACACACTCTAACTAACTATACGGGGGAGACACACACACAATTCAATTCAATTCAATTCAAAGGGCTTTATTGGCATGAGAAAACATACGTTTACATTGCCAAAGCAGAAAGCATAATACAACAATACAGCAATACAATCAAAACAAAAAATATGTACATTTGAAAGTCAGAATCTTCAATAGATCAATTTCTATGTACCAAGATCACTGGGTGCAGGTATAGTGCCGGAATATACACAATGATTAGTCTTTAGGGTGGTTGTGTTCCGTTTGATATCCTTTTCCTATCACAGCAACTCACGAATCTTGCTGCTGTGTTTGCACATTGTTGTACTTCGCCCAGCAGATATGGGAGTTTTTTGTCATTGGTCATGTTTTCAAAATCTCCGTGTGTGGTTGTAATCTGTGGGAAGTATGTGTCTCTGATGTCTTGGTACAATGGACAGACGGTTAGGAAGTGTAGCTCGGTTTCCACTTCATTTTGTGTGCAGTGGGTGCATAGTCTGTCTTCTCTCGGGATACAGGTCTGCCTGTGACGACCTTTCTCGATCGCAAGACTGTGCTAGTGTGCTCACTGAGTCTGTACCTAGTTAAGATTTTTCTTTGTTTTGGGTCAGTCACGGTGCTCAGGTATTCTGCCACTGCGTATTCTCTGTTTAGGGCCAGATAGCATTCTAGTTTACTCTGCTTTTGTGTTGCTTCTTTCCAGTGTGTCAGGTAGTTTTCCTTTTGCTGTTTTATAATTTGGTTTAGTCCAATGGGTTTTCTATCTCGTGGCTCTGTTTGTGTTTGTGCCCGGAGTTCCAGGGCCAGCTGGCTGAGGGGGCATCTCTCTAGGGTTTCGCTGTGTGTGAGTGCCTTGTTATGGAGTGCATCTAGGTCGCTTTCTTTTAGGTGGTTGTAGAACTTAAGTGCTCTCTTTTTTATTTTGATAATTAGTGGGTATCGTCCTAATTCTGCCCTGCATGCATTATTTGGTGTTTTTCGCTGGGTACGGAGAATGGATTTGCAGAATTCTGTGTGTAGGGTCTCGGTTTGGTGTTTATCCCATTTTTCAAGGTCATGGTTTGCTAATGGTCCCCAGATCTCACAACCATAGAGGGAAATTGGTTCTATCACAGAGTCCAGTATTTTAAGCCAGGTTTTAATTGGGATGTCTATTTTGATGTTTCTTTTGATAGCATAGAATGCCCTTCTTGCCTTGTCTCTCAGGTCCTTTACAGCTTGGTTGTAGTTCCCTGTGCTGCTGATGTTTAGGCCAAGGTAGGTATAGTTTTTTGTTTGTTCTAGTGGGATTGTATTTAGGAAAAATTTATGGTTTTGGCGGCTGGATCTTTTTTGGAATATCATGATTTTAGTTTTAGTTAGGTTCACTGTCAGGGCCCATGTCTGGGAGAATTTGTGTAGGAGATCAAGTTGCTGCTGTAGTCCTTCCTTGGTTGGAGACAGCAGCAGCAGGTCATCTGCAAAAAGTAAGCATTTGATTTCTGTGTTTGCCAAGGGGATGCCTGGAGCTGTGGACTGTTCTAACGTTTTTGCTAATTCGTTGATATATATGTTGAAGAGTGTTGGACTCAGGCTGCATCCCTGTCTAACTCCTCGGCTTTGGGGGAAAAAGTCTGTGTGCTTTTCGCCTATTTTAACTGCACATTTGTTGTTAGTGTACATTGATTTTATGATGTCATAGGTTTTCCCCCCAATGCCACTCTCCAACAGTTTGTACATCAGACCCTCATGCCAAATTGAATCGAATTCTTTTTTGAAGTCGACAAAGCAGGAGAATAATTTGCTTTTGTTTTTGTTTAATTGGTTGTCAATTAGGGTGTTTAGAGTGTAAATGTGGTCTGTTGTGCGATATTTTGGTAGAAAGCCAATTTGTGATTTGCTCAGGACATTGCTTTCTGTGAGGAAGTTTAGAATTCTGTGGTTGAGGATCATGCAGAGGATCTTTCCGAGGTTCCTGTTTACACAGATCCCGCGGTAGTTATTTGGGTCATATTTGTCTCCACTTTTGTGGAGTGGCGTTATCAGCCCTTGATTCCATGTGCTGGGGAAGATCCCAGAGCTGAGCACGATATTTAGGAGTTTTAGTATGGCTATTTGGAATTTGAGGTCGGTGAATTTGATCATTTCATTTAGAATACCGTCTGCCCCGCAGGCCTTCTTGGTTTTAAGTGTTTTTATTTTGTCTTGTAGTTCTTTTAGGTTGATTTGGGAATCTAGTGGATTCTGGTAGTCTTTTACGGCTGACTCTAGGTTTTGTAGTTTATCTTTTATTTGTTTTTGCTCTTTGTTCTTCTCGATTGGGCCAAAGAGGCTAGAAAAATGGTTCACCCATATATCTCCATTTTGGATGGGTAGTTCGTCCTGTTTTAGCTTATTAAGTCTGTTCCAGTTTTCCCAGAAGCTGTTTGTCTGTATGGAATCCTCGATCTCTTGCAGTTGGTTTCTAACATGTTGATCTCTTTTTTCTCTTACTGTTTTCTTGTATTGTTTCAGTGTTTCCCCATATTGGAGACGTGTGTTGTGGTTGTCTGGGTCTCTGTGTTTTTGGTTTGATAGTTTCCTTAATTTTTTCCTGAGATTATTGCAGTCATTATCGTACCATTTGTCATTCTCAACATTTTTTCTGGCTTTCCTGTTTGATACTTTTAGGTTTGCTAGTGAGGCTGTTAGTTCAAATATATGATTGAGGCCTTCTACTGCCCTGTTTACACTTTCACTGTTTTCTTCAAAGGTTTTTTCTAGGAACTGATCCAGTTGTGATTGGACTTGTTTTTGCCTAATAGCATTTTGGAAAGCTTCTGCGCTGTGTTCATTCCATTTGTAACGTTTTCTTATAGTATGTAGTTTGTTTGGCGTTTGTTCTTTGTGTCTGTGTGTTGATCTGTTTAGATAGGCTGTGGTTCTGTTGTGGTCTGACAGGGGTGTTTGCGGGCTGACTGTGAAAGCTCTGAGCGATGCCAGGTTTATGTCCGTGATAAAGTAATCTACCGTGCTGTTTCCCTGGGATGAGCTGTATGTATATCTACCGAAGGAGTCCCCTCGGAGTCTACCGTTAACGATGTACAGACCCAGTGAGCGACAGAGCTGTAGCAGTTGTGACCCATGTTTGTTTGTTGTTTTGTCGTGATTGTATCTCGGGGGACATGTTGGGGAGCTGATGTGTCCCCCTCCTGGTAAGTGTTTGTTTCCCTGTGTGTTGAGGGTGTCAGGCCCTTGTCCTGTTCTGGCATTTAGGTCTCCACAAATTACAATGTGACCGTGTGCCTGGAAATGGCTGATATCCTCTTCTAGTGTGGGGAAAAAGTCCTCTGTAAAGTAAGGGGATTCAATTGGGGGGATGTAGGTGGCACACAGGTAGACATTTTTTTCGGTTGTGGTAAGTTCCTTGTTTAATTCCAGCCATATGGAAGAAGTTCCAGTTTTTACTAGCTTAATGGCGTGGATTAGTTCTGATTTGTACCATATTAGCATACCTCCAGAGTCCCTTCCCTGGGTGACTCCTGCCAGTTTTGTAGATGGTACCACGAGTTCTCTGTAGCCAGTAGGACAGCCAGTGGGGCCGTCCCCTCTGTGCCATGTCTCTTGTAGAACAATGATGTCTATGTTTGCAATCTCTTTGGCAAAGTCTGGGGTTCTGCTCTTGATGCCAAGGGCAGTCGACCTCAAACCTTGTATATTCCAGGATGATATAGTGAGTGATTTGTACTCCATTGTTCACATTGTTGTTACATTCCAGAGGTTCTGCCCTGGGCCCATGCTGTGTAGAATTCCCTGAACATCTGCTCGATGCTGTGTGTGCTGGGGATGGCTCTGGTCACCGCCTGTGCGTATGTGTATGGTTGGAGAGGGAGGGGGAGAGTGGGCGGTGGTGAGGCTGATGCAAGAGTGTATGGGATGGACATCAGTGGTGTGGGTGAGCTGTGTGTGGGATGAGGTCTGGGTGGAGCAGTGAGGATATGCATCAGGGGTGTGGGTGGGCCGCCCTGTTGTGTGGCATGGGGTCTGGATGGGGCGGAGGGGTGTCTAGGAGAGGGTCTGCTAGGTTGATAGGGGTGGTGACGTCTAGTAGAGTGTCCTCTGTGTGCAGTGCGGTGTCCTCTGGGTGTAGGATGTTGTCCACGGTGGTTGCGTGTGTAGGGTGTTGTGTCTGTAGGGTAGTCGCGGTCGAGTGCAATGTCCTTCAGGCTCTTTGCAAAGGTTGGGATATCAGCCTTGCGGATGTGTACCTGGTCGTGTAGGCTTCCCTTGTGCAGGGTTGGGTGTTCTGCGAAGTGGACCTTACTCTTCCTTGCACAGATTCTGGAAGTCTGTGCGTTGATTGCGTTGATGTAGTCGTATTCGACGTCGCCTCTGTGTAGCAGTGCCGAGATGACTACTTCTGCGTTGGGGAATGTTGAGGTGGCTTTTTCTATCATTCCCTTGGTAGATGTGACCATCTCGTGGTCTTCCTGTACCCATATGTCGTTTGTGCCGGTGTGGATTATTATATGGCTGGGGGAGCCCAGCCGGTCCCTTGTCAATAACTCCATCGCACGTGCTGTGTTTCGACATCTGATGTGTTCAACTCTGTGCTTTGGGAACAGCTTTCTTGCATCGATGTATTTCCCATTTGAGTCAGTCAGGAGTACAATTTCTGGTTTTTGTAGCTGGCGGTTTTCTGGAGGTGTAGCAGTGGGGGAGGGTTGTGGTGGGTCCTCTTCTTGAACGATCTCTTGGGAGAGTACTTTACTTTGAGGTACCGCTGATTGGTCAGGGTTATCTGGTATTTCTAACCCTTCCTGCTGATTGCTGGTTGGTCTTGCTTCCCTTTCAAGCTTTTCTATCTCTCTCCTCAGTTGCCCTATTTCCTTTTCTGTCGTTTTCCTTAGCTGTTCTGTGTCTTTTCTCATACTTTCCCTAGTCTCTGCTATTTCCTTTTCCTGTCTTTCTTTTAGCTTTGCTAGCTCCTTTCTCATGTCTTCCTTTAGCTGTCTTATCTCCTTTCCCATATGTTCCCGTAGCTGTACCAACTCCTGTCTGAGCTTAGGCTCACTCTCTTCCTGTTCCTTTGTGGCACTGGCCCTGGGAACTGTCTGTTCTTGCGTATACCCCAACAGCTGTTGCTCCATCTGTACTTGCCTATATTCTAATCTAAAGAATTGGTCAGCCAAGTTTGGCTCTATGGTGTGAGCTTTTGGAGCACTGATTGGTGGGGGTGGGGGTGGACTCTCTACTGTGGCTGGATGTATTGTCTTGTCTATGTCTATACTGGTTGGAGTGCACTTTTCTTGTGCCATCTCCCTGATTTTGGTGAAGTCATTCTTTATGGGTGTTCTATTTCCCTGGATTGTTACTCTTCCAGTTTTGTAAATGTTTACAGTGGTGGTTCCTTCCTCTGAGTGCATTTTAAGGCTACATCCATCAGTCAGTGGTACCTTTTTTATCTCTGTGTAGTGCTCTTGTGTGGCTTCAATCCATGCCTGAGGTCTATGTGTGAAAAAGATTAGGTTTGTTTCATTCTTCTTTTTGTCATAGTCTGCATAAAGTGTCTCTATGTTATTTGTCAGGAGTTCAGTCTTGTAATTCTCCTTATCCTTAACCTTAGCTGATGTTGGATATTCAATTGGTATCGGTGTTGTGGGTGTGTGTGCTGTTGCTGTAGCTAGTGGCTCGGTTGCCATGGCTTCCATTGTTCAGGCTCACACCTGGCTCACCTAGCTTCACGCCCCTGTCTAACACCCCTCCCCCGGTACTTTCCTTTGTTATGCTACTTTGCTGCTTGCTTCTACTACTACTAATACTACTATTATATGTGTCTAAATGTTTAAACTGTTCCCATGCAGTTTACTATGATTCTACAGTATTCTATTTTACTACAGTCTTACAACAATCTTACTACACTTCAATGTCTCTAGACTAGAGTTCTGCAATGTATCTCCAAACTTCAGGCTTACTTACTCAAGTTTGTTGTGTGTCTTTTCTGGTAAAGGAGCAAGTTTTAACTCCAAATGTTTTGTTGAGTGGTAAAAAGCTGTTTTATTCCTTGTTGTCCTTGTTGTCCTTGGTAGATCCTTTTTGGTCTTTGTGAAAAGTGTTGAAAGTATTTCACAAAAGTCTTTAAAAAGTGTTCCAGGGATCCAAGGGCTCAGGAGCTCAAACAATCACAACCTCTCACCTCAAGAGTCAGAGCACTACTCCACACACACACACACACACACACACACACACACACACACACACACACACTATACGGGGGAGAGAGATATGGACATGGCCGCACATTCCTGCCGGGCGGTAACTCACTCTCTCCCTCCCTCTGTCTCTGTGTCTCTCTTTGTGTGTGTCTCTCTCTCTCTCTCTCTCGAAAAGATTGGAGAAAGGTCAGAGACTGTTTTCTTTTCATTCTTATTGTTTTGTGAGATCCAGGGTTATTGATAAAACATTCAGGGCTGTATAGTCCCGCTCATCCAGGCCTGACGACACAACAGCCATCCTGAGGTTTTCCATCTGAAGAACAGAATGCAGACCGCCATGTTGAAACCAGTCATCAAGTTACACAGAATAGGTATGTACTGATTTAGCTACAGTTTACAGTAATCATTTAGTATAGTAGATAGATATGTACTGTTTAACTACATTAACCCGTTAAGACTTGAGGCCCATTCTAAAAATGTCTTCTAAATCCTAACAGTTTTCTTTAAAAAATTATGTTGCTAAATCAGCGGTGCTTTTTAACAGAGTAGATATCATTTCCATATATAGATATAATATTCTGGTGGACTTTGGGAGTTTGATACTTTTATCAGGCTTTACTTACATAGGATCCATTAAAAAGCTAAAAGTAGGCCTATTCATTGTCTCCGCCAGGCCGAACGGCATGGCGAGAGAGTATGTTTTGCACCCTGTCCGTCCGTCCGTGTGTGTGTGTGTGTGTCCGTCCGTGTGTCCTGTCGGTCCGTTAGCAGCTAATCTCCGGCACCGTTGACCCGGTCGCTGCGAAACTGCACACACTCCCTGGATGCCAATTCAGAACCTCTGCCTCAAATTTTTCACATGGGCCTGTTTTAGCGCCACCAGGAGGCCGATTTGTGCAAAACCCATTTTTTAAATATTACTCCTACAGATTTTATCCAAACGTCATGCAAATCGGTACACAGTATCTCTATAGTCATGTGATCAACACGGAACTGTCCGATTTCCCATATTCCATCCTCATTGGCTAAGGTTGGCTTCCAAAGTTTGCAGGATTGGTCCTTTTTGAACAAAATGCCTCAAATCATGAACGCAGCTTGGGATTCCTCTGAAATTTCACACACACATTCCCACTAGGCCAAGGAAGAAATGCCACCCTTTTCACATTGGCCTGTTATAGCGCCACCAGCAGGTCTAATTTAGCAAAACACATTTTTGGAACAAAATGCCTCAAATCATGAATGCAGTGTCCGATTGCCGTGAAAGGCCTAAGAATAAATGGCACCCTTTTCATATTGGCCTATTATAGCGTCATCAGGAGGAGCACTTTTTCTAGCTTGATGACTGAAGCAATAGCCATGTTGTTTAATAATAACCACTAATTAAATTATAATTGCATTCAATTATAATGTATCACTTAGATACATGGAGTGTATGTGTACACTGTATATGGGACTGGAGTTTATCCTGACATAAATAATATACATAAAGCGACAGTAAAAGAGTAACATTCCCAATCTCTCAGAAAGAGAGTTTTTTTTGGGGGGGTGTGTTTGCCAGAGAGCGATAGAGCAAGCCAGAGAGCAAGAGAGAGAGGGAGACGCACCTTCCAACAACAAAAAAAAATCAAATATTGCCATGGTAATTTGCATATCAAAAACCCAAGGAACTACACAAATGAACATGAATGGCCGTGGCTGCATATCAGTGAGGTGTGTAAGGGGAGGTCTTATATAGTTATATGGGCCTTTGACACATGGGTAAGGGTTGCCACGCAAAAAGGGTGAAATCCTCCAAAACAGGAGAAACTAGAAAAAGTTCTCCTCGGAGCACAGATCTCCGCCAGGTCAGGTATGTTAGTGGGGGCCAGCAATGTTCGGAATTCGCCAATCAGGCTGGAATGTGAAAAATCGGACGGATCACTTGACTTAACAGATAATACGTACCGATTTGCGTGATGTTTGGACAACATTTGTAGATGCAAAATGTTTTGCAAAAATTTACCTCATGGTGGCGCTATAATAGGGCAATGTAGAAAGGTTGGCCTTTGTTCCTCAACGTAGTGCAAATGTGCTTGCAAAACTTCACCGCAATCGGATGCTGCGCTCATGATTTGCGGCATTTTGTTCCAAACAGGCCACTCCTGCAAACTTAAGATGTCAATCTTAGCCAATTAGGGAGTGTGTGTGCACAGTTTTGCTCTGAACAAGCCAACGGTGCCGGAGATTAGCTGATCACAGACGGACGGACACACACACGGAAACACGGACGGACGGACAGGGTGCAAAATGTATTCTCTCGCCATGCCTTTCGGCCTGGCGGTAACAAAAATGGGGTGTGGCTTTAAACAACGCTAAAAAAGGCCAGGATACCATCTAAGGCCAGGAGGCCATATGGTGGCCAAAGAAATGAACTATTATTCGCTATGACTCTGAAAAAGTGTTCAAAGGAGTTGCATATTTTATTTAAAACTACTGTTTTTATTACAAGCCTATGTTTAGCTTGCCGGAAGCTGTTATGAATTATGACTGTAATTTTGTTATTGTTTTTCATTGATGGACTGTTGAATACCACCCAACATGAGCAGTAGTGATGCGCGGGTCAGGTTTTTCCATAACAGCCGCCCCGCCACGGAGCCCAACCCGTCCCGTAAAACAATATATAAATCAAAGACTCGGCCCGCGCGCGACCCGTGGTGGAGGAAAAAAAGCGCTCTTCTAAGTACCCAAAGTCACTTTAAATGTCTACAGTAGCACAATATTGTAATGGACTAAATAAATAAGCATTTTGTTCAAAATAGGGTTCTTAATTGTTCATTGACAGCAAAAAGACATTTGACTTGTCTCTTTTTCTGAGAATGTGTTCTTTCTCTCTAAATAGCCTAAACATATAGCTCTGTCTCTCTGAGAAATATAGAAAATAAACAAAATAAGCTGTCTCTGATCATGTATTCTTAAACAATCTACAAATGGAATTATCAAAAGGCCTAGCGTTAGGTCCTTAAACAACAGGATTGTTTATTTTGTGCAGCTATTATTTCGCATTAATTTAAACTATGTTTTTGTCACCATAGAACTTAAAACATGAATAGGTCTAATAAAGCCATGCAGCAGGCCTAATTATTTTATAAACAATTATTTTTCTGCAGGAATTAAAATATCAACCTGCATGAATGAGGCAAACCGAATTAATAGCCAATGCATTTTTGGACTGTGTGTGTGTGTGTGTGTGTGTGTGTGTGTGTGTGTGTGTGTGTGTGTGTGTGTGTGTGTGTGTGTGTGTGTGTGTGTGTGTGTGTGTGTGTGTGTGTGTGTGTGTGTGTGTGTGTGTGTGTGTGTGTGTGTGCGTGCGTGCGTGCGTGCGTGCGTCGCTCTCTCTCCCTCTCTCGCGCACATGGATGCACACACATGACATACATAGGCCTATATTCCTTTACATCTTAACAACCCTGATATTAACTAATAGTAATATATAACCTTAACCTATATTGCAGGTAGGCTATACATGCATCTATAACATATCAATGTACTTTATCATGACTGACTGTGTAGAAAAAGAATGGAATCCACAGTTCCCGGATTTAATCTATTTCGACGCGCTTCGAGCACACGACCAGCTGAGCTGAAAATGCGTTGTGACGCATTGTGAGCTTGCAGATCGGCTATTTTCAAAAGGCCGAAATGTATATAGGGCTACCTGAAGTGGTTAATGTGTGTTTTGTAATATTAATCAAAATCTTCAAAGTAACTAGTAACTAAAGTTTTCAAATAATTGTGGTGGAGTAAAAGTACAATATTTGCCTCTGAGATGTAGTGGAGTAGAAGTAAAAGTATATGAAATTGGAAATACTCAAGTAAAGTACAAATACCTAAACATTTTACTTAAGTACAGTACTTAAAGGGGAATACCACTCATTTTCATTCATTTAGAACTGGATAATTGATTGAGGCCATGTGATCAGTGACATACGCAGGGTGTACTTTTGGCTGAGGGGAAGGAGCCAAAAGTCCACCCTGCATATGTCACTGATCACATGACCTCAATCAATTATCCTTTTCTAGGCAACATTGAAGGGGGGGGGGACTTTTTTCTCTCTAAGGTGTATTAAAGACATAGTTCAATGTTGAAAATGAGTGGTCTTCCCCTTTAAGTACTGTAGATGTACTTAGTTACTTTACAGCACTGCATATGGGTATGAAGCATCAACTGACGGTGAGAATTCGCTAATGTTACCGCTGCCGAATTAATGACATTTTCGCCAGAAACAGACCGTATCAAATATGAGTGACTGACTATCGTAAACAATACAGAGCCACCTCCCTGACAATAGCGCCGGGACAATTTGTTTATTTTTGGACCACAATTCTTATTTAAGACGATTCTAAGATGACCCAATGTTATTTTCCATAGAGGAAAAACTTCCGTGACCCAGGGAATGAGTGATGTCAGGACTTAGGTAGTCTATGTTGCCCAAATAATCAAAAAACTGTTGAAAAATCCAACCAGAAATCCAAGCGAGACACCTTCACACTTGAGGAAGTTGAAAAAGTTTGAACACCACTTATATAGCAGGTTTTTCATATGTTTTTCAGAAAAACTGCTAGGATTTAGAAGGCATTTGTATAAACGTCCTCAGGCCTAAATGGCCTTCTACAACTAATTGTGATGAATCCAGTCTGAAAACTGCTGATGGTCACTTTGAATAACAGAAAAAGCATGTGACACTTATATTCTGGTATGAGTAAAATTATTAGCAATTCTATTTTTTGCTTAATTAGACCTAAACGGATAGGACACAACCTTTTGTTCAAACATCCCACCCCTGGTCTTCATGTAAAGGCTGACTGATTTTGTGCTTTCTATCTCAGATACCTGTCCTGCCCTGTCCTCAGTTACACCAAGCTGCTGCTGTGACCAGTGTGGAAAGAAATTCACTTCAGTTTCTAAACTCAAGAGACACCAACGCACCAACCCTAACCCTAACCCTAACCCTGAAGAGAAGCCTTACTGTTGTGACCAGTGTGGGAGAGGCTTCAGTCAAATGTCTCACCTTGAGAGACACAAGATAATTCACACTGGAGAGAAGCCTTACTGTTGTGACCAATGTGGGAGAGGCTTCACTCAAATGGGGAGCCTTGAGGAACACAATAGAATTCACACTGGAGAGAAGCCTTACTGCTGTCACCAATGTGGGAGAGGCTTCACTCAAAGGTCTACCCTTGAGAGACACACGATAATTCACACAGGAGAGAAGCCTTACTGCTGTGATCAATGTGGGAGAGGCTTCAGTGTAATGGGGAGCCTTGAGAAACACAGGAGAATTCACACTGGAGAGAAGCCTTACTGCTGTGACCAGTGTGGGAGGGGCTTCACTCAAATGTCATACCTGGTGATGCACAAGAGAATTCACACTGGAGAGAAGCCTTACTGCTGTGACCAATGTGGGAGAGGCTTCACTGTAAGGTCAAGACTGGTGACGCACATGAGAATTCACACTGGAGAGAAGCCATACCGTTGTGACCAATGTGGGAGAGGCTTCAGTGTAATGGGGAGTCTTGAGAAACACAAGAGTTACTGGAGAGAAGTCTTACAGCTGTGACCAGTGTGGGAGAGGCTTCACTCAAATAGGGAACCTTGAGACACACAAGAGAATTCACACTGGAGAGAAGCCTTACAGCTGTGACCAATGTGGGAGAGGCTTCACTCAAATGGGGAGCCTTGAGGAACACAAGAGAATTCACACTGTAGAGAAGCCTTACTGTTGTGACCAATGTGGGAGAGGCTTCACTCAAATGGGGAGCCTTGAGAGACACAAGAGAATACACACTGGAGTGAAACCATTTGGGTGTGAAATATGTGGGAAGTGTTTCACTCAGTATGGAACATTAAAAACACATAAGCGCAGCCATGCTGGAGAGAGAAGCCTTTCTGCTGTGACCCATCCAGGACCATCTGGAGAGAGAAGCCTTTCTGCTGTGACCCATCCAGGACCATCTCTATCTAACAGGGGGAACCTGAAGACCACCAGGACCTCAGTAAGTTTAATTCTCTGTTTCTTTCTCTCAGGTCCAGGCTGTAAACAGTTCCACTATTAGACAGGGATGGGTATCAGTAATGTGAAAATACAATCCAAGGGAGTGTGTATTTCACACACCGGATCCTCAGTAATACACCTTCCAAGTGCGAAGTCGATTGTATTAGTGGTTTTCAGTATATTGTAGTTTAAGTGTTCATGTGCGCACGCACGCACGCACGCACGCACGCACGCACGCACGCACGCACGCACGCTCACACTCACACTCACACTCACACTCACACAGATGGAGGGGAGCAGAACAGAGGGCATATACTATATATATGTATGAAGTTTGTTTATTTGGATCCCCATTAGCTACTACATTAGCAGCAGCTACTCTTCCTGGGGTCCACACAGAATTACACACAGAAAATAAATTACATTGCATTACATAACATGAAAACATTTTACATGACAATATCAAAAAACTGTTAAACACTTAAAATACAACCAAAATGGTAAAAAATAATAGTCAATCTCGATTATTTGGTGTAGTAGCCTAAATTAATGTTCTTAATGATACCTCAACAACCATAGTTACAAATTCAGGTTCACAAATACAGTTATACTATGTAAAAACATTAAACAGCGTGCAATTAGCCGTAAGTTGTGGGTCCTTGGCACGAAAAGGTTTGAGAACTACTGATTTCTAGAATCGGCCTCAGGTCAGTTCACCTAAAAGATTGCTTAATTTCTATCAATTACACACGCCATGAAGCCTTGAATTTATGGAGATTTATTTTTATTTTTGTCGCATTCCTAAGCCAATACTTTGATGAACAAAAATCTCCATGAATTCAAGGCTTCATGGGGTGTGTAATTGATAGCGAATAAGTCATTATTTTGGGTGAACTACTCCTTTTAATGGTTTACTTTGACATGAACCTGATGGATGTCAACATGTTCCTCTCTCTCACAGGCTCCGCTGAGCAGCTCTGAATCATCTGATGAGTCATCTGATGGGTTTTGAGTGAGTTTTTGAAGGAGAGTAGGGAGGGGGCATTTGTTAGATGGTTGGGGAGTGCATTCCAGAGGGAGGGGGCAGCAACAGAGAAAGCCCCATCCCCCCAGGTACGGTCCTTGGCTTGTTGTCTCCGCCAGGCCGAAAGGCATGGCCGAGACTTGAATTGAATTGACTATGTTTTGCACCCTGTCCGTCCGTGTGTCCGTCTGTCTGTGAGCAGCTAATCTCCGGCACTGTTGGCCCGGTCGATGCGAAACTGTGCACGCACACTCCCTGGATATCAAAGCCGAACTTCTGCCCCAAATGTTTCAGATTGTCCTGTTATAGCGCCAACAGGAGGCCGATTTTAGTCCTACAGATTTTGCCAAACGTCACGCAAATCGGTAAACAGTATCTCTATTGACGCCTTAACAGACAACGTTACACTGATAAGAACCAGTATGCACGCGCAGGTCGGCAGCAAAAGAACTCCACCGCTCTTAAGATGCAATGTAAAAGTGGTCACAGCCTCACGTGTAAAAATGCATCCCATCAAACTTTCAGATGCTGTTTTTCTCCCAGTGTGGAGGAAGAATGCTTAAGAATTTTGCTGTGATCTCTTGCTCTTGAGATACAGAATCCTTGGATTTTGTTGTGTGTAAATAATAATAATTCAAAGCAGTTGTCCCCCAAACCCCACCTCCAGTGGCTGTCATAAGAACGGAGGGAGCACTCTATGATCATGGCACCAGTACCTGCTCTTGCTCTCGCAGCTGAGCCTAATTTATGCTCCGTCCCGTGAAGGTGTCGAGTGCAGAGAACGGCCGAGAATAGCAGACCTCCAAGCTCACAGCGGTCGCAATACCGTTGCGCTATGAAGTATATATGTCTCGCTAGGGCGCACCCCACTAGCCAACACACAAGAGGGGGTTGAATGAACTGAAACCAGTGCACCCAAAAACAACAGGTCTGGGGATCTGTTGGGAATTTATTACATGAAACAGTCACCTGTGCGTCCAGTCTCAATGTTGGTAAACAAATAATTGGTCTATAGTCATGTAATCAACACGGATCTGTCCGATTTTCCATATTCCATCCTGATTGGCTAACATTGGCTTGCAAAGTTCGCAGGATTGGTTCGTTTTGAACAAAATGCCTCAAATCATGAACGCAGCATGCGATTTCCGTGAAATTGTGCACGCACATTCCCACTAGGCTGAGGAAGAACTGCTACTTGAACATTTTCAAATCAGCCTCATGGTGACTCTACAGCAGGCCAATTCGCGGTTTTACCTATAACTGTACTGATCTGCGCGAAACTTTGCACGCACACTCCCTAGAGGCCAAGGAAAAACCTCTGCCCTGCATTTTTCACATTTGCCTTTTAGAGCACCACCAGGAGGCCGATTTGTGCAAAAAAAATTATGATATTACTCCTACAGATTCTGTCCAAAAATCACGCAATTCGGTACATCTCTATAGTCATGTGATCAAGACGGATGTCAGATATTTCATATTCCTAAGATTGGCTTCCAAAGTTTGAAGGATAGGTCAGTTTTGAACAAAATGCCTCAAATCATGAACGCAGCGTGCAATTTCCGAGAAATTTTGCACGCACATTCCCACTAGGCCGAGGAAGAAATGCCACCCTTTTCACAAGGGCCTGTTATAGCGCCACTAACAGATCTAATTTAGCAAAACACATTTTTGGAACAAAATGCCTCAAATCATGAATGCTGCGTCCGATTGCCGTGAAAGGTCTAAGAAGAAATGGCACCCTTTTCACGTTGGCCTATTATAGCGCCACCAGGAGGCCACGATAACTTACTTGACCTAGCGGAGACCTGTGCACCGAGGAGCATTTTTTCTAGTTGAACTGATAAGTTCAAGAAGGGACACTGACCTGATCCTTATTTTTGGGAATCAATCATTGACACTCATCTTCCATGTTCAAACAGCTCATTTACACAATATATAATACAGGTTGTTAACCACTTCAACCCCCTTGCAGTGGTGGAAAAAGTACTACCTTGTTTTACTTAAGTAAATGTATCAATACTGCAATGTAGAAATAATATGTTACAAGTAAAAGTCCGGAATTCAAACCTGTACTTGAGTAAACGTACAACAAAGGTATTGGTATCAAAATGTACTTAAAAGTACCAAAAGTAAAAGTACTCATTATGCAGAATGTCCCATTTTAAGTTTTCAAATCTATAAAAATATTTTGAAAATAGCAGATATACAAGCTCATAATGCGTCGCATTGCGATGCATTGTGAGCTTGTAGATCGTCTATTTTCAAATGGCCGAAATGTATATATGGCTGAAGTGGTTAATGTATGTTTTGTAATAATTATCCAAATCTACAAAGTAACTAGTAACTAAAGTTATCAAATAATTGTAGTGGAGTAAAAGTATAATATTTGCCTCTGAGATGTAGTGGAGTAGACGTAAAAGTACTGAAAACTGGAAATATTCCACTAAAGTAAAAAATACCTCAAAATTGCACTTAAAAATTACATTCAGTAAATGTACTTAGTTACTTTCCACCTCTGCCCCCTAGACTTGGTAAACTTGACCTCAGTTGCCTCTGTATACATTTTGTTCTATCTACACCAAATCTCTTAGCCGATCTACAAGCTCACGACGTGACACGATGTGACGCGTTGTGAGCCTGTAGATTGGCTATTTTTGGCTAATGTTAGCCCCCAAAATATAGATGCTAGGGTCAAGTGGTTAATATGATATAAGAACTCTACATACACACAGTTAGATTTGATCGTTTGACTGGAAGTCCATTATTCTTCTTGGAAATAAGTGACGGTCGGCCGAGTGTCTCTTATTGTAATTTCAGGGAGTTGGTATTAACCCTATGTGTGATGACCAACTAGCAGGGTCCTCTGGACCAGTGGTGTAAAATAACTAAGTACATTTACTCAAGTACTGTACTTAAGTACAATTCTGAGGTATTTTTACTCTACTGGAGTACTTCAAATTTTCCGTGCTTTTACTTCTACTCCAC
This sequence comes from Gymnoscopelus braueri, assembly GCF_963280865.1. Lineage (NCBI taxonomy): Eukaryota > Metazoa > Chordata > Actinopteri > Myctophiformes > Myctophidae > Gymnoscopelus > Gymnoscopelus braueri. Next base: position 14,049,040 of record NC_137612.1, on the reverse strand, counting down.
TACATCTCAGAGGCAAATGTTGTAGGCTACCTTTACTCCACTACAATTATTTGTAGTGGAGTTACTAGTTACTTTGTAGATTTTGATTATTATCACAAAACATACATTAACCACTTCAGCCCTATATACATTTAGGCCATTTGAAAATAGCCGATCTACAAGCTCACAATGCGTCGCATCGACTATTTTCAAATGTTAAACTTCAACATTGGGACAAAAATGGGACATTCTGCATAATGAGTACTTTTTACTCTTGGTACTTTAAGGACATTCTGATACCAATACTTTTGTACTTTTGTAAATTTTTAATTCCGAAATTTTACTTGTAACAGAGTATTTTTTACATTGTAGTACTGATACACATTGATACTTTTACTCAAGTACAAAAAAAAGGTACTTTTTCTACCGCTGCTCTGGACACCCCGGAGGATGCACCTGTGTGATCTGTGTACTTACATTTACCATAGTTGCCATAGTTAGCATAGTTACCATAGTTACCATAGTTGCCATAGTTACCATAGTTTGAGCTTTTATTTAGAGCCGCTGAGTTTGTTGTTGGATAATTAGTCTGTGTGAATTAAAGCAGCAATATGTAACTTTTTTTAATGAATGAAATGTAATCTGTAATGTAGAGTATGGAGTGGTTGTATTTTGTCACCCTGCTCTTCTATTGAGACATTAAGATCGTGTCAAAGGTCACGTCTCACCTAGACACAGGATCTGACAGGATTCTGACCTGATGGTCAGGATTCAATTTATCCCCTGAGCAAGCAGGTTGGCTCTATTAGCTCAAAGGTAAAACTGTCAGCACTTAAGCAGGAAATTGTTTAAAATGTTTATTCGTAAAAAAAAAAGCTAAACATTTTTGGTCTGCTTCCATAGTAAGCTTGGTGTGACTTGTAACTAGTTCTACGATAAATTACTATAATGTAATCAATCAATCATTTTTAGCTTTTTCTCTCCTTTTGTGCCTTTTATTATCAATTCCTTTTGTGAAAGATGTTTTAACAGTGTTCTTAAATCATGTAATGCACATTCAGCACATCAAACGTCATTATCGTTGCTGTCGGGCAGAAACCTAAAAAATGTCAACGTTTCATGTTTCTTTCCCGTCATTTAAAGCAGCACTATGTAGTTTGAGGTGTCAGTGGCCACTTTGGACACAAATAACGGCAGCCAACGTCTTTGACTTCATTACCCAAGAGTCTCTGCAAGCATGTCCGGTGAGGACGCGCTGTGATTGGCCAGTCTGCTCTAACTGGCAGTTCTGCCTTATTAGAGTACAGAAGTCCTGACGTCACTCGTTCATCCCCTGGGTCGTAAAGTAATTTCTCTATGGAGAATAACATTGGGTCATCTTAGAATCGTCTCATATAAGAATTGTGGTCAAAAAATAAACAAACTGTCTCGGCGATATTGTCAGGGAGGTGGCTCTGTATTGTTTATGATAGTCAGTCACTCATATTTGATACAGTCTGTTTCTGGCGAAAAATTTACTAATTCAGAGGAAGTAACATTAACGTTTTCTCACCGTCAGTTAATGCTTCATATCCATAAGAGTCAAATCGCCAGGATCATTTGTTTATTTTTGGAACACAGTTCTTTTTTGACGCGATATTAAACATGTCTATGGGAATTCAGAATGGTGTAGGATCCAGGTTAGGTAGGATGCATAAATTACATCATACTTCGGTGCTCTATGCCAGGATGAAACTCATTGTCTCCGCCATACAGTGGTGTAAAGTAACTAGGTACATTTACTCAAGTACTGTACTTAAGTACAATTTTGAGGTACTTTAATTTTACTGGAGTATTGTCGTCTGTTTGTATATAACACGCCTATTGCCTGTATTGTATCGAACATTGTTCCTACTTTAAATAAAATTCCTGGGCTCATTTACAGTGTGCAGACTTTCCTTCCTCTCCTCAATGTAAATTTCCCCCAAATTAATTAATTATAATTACGTTAAATGGGCTGTAAACAGGAAATACCCTGTTTGGGCATTTCCTGCTGAGAGCAGGGACTAAACACCTCACGTGATGACACACTTAGGTGAGTCAGAGTTTCAATGATGTCATCAGAATCCCCAAGGTATGCCAGTCTTCTGATAATATACATGCATCGCCATATTCTGTCTATATTAATATTTCTCCCCCTCCACAGACCTTTAAAGAAAAACTACATCTTGTATTATCATGACGTTGAAACACATTTTTATATAGTTAACATTTTAAATCATTCTAATTTGGCTGGGTGGTTTATAACATATTATTCTGTGGTCTGACAAAATACAGGGTCTTTCATTTAAAGGCTTTTACAGTATAGAATGGGATCACAGAGATAAAAAAAATAGCCTCATATAACAGGGGTCCCTGAAATTGATAACATTTCAGAACTACTGGAGTGGACTTACCACCATCCGTGGTTATAGAATCCAACCAGGTGTGGACTTCCTGCATTGTAGTTTCCAAACGTTCCACCTTAGATTGGAACGGAAGATGGATCCATAGATTGGTGGCAGGGGACAGCAGTCCTGGACTAGCTGACAAAGCGGAAGAAAGGTATGTGTTTGTCCTGGATCTTTAATGCCTAAAGTGAATATTGAACATTATGGGTTTGAACATTTGGTTGATGAAATTATTTGTATTGCAGTTTGTGTTGCTGTGAGTCCATTCGTGCCGTGGGCACAATAATAGGGATAAGACAATAGGAATTAAAAGCATAATAGCCATACATAATCAACTAAGGAAAAAAGCATTCCAAGGTGTTCCAGCCTGTATTTGGACCCCCATTAGAAAACAGTTTGTGCCAGGGACCCCCAAATCTTGTATGCTCCTACTCAAACACTTTAATATGCTTGAACTGTTCCTACCTAATCTGCTGAATATAGAAGATACTAGTTGGTTACATAAAGTAATGTGGCAGCTACTAACCCTAACCCTAGTGTATATAATAATAATATAATATAAAGATAAAGCGTAATATAATATACCAAGCTCATGTGTGCATGTGTAGCCTACATTGATGTTCTCTTTTTTTTTGCTCTTTTTAGCAATCTCTCTCTTTCTCCCTAGCACAACCTTGAACACACACACACACACACACACACACACACACACACACACACACACACACACAATATACGTGGGAGAGAGATATGGACAAGGCCGCACATTCCTGCCGGGTGGTAACTCACTCTCTCGCTCTCCCCCTCCTTCTCTCTCTCTCTCTCTCTCTCTGTCTGTCTGTCTGTCTGTCTGTCTGTCTGTCTGTCTGTCTCTCTCTCTCTGTCTCTCTCAGAAAAAAGAAAGAATAACTCACTTATTTTCTCTGGATGAACAACATTATGGAAGGCTGTGAAGCTAGTAGATTGTAATAGATCTGAAACTGTTTTCTTTCTATCCAATTTTTTTTGTGAGATCCGGGGTTATTGATAAAACATTCAGGGCTGTATAGTCCCGCTCATCCAGGCCTGACGACACGACAGCCATCCTGAGGTTTTCCATCTGAAGAACAGAATGCAGACCGCCATGTTGAAACCAGTCATCAAGTCACACAGAATAGGTAAGTACTGATTTAGCTACAGTTTACAGTAATCATTTAGTATGGTAGATATGTACTGTTTAACTATATTAACCCATTAAGACCTGAGGCCGATTCTAAAAATGTCTCCCTAAATACAGTTTTCTGAAAAAAATTATGTTGCTAAATCAGTGGTGCTCAAACAGGCCCAGATATAGCCCAATTTGCGCCCTATAGGCAAAACCTCAGACCGTTAGATAAAAGGAGATTTTTCTTTTTTTTGTTTTTGTTTTTTGTTCTAGGGGAGTTGTTGGGGGGGGGGGGGGCATTTTTAACAGAGTAGATATAATTTCCAGTATTCTGGTGAATTTGGGGAGTTTGATACTTTTATCAGGCTTCACTTACATAGGATCCATTAAAAAGCTAAAAGTAGGCCTATTCATTTGATGACTGAAGCAATAGCCATGTTGTTTAATAATAACCACTAATTAAATGATTGCATTTAATTATAATGTATCAGTTAGATACATGGATTGTATGTGTACACTGTGGGACAGGAGTTTATCCAGACATACAGTAATATAGATAAAGCGACAGTAAAAGAGTAACATTCTCAATCTCTCAGAAAGAGAGTTCTTTTGGGGGGGTGTGTGTGCCAGAGAGTGAACCAGGGAAACTCTCCCCTGTCAGGTGATAAGAAGGTCAGACGGCTCTCATGCATTGAAGGAGGCATGAGCTCGGCCCTGGCCTCTCTAGGTTGGCAGAGGGAAGGTAGTGCCCAGGATTACACGCTTAGGCATTTGCACGAGGGTGAAAAAATAGGGGTTACAAAATCGTGGGATAAAAATGTAATAAAAAAGAAATAAAAGGATTCTCTTGGTGAAAACAGGAGGGTTGGCAGGTATGCACAAGCAAACTCTGACGCCTCCGGCGCCCTCAAAATATAAAGCCAGGTGTCCCTGAGATTGACAGGGTCGCGGAGTCACGGTGGCCCCGCCGACCACCTCCAAGCAAAACACTCAGCATATAGCCAACACTGTTTCAAAAATGTCTCGGATGGCTTTTGTCGAGCCCTGACCATCTTTATATAACTGCTGTGATCTACAAGCTCACAATGCCGCGATGCGACACACATTGTGATCTTGTAGATCGGCTATTTTCTTTTTTTTAATTTATTTTTTTATCCCACGATTTTGTAACCCATATTTTTTCACCCACTGCCAATTGCCTATGTAATCTTGGGCGCTACTCTCCCTCTGCCAGCCTAGGGAGGGCCCAAGCTGAAGCTCATGCCTCCTTCAATGCATGAGGAGCAAGCAGGCCGCTTCTTTTCACCTGACAGGGGGGACGTTCCCTGGTTAGACGTAGCGCGTGGAAGGAACACGTTATCCCAACCAGTTCCCCCTCCATCAGGTGCCCTGGCTGACCAGGGGGAGGCAGTATAGTGACCAGGATTACTGCATAGATCAGTTATTTTCAAATGGCCGAAATGTATATAGGGCTGAAGTGGTTAATGTATGTTTTGTAATAATAATCCAAATCTACAAAGTCACTAACTAGAGTTTTCATATACTGTAATTGTAGTGGAGTAAAAGCACAATATTTGAGATATTGAGATGTAGTTGAGTAGAAGCAAAAGTACTGAATATTGGAAATACTCCAGTAAAGTAAAAAAGAACATACCTCAAAAGTGTCTTAAAGGGATAGTTCACACCCAAAAAGACTTTTTTTCTATCACACCCCATGGAGACTTGAATTCATGGAGACTCGGTAGGAGACTCTGTAATTGATAGAAAATAAGTATTCTTTTGGGTGAACTATCCCTTTAAGTACAGTACTTGAGTAATTGTACTAAGTTACTTTACAAGGAGGAACCTGCAGACCACCAGGACCTCAGTATGTTTCATGCTCTCTTTTAGCGAATTCCCGCCAAGTGACTTTTGTTGTAATGTTGGCACTAAACTAGAGATGGACGTTTAGGCATTTCTTTGTAAACGTGTACATGTGACGGTTGCCAACTGAGTCACATGTAACTGTGCCAATTTACTGGTTGAGTAATGACACCTTTTTTGGTTTACAACAATAAAATATCAGTTGCACAGTAAAGTGCGGGGTGCGTAATTGTTGTATATACCATAAAATGATTAAACTTTGCAGACTACGCCACCTAGGTTTGAATGTAGGAGCCTAGGTCGACACAATGGATAAAAAGGGTGAACATACATTTATTGGAATTGTCCCTGTTACAAGAGGCCTCTGTGCCTTTAAAACCGGCATACAAAATAAACCAACAATCCTAAAATCTAAACCCTAACCTCCTATGGCGCCGCTAAACTAAATTAAAATACATTCAATACAAAACTAAAATGCTAAAATGGGGCGGAAGTAACAATAATAGCAGAGCGCAAATAAATAGCAAATAGGCAACAATACTTTGCGTGAGTAAAGTGCGGTGCTAGATAAAGTGCGTTTCAATACTATTTGTAATTAGGCCAGTTCAAGTGCAACACTGGGGGTTTCTTCGGCCAATAGCAATGTGCAAATAATAGCAATAGTGCATCAAGTACTTATTTCAAAGTAAAATGCAGATGCTATTAAAATACAATAAAATGCTATAAATAATTAAGACAATGTGTGTGCGAATACTGGGGGGAAAATGTAGAGGGAAGCCAAGCCAGGACTCTTCAATGTTCGTCTGTTTCTTTATCGCCATCTGAAAATACAGACGCAATGGGCCAGTTCATCTGTTTCCAGACAAGATACTGTGGGTTGCTACAGTAGCAGTAGTGGCTATCACAAAACGAGTGTTGCATGGATCGAAACTTACTCCGAAGGCAGCTTTCGCTGCCTACTAATGGATTTGTGCGTTGCACTCCTTATATGGTCTGGTCTGCTGCCGTCCTCTCCTTCCCCTCTGCACACACTGTCGTCTTTTCTACGGGTCCTTTTCTGTATGGAGCCGTCTGCCATTGCTTCGCTCGGTTTCTCCGTGGCTGGCAGCACGCGCTCTCCCGTCTCTCTCGCCCTTTACCTCGGCTACGCACTGGGACTTTCTGTGTGTCGCATCGGTTCTTTCACACACTCCTGTTCTGCTGCTTACTCGCTCGCTCTCCTTTTTGAAATGACCGGTCTACTCGTTTCACGAGAGACACCGCGCCCTCCTCCGTCGTGGTTGGCTGCTGGTGACGTGACCTGCTGTGGGATTGGGACGTGGGGACCACGCCCGAGTGTCAGTCAATCTCACAGCTGTTTGCTGTCATTGTCAATCGTGGCATACCAAGTGGCTCGGGGACCGGGGGAAAACATGTCCATCACAATAAATACTCAATAAATACATCACAATAAGGTTAAAAGGAGGGTTAAGATGATGAAACACAGTGCATAAATATAAATAACAAAAATAATAATAATGTCCTGTTTTCCACCCTGTCACATACACATGGAAGTGCTCTGCGGTTAAACTTAGTATCATGCCATATTGATACTTTTTACCGGCTTGCTAGAAAGCTGGTCTATGCGACCCGTGGTGGGGGAAAAAATCGCTCTTCTAAGTACCCAAAGTCGCTTTAAAAGTCTACAGTAGCACAATATTGTCATGGGCTAAATAAATAAGCATGTTTTTCAAAACAGGGTTCTTTATTGTTTATTGACAGCAAAAATACATTTGACTCGTCTCTTTTTCTGAGAATGTGTTCTTTCTCTCTAAATAGCCTAAACATATAGCTCTGTCTCTCTGAGAAATATAGAAAATAAACAAAATAAGCTGTCTCTGATCATGTATTCTTAAACAATCTACAAATGGAATTATCAAAAGGCCTAGCGTTAGGTCCTTAAACACCAGGATCGTTTATTGTGTGCAGCGATGATTTCGCATTGATTTAAACAGTGTTTTTTGTCACCATAGAACTTAGAACATTAATAGGTCTAATTCATGTTCGCTGACGACAAAAATGTATCTGTTCTCCTACTCCTTGACTTAACCGCTGCTTTTGATACGATTGATCACACAATTCTACTACAACGTTTGGAGTACTGGATTGGTTTGTCAGGCACAGCCTTGTCTTGGTTTTACTCTTACCTAACAGGCAGAAGCTATTTTGTCAGTCTAGCTAACTTTGACTCAGACAAACACAACATCTGTTCTGGTATTCCACAGGGCTCAATTCTGGGTCCATTATTGTTCTCCCTGTATACTACCGCTGGGAGAACTCATCGCCGATCACGGAGTGAACTTCCATTTCTATGCTGATGATACCCAGCTGTATCTTTATTCTTTATTCTTTCTTTATTCTTTATTCGGATCCCCATTAGCTTCCGCTGCCGCGGTCGCTAGTCTTCCTGGGGTCCACATAAAACATCACAACATAAAACAACATACAATATACATACAAACAACAACTGACACTCGTCAGTCCAAAACTAAGCTACATTAAAATGCCAATGATATAGACACTACAGGAACATTGGTTAAACATCATGTACAAAAACATATTGATCATTCTAATTGTGTGATCTCTAATTAATATCTGTTTAATAGATTTTTTGAATATATATTTGCTCTTAATTTGTTTAATATTTGCGGATAATGAGTTCCGTTGTTGGGTGGCTCTATAAATAACTGTTTTTTTTAAGTACTTCTGACTTTGTTTTTGGAAGTTCCAAATACCCTGAGCTTACCTGTCTTGTTTGATATCTATGTTTTAGACCTGCATTAAGTAATTGATCTCTGAAGAAATCTGGCTTCCCCTCAATAATTGCATTTCTGGAAAATTTTATAAGACTTGATGTTAACTTAGCCTCAACAGTTAACCATGCCAAACTGTGGTGCATCCTTGTAACATTAGTTCTAAAAGAGCAATACAGTGCTAATCTTGCAGCTCTATTTTGTGCAAGCTGGAGTTTTCTTATATCCATTTTAGCAGCAGAGGACCACACAACCATACAGTACTCTAAATGTGAAAGGACTAATGCCTGTGTTACCTCCTTTCTAATTATTGGTGTAATATAGGGAGAACATCTGCGTGTAACTGCAATACCCTGCCCCATTTTCACAACAATACTATCAATATGATCCGACCATGTCAAGCGCTCATCAATTGTGACACCAAGTAACTTTATTTTATTAACTTGCTGTATTGGGGTCCCCGCCATAGATAAACTCAGTTGGGAGTCCCTAGCCAGCATATTTCTAGTGCCCAAGACAATGCACTTTGTCTTGGACACATTCAAGATCAATTTGTTTTCTTTTACCCAATTTGACACCAGTTTTAATTCATTTAACAATACTTTATTTAGTGTATTGCTCGTTGTTGCAGCGCTAAACATGGTCGAATCATCTGCATACATCACCATATTTGCTTGATCCAAAACACAAGGCATATCATTAGTAAAAATTGAAAATAAAAGTGGGCCTAAACAACTACCCTGAGGGACTCCACATATGACATCCTTACTCTCAGATAGACTTCCATTAAAAAATACTCTTTGCTTCCTCCCGGACAGATAACTATCCATCCAAGAGAGAGCTGATGATAAAAAACCATATGCCTTCAGTTTTGATCTCAGCAGTTCATGATCAATGACATCAAACGCTGCACTGAAATCTAGCATCACTGTTCCAACCATTTTCTTATTGTCCAATTCATTCAACCATTTGTCAGTCATATGCACAATAGCAGAGTTAGTTGAGTGACCAGCTCTGTATGCATGTTGAAATTTAGTAATTAACTCATTATTTAGAAAATAAATAATCTTTCAGTAGCTCCAGACGACCCCTGCGCTCTAGACCCACCATTGTTGACCTGTCTGTCCAGTATAAAATGCTGGATGAGTGAGAACTTTCTTAAGCTAAATGAGGATAAAACAGAAGTTCTCATAATTGGCTCCAGTGAGCAGAGAGAATCAATAACAAGTAGACCTGGTAACCTGGCTGTAGAAAGTAACACCACAGTAAAGAACCTGGGGGTTATTATCGATTCTGAATTGAATTTTAATACACACATTAATCATGTCACCAAGATTGCTTTCTTTCATCTTAGAAATATTGCACGAATTAGAGACTATCTGTCGTTAGACGATGCAAAAACGCTGATCCACGCTTTTGTTTTCTCTCGGCTTGATTACTGCAACGCACTCTACTCTGGCCTGCCAAAGAAAACAACTGACAGATTACAACTTGTTCAAAATGCGGCAGCCAGAATTTTAACTAAAACTAGGATGAGAGAACATATCACTCCAGTTCTAGCTTCACTACACTGGCTCCCGGTTGTTTTTAGGATTGATTTTAAAATTATTTTAATAGTTTATAAAGCTCTAAATGGTCTGGCACCTTCCTACCTCTCTGACTGCCTAGAGAGATATGTTCCAAACCGGGCCCTCAGGTCTTCAAGTGCTGACCTGCTCGAGGTGCCTACAATGACATATAAAAAATACGGTGAAGCAGCATTCTGCTTTTACGGACCGACAGTGTGGAATAAACTCCCATTACACTTAAGACAGGCAGCCTCTGTCGATAGCTTTAAAGCACAGCTCAAGACCTATTACTTCACTCTTGCTTTTAGCTGATTCTTTGGTTGATTTTTAATTCCTCACTGTATTGCCTATTTTAATGTTGTTTTATGCCTTTGCTTTTATTTTATTTTATTTTATTTTTGTTTGCTTTATTGTTAAATTGGTTCTAAATGTAATTGTATTCTTGCTCTGTAAAGCACTTTGAGCTGCATTTCATGTCATGAAAGGTGCTATACAAATAAAGTTTATTATTATTATTAATAAAGCCACGCAGAAGGCCTAATTATTTTATAGACAATAATTTTTCTGCAAGAATTAAAATATCAACCTGCATGAATGAGGCAAACCGAATTAAAGCCAATGCATTTTTGGACTGATTATTTGCTGCGTGCGTGCGTGCGTGCGTGCGTGCGTGCGTGCGTGCGTGCGTGCGTGCGTGCGTGCGTCACTCTCTCCCTCTCGCGCGTGCATGAACGCACACACATGACATACATAGGCCTATATTCCTTTACATCTTAACAACCCTGATTTTAACCAATAGTAATATATAACCTTAACCTATATTACAGGTAGGCTATACATGCATCTATACCATATTAATGTACTTAATCATGACTGGCCGCGCTGTGTAGAAAAATAATGGAATCCACAGTTCCCGGATTTTATCTATTTCGACGTGCTATAAGCACCTGACCAGCTGAGCTGAAAATGCGTCGCAACGCATTGTGAGCTTGTACGTCGGCTATTTTCAAATGGCCGAAATGTGTGTAAGGCTGAAGTGCTTAATGCGTGTCTTGTAATAATCAAAATCTTCAAAGTCACTAGTACTAAAGTTTTCAAATAATGTAGTGGAGTAAAAGTACAATATTTGGCTCTGAGATGTAGTGGAGTAGAAGTAAAAGTATTGGAAATTGGAAATACTCCAGTACAAATAACTCAACATTTAAAAAAATAATAATACTTGTTTTAGTTTTTTACTTTAAAAATTGTTAATATTATTAAAAATAGTGACATATATGTGGTGTTAAGGGTCAAAATTGACCCATATACCAGGTAAAAAGTCATACATTTTTCATAAACCCAAACTTTATATTACTCCCAATAGCAAATGCAAATTAAGGATAAGTTTCTCTCACTCTCAAACATGAAAATATTGAATATTGTCAATTTGGGGGGAATTGAGCCACACTTCTCTGCCGGGTCATATTTGACCCTTAACACCACAGATGTCACTTTTTTTTATAGAGACCATTAGAATTAACTAAAATGGTGATAACTAATTTTGTTGCGTTAAAATAGCTGTTTCTGAGGATATCATGAAGCCTTGTTCCAATAAAGAAATATAATAAGTACTTTTTACCTATTTAAACTTGAAATGGGTAAAAAATAACCCTAACACAATGGAAGGGTTAACGTAAAGGCTGACTGATTTTGTGCTTTCTATCTCAGATACCTGTCCTGCCCTGTCCTCAGTTAAACCAAGCTGCTGCTGTGACCAGTGTGGAAAGAAATTCACTTCAGTTTCTAAACTCAAGACACACCAAAGAATGCACACTGGAGAGAAGCCTTACTGCTGTGACCAGTGTGGGAGAGGCTTCACTCAAATGGGGAGCCTTGAGATACACAAAAGAATTCACACTGGAGAGAAGCCTTACTGCTGTGACCAATGTGGGAGAAGCTTCACTGTAATGTCTAGCCTGGTGACGCACAAGAGAATTCACACTGGAGAGAAGCCTTACTGCTGTGACCATTGTGGGAGAGGCTTCACTCAAATGGGGAGCCTTGAGATACACAAGAGAATTCACAATGGAGAGAAGCCTTACTGTTGTCACCAGTGTGGCAGAGGCGTCACTGTAATGTCTAGCCTGGTGACACACAAGAGAATTCACACTGGAGAGAAGCCTTACTGCTGTGACCAATGTGGGAGAGGCTTCACTGCAATGTCTAACCTTGAGAAACACAAGAGAATTCACACTGGAGAGAAGCCTTACTGTTGTGACCAATGTGGGAGAGGCTTCAATCAAAGGTCTCACCTTGAGAGACACGAGAATTCACACTGGAGAGAAGCCTTACTGCTGTGACCAGTGTGGGAGAAGCTTCAGTGTAATGTATAACCTAGTGACACACAAGAGAATTCACACTGAAGAGAAGCCTTACTGTTGTGACCAGTGTGGGACAAAGTTCAGTGAAATGTCTACTCTCAAAGGACACAAGAGAATTCACACTGGAGAGAAGCCTTACTGTTGTGACCAATGTGGCAGAGGCTTCACTGTAATGTCTAGCCTGGTGACGCACAAGAGAATTCACACCGGAGAGAAGCCTTACTGCTGTGACCAATGTGGGAGAGGCTTCACTGTAATGTCTGGCCTGGTGACGCACAAGATGATTCACACTGGAGAGAAGCCTTACTGTTGTGACCAATGTGGGAGAGGCTTCAATCAAAGGTCTCACCTTGAGAGACACAAGAGAATTCACACTGGAGAGAAGCCTTACTGCTGTGATCAATGTGGGAGAGGCTTCACTCTAAGGTCTAACCTTGAGACACCAAGAGAATTCACACTGGAGTGAAGTCATTTGGGTGTGAAATATGTGGGAAGTGTTTCACTCTGTATGGAACATTAAAAACACATAAGTGCAGCCATGCTGGAGAGAGAAGCCTCTCTGCTGTGACCCATCCAGGACCATCTGGAGAGAGAAGCCTTTCTGCTGTGACCCATCCAGGACCATCTGGAGAGAGAAGCCTTTCTGCTGCTGTGACCCATCCAGGACCATCTCTATCTAACAAGCGGAACCTGAAGACCACCAGGACCTCAGTAAGTTTAATTCTCTGTTTCTTTCTCTCAGGTCCAGGCTGCAAACAGTTCCACTATTAGACCAGGGATGGGTATCAGTAATGTGAATATACAATCCAAGGGAGTGTGTATTTCACAAACCGGATCCACAGCAATACACCTTCCAAGTGCGAAGTTGATCGTATTAGTGGTTTCCAGTATATAGTAGTTTTAAAGGGATTCTAGGCAACTTCAGAGATCAAAAAAATGTTGTCAAACAGTTAGTACCGTTGACTGACAACCCCTTCAGCCGATCAGCAGTTCTTTCCCCCCACCACCAGCAAATATGACGCAAGGGGCTATGCCGAAAATAGGTTGCTTTATTCGGATACATACGTGTCACTGCCTGCCCCTGCCGGTTCTCTGAATTTTTATTTTTAAATAGGCTCGGTCATGATTAATTGACCACATATGAAGTTAAACAACTCAATTCTATCCAAACGATATCTTAAAAGTAAATTCTGTGACTCAAAAAAGAAGTTCGAGAGCGTTTTAAAGTTTTAAAACCGAAACCAAAAACTGCGGAAAGAAACAATGGCCGCCCGTTCCATTTTTGTCGGCTGCACTCGGTTCCATTCGGTTTCACGATTCAGTTCACACGGACACGCACGGACGCACATGCACGGACGCACATGCACTTCATTTCATTTACGTCCCGAACAGTCCCGGATACCCGGATGTCAAAACATAAATAGTACGGAAAATACGGATTTCAGATAGAGGTTTCAATGCAGGAAAACACCCCCCCCAGCATCATTATATAGTGGCTGATAGAGGGGAAAGATTTAAAAAATATATATATATTTAAAAAGAATTAGGCTTCAAGTCACCTACAATCCCTTTAAGTGTACATGTGCACACACCCACCCACCCACCCACACACACACACACACACACACACACACACATAGAACAGTAGACCAGAGGGCAAATACATATATCAATTTGTGGGTCTTTGGCACAAAAAGGTTTGAGAACTACTGATTTAGAAGGCATTTCTAGAATCGGCCTCAGGTCAGTTCACCCAAAATAATTGCTTATGTTCTATCAATTACACACGCCATGAAGCCTTGAATTCATGGAGATTTTTTGTTTTTGTCGCATTCCTAAGCCAATACTTTGATGACTGTTCAGCGTCACTGGTCACTGGTCATCAAATCATTGGCTTAGGAATGAGACAAAAACAAAACAATCTCCATGAATTCAAGGCTTCATGGGGTGTGTAATTGATAGCGAATAAGTCATTATTTTGGGTGAACTACTCCTTTAATGGTTTACTTTGACATCAACCTGATGGACGTCAACATGTTCCTCTCTCTCACAGGTTCCGCTGAGCAGCTCTGAGTCATCTGATGAGTGATGTACAACCGGCAGGAGGATGAAGCTGTGTGGTCTGATGTGGTGTAAAGTAACTAAGTACATTTACTCAAGTACCGGTACTGTACTTAAGTACAATTTTGAGGTATTTTTACTTTACTGGAGAACTTCCAATTTTCAGTACTTTTACTTCTGCTCCACTACATCTCAGAGGCAAAAATTGTACTTTTACTCTACTACAATTATTTGAAAACTTTAGTTACTTTGCAGATATACATTTAATTGTAATGCAAATTACAGTTCGCTGGGCTCATTTAAAACAGCCCTGAAAAAAACAACTCACCTTTCAGGAGGCCAAAAAAGGAGGTAGTACCAATTTCCCCAGACAGACGACCCCCCCCCCCCCCCGCCCCATTGTTTGTACATACAGTATATATTTTTTCCTGCATTTCTTTTTTGTTAGTACATAATAGTGATCTTTCTGTATTTTTTGTGTTGATATTTGAACTGTTGGTTCCATTATATGTGACTATGAATTGAATACCAAGGACCTCAATGGAAACAAGACCGCAAGGACTTTTTTGAACGGACCTTTTAGACAAAGTATTTTAAATTTAACTGTGCTGTTTTAATTTTTTTGCCTAATAAAATATTCAATCAATCAATATCATAAAACATACATTAACCACTTTAGCCCTATTCGGCTATTTGAAAATAGCCGATCTACAAGCTCTCAACAAGTTGCATTGCGACTTGTGAGCTTGTAGATCTGCAATTTTGATGCCAATACTTTTGTACTTAAAGCGATACTAGGTAACTTTTTCAACAAAACTAAAGTTAAATTGTATATCTTTTGTGAGTGGCAAATGTTTCACAACACCCACTCCATGAATTTCACTCCCGAAAGCCTTTTCTATTATATTTTCTATTGAAACGGTGGCTCGGTGTGCCTTTCCCGCAAAAATGACTGAAAATGCACCGGTTTCCTGTTTGGCCAGGAACTACCGCACCGGTTTCCTGTTTGGCCAGGAACTACCGCGCTAATAACAAAAAGGAACCTCACGTTGTTTTTAAGAGATTGTAGGAGTTGAAGATCGAAAAACAACAGCAAAAGATAACACAGCTCATGGTAACTAATGCTCCACTGGCTAAGAGAAACGATCCGCAGATAGTATAAAACAGTTAAAAGAACGCTTTTTGAAACGCTTCCGGCTTCCGGTGAAAACAAATGGAATTCTGGGTAATGGATGACTACGGAAAATACATGCAGTGACGGTAGTGACCAGCAGAGGTTTCTAAAAATCGTTATTTGTGAACCTGCATTGTATTACTTTAAGTAACATTTTGAACACAGGCCTTTTACTTAAAGTAGTATTTTAAGTATTATATAGAGTATTTCTATATTGTGGTACTGCTACTTTTACTGAAGTAATATATCTGAGAACTGCTTCCACCACTGAGTGTAAGTCATTCATACATCCACACAATGGTAAAGAATTATTGATACGAGGAGTCATCACATGCTCTACCACCTTTTTTTGGTCTATCTCATTAAATGCCCCTGCAGACTTGCATATGTAGGTATTGACCAACAGAGTCCTCCGCAACCCGTATTAGTGAACATAGTAATGTCAGATGTGATCATGTGGTGACGAGCGCAATCCAGTTGCAGCGCTTTAGAAAAAGGTTTGGACACAGTATTTACTATTTCTTCACTTCATTACTGGGGGATTGAAAGGGTAGACAGACCTCCCCGAGGTGGCGATCACAATTGCTTTACTGCTCCAACATGAAGCCTTTTACATTTACACACTTGATGCTACTGTATATGGCGTGTATATAACGGATTCAATGAGGAATTTGATGTCAAGCCATTTCTGTGAGTGTTCTCTTTTATTACTGCATTCATTGGGTGTGTATATAGCCTATCTGCCTTTTTGCATTAATGCGTTTTTATTGTTCTTGCCCTTAATTTTTGTCCCTTATTATTTTGTTTTTATGTATTTTTTGCATTTGTACCTTATTGCATTTTTTCACTATAATTGTGGTCGTTACATCTAGGCGTTTGGAGGAGTGATTTTTAATTCTATTTTCCATATAGTGCTTTGACATTGATTGTACTATGGCTTTTTGCTATACTGATGGTCCTCTAATCACCCCATACCACCCTTGACTCCCCAATTGGAGAATTGTTTCTCCATCTGAATGACACTTGGCGTCATTGCCGTCAACAGCAACAAAAAATGTCCCAGAGCTACAAGTCCTCAGTGTGGCACTAGCCAATGCAACCTGAGCTTGTAGATTGGGTGGGTGTGTCAGTAGTTACTCATTCACAACAGCTGCTAATAATTGCGATGCTGTCCTCTGTATACAACACGCCTATTGCCTGTATTGTATCGATACTATCGAATGTTGTACTTACTTTAAATAAAATTCCTGGGAGCTGATATACAGTGTGCAGACTTTCCTTCCTCTCCTCAATGTACATTTCCCCCAAAATAATTAAGTATAATTACGTGAAATGGGCTGTAAACAGGAAATGCCTCGTTTGGGCATTTCCTGCTGAGAGCATTTTTTCTGGGAGGCGCTAAACACCTCACCTGATGACACTCAGTCGAGTTTCTGTGATTCTGATGGCAGAAGACTGGTGTAGTTAGGAATTATGCCACGGTACACCCAAGGTAGTCTTCTGATGCTATACCCTAGAGTGCACCACCATCTTTTGGCCAGTGTGTCATGCTATACCCTAGACTAGAGTGCATCGCCATCTTCTGGCCCCTGACGTTTGGAGCCAGTGTGACGTCGTCTGTTAAGGGGTCTATAGATATCAAATGGGGGTTCTTGAAATTAAAAAGGTTGAGAATCACTGGGTTAGGCCTACTGTAGAATATAGTTCATTAACATAAAATGCAGTAACTGTTTAAACAGGGCTTGGTTTAGAAGAGCCTATATTTTTGCGTTAAAATATTGAATAACATACATGTAAAAAGTTGTAAAGCTGTTATAGAGGATAGGGACTGGTGAGAGATATAGGCTACGATTCTTTCTCCCTCTTGGTGAGACATTTCAGGACTCTGGAAATATTTACAGTACAGCAGTGTACCCAACATCCAGATTCTGAGGGAACATTTGCCCAAAATAGCCGATCTACAAGCTCACAATACAATGCATCGCATTGCCACACGTTGTGAGCTTATAGATCTGCACTAATTCGTGCACACGCGCACACATTTATCTTTCAGTATTGTGGTTAGCTAGGAAGACACCGCCCACTTCACACAAGGTGTGATTTTTTGTATATATTTTTAATTTTTCATGCTTTTTTTTGTACCTAGTGGTATTTTTTCTCTGTATTTTTATGTAGATATTTGAACTGTTTGGTTGCTACTATATATGTCTATGAAATTAATTCAAGGACCCGTATTATAAATGTAACTGTGTTGTTTTACATTCTTTTGCCTAATCAAAATTTCAATCAAACACACACACACACACACACACACACACACACACACACACACACACACACACACACACACACACACACGCTGCTCATCCTCCACCACTAGAGGTCATCCTTGCCATGCAACCTAACACATCAACACAGTAAACCTTCAGTGACTATGACTATTGACAGTGTGTTTACAATGACATGTTCAGTATTCCCCTGGCTAAGA
Organism: Gymnoscopelus braueri; assembly: GCF_963280865.1. NCBI lineage: Eukaryota > Metazoa > Chordata > Actinopteri > Myctophiformes > Myctophidae > Gymnoscopelus > Gymnoscopelus braueri. The sequence continues at coordinate 14,031,182 of NC_137612.1, read as the reverse complement.
CACTGACAAAATCATCAGTTTTGGGAGGAATGCAAACTCTGCAAGGAATGCAGGATTCACTTTTCTTACAGTCCTAAGCTGAAATATTAGAATTTTTCCACAGCTGTTACATGGCTTCCATAGCTGAATGGGAGAGGCCACCTGGGAATCAGAAGGTCCCCGGTTTTATGTCCCGGCCCCGCCCAATCTATATGTCAAAGTGTCCCTGAGCAAGACACTTAACCCTTAACTGGTTCCCAGGTGCTGCCCCCAGTGCTTCTATACTTAGGATGGGTTAAGGGCTGTTTGTCTGTATATCTGTCTGCCTGTCTGTGTCTACACAGAACAGGACATTACACAAAACTAGGGTGGCGCCGGCCTCTTCAAATGAAGCCTCTTCTCTTCTTCGTCCTTTTTGCATTCGCTGTTACCCTTGACAATATGGTACAAATGTCTCACAAAGCTCTCCCTAGTCTGATAGACCTACCAAAGAAGCCTATAGAACTGTCGATTTCGTTTTTATTTTTGGGCGGTGTAGCCGCCCCTATAAGTGGGGCACCTCATTAGTATTAGTTTCCTGCACTGTGATTGGCCCACTTTCCTGTACTGTGATTGGCTGACTATGATTATGCACTTCCAGTGAGCTTCCATCACTATGATGACCACTGTGATGACCACACCGCCCACTTCACACTGGGTGTGATTTTTGGGCGGTGAAACCGCCCCTATATGTGAGGTTTGGATATTTGCACACCAAATCCTGCGCTGTGATTGTCTATTCAGGACTGTGATTGGCTAGGGAAACATGACACATGTGCATAGCCCTATAAATAGGACCATAACTTTAAAAAAAACTTAAAGTTATGGTTTCTTCCATCACTTCTTCCATCACTTCTTCCATCACTGTGATGACCACTGTGACCACACCGCCCACTTCACACTGGGTGTGATTTTTATCTTATTCTCGGGATCCATAAACTCCTCTCAATTGCCTGTAGCTCACACCCCAAATCTGGGACCATTTGGTCTATGGCTCCCAGAGATATCAGTTATGTCCCGGACAGAGATTTCCTCGACAGACGTTTAGTTTGTTTTGTGAACAGGTGGCTTATAGTATGATGATGATATTGCTTTAGAATGAGATATTTTCAATGTTTTACTTGAAAACGAGAGGTTCTAAAACTAAATGGACTTGATTTTGAACTGCTTTTTGTGACAGACACAGATGCGGGCGTGCACAAATGCACGCACGCACGATAATCAATAGGCCTGATATCCTTTATATATTGCATATATTTTAACATATTTTCAGGTTATTGGTAAAACTGACAAATTAAGATACTTAATTTATAAATGAGTTGTTGAAAATGTAATGAAAATAAGTCATATAAAATCTGAAACATTGTGGTGAGAATAAATGAATGAACAGAAGTCCTGTGAAAGATAAAAAGGATCAGAGAATCTGTGATCTGCTTGTTGAGACTATTTGATCATTAGTCTCCCCTGCAGAGGAAAAGGAGGAGCTTACCAACACTTGGGTCTAATGCCAATGCTAATGCTAACAGCAGGACCATGAACAAGACTCTCGTCTGCGGTTTTGTTTACGTTTCGTAACTCTGGTGATTATTAATGTAGCTGCACTAAGCGGTGAGTCAAAGCTGTGTTTATTATTATTGTTCATTGGTTGATAATAATGTTTGTTTATGTATCTATTTATTGCTGCTCCCCGTTAGCCTTACGCTTTGATTTGGTTTATTTATCAAAGCTAGCAGCTACCTCTAGCATAGCTAGCAGAAGCTGCTAGCTTTGATAAAACTAGCTACCGCTAGCATGCTAGCAGAAGCTAGCTATGCTAGCGGTTGATTGATTGATTGATTGATTGATTGATGTACTTTTATTTAGTAAGACATGAGAATCACAGTACATGGAAGTACAAATTCACAATACAAGGTCTACTAAACTGGAAGACTCAGTTAAGCACGTAGCTTTTTTAAGATGAGAAACCCATGCACACAAATCATGATGACATATAGGAGACAGACAGATATAAACACTACTATACAGAATGTCATACAATCAGCTTTCAGGTTACTGGCATGAAGAGAGAAAAAAATATATACAAAAGAAGAAACTGAAAGAGGGGGGGGGTAGGGGGGGTAGGTTAAGACTTAGACAGGGGCCATTTTCGAATTGCAGCCTCCTGAAGGTGTATCTTTAGGGCAGTTTTGAAAGTGAGTAGGGTTTTACACTCCTTTACTCCTTTTGGTAGGGCATTCCACATTTTTGATGAATAGCATGAGAACGAGTTCATTCCCTTAGTTGAGCAAAATCTGGGTTGAACATGATTTGTGGAGCTGCCTCTGGTGTTATGATCATGGACTTCATTAACATTTTGGAAGTATTTTGACAAATACAGGGGGATCCCAATGTTGTGGTGTATCTTGAAGACCAGGCCCATAGCAAGTTGCTGTACTCTGTCCTCAACCCTAAGCCATCCAATCCTAGCAAAATGAGCAGGGGTTAGATGGGTTTTGTGATTGAGGCCAATAAGTAGCCTTACAAGTTTGTTTTGGGATGTTTGGAGCTTGTTTTTAAGGCCTTGGAGGTGTTGTGATACCATGAAGTGCATGCATAATCATAATGACCGTGAATGAGGGCCCCTGCAAGAATCTTCAGAGTATTCTTACTGACTAGACGATCAATCCTCCACAAATAGCGTGTTGTTTGGTTGACCTTTTTGATCACTTTTTCTGCGGTTTTGTTACCAGAGAGGTTTGCCTCCAAGATAGAGCCCAGGTAGGTAATTTCATCCTTTCTTTTGATGACATCATCACCCACTTTGATCGTGAAACTCTCTGCCTTGCTAAGGTTAGGACTGGACCCAAAGAGGAAGGATTCAGTTTTACCCAGGTGTAATGAAAGTTTGTTGTCAGAGAGCCAGATGCAGATCTTGTTGAGTTCAGAGGTGAGAGTTTTCTCAACCTGCAGCCTGTCCCTGTCCGAGACTAGCAGGGCCGAGTCATCTGCGAACAGGAACAGTTTGCAGTCGCAGGCTGAAGACATATCATTCACATATATCAGGAACAGTAAAGGTCCTAGTATACTTCCTTGAGGAACACCACAAGTCACAGGGAGGGGGGGGGACTGGGTGCCGTTTACTTCCACCACTTGCTCCCTCCCTTCCAGGTAGGATCTCATCCAGTTCACTGACGTATCATCAAAACCTATTGCTTTGAGCTTATTGATCATAATTGGGTGATTAACAGTGTCAAATGCCTTCTGGAGGTCCAGCATGACCATGCCGCAATATTTGCCCTTGTCGACATCTTGTTTGATAGAGTCGTTCAAATAGAGAAGGCATGTGTCAGTGGAGTGGTTTGTTCTGAAACCAGATTGGAATTTGTAGATTAGATTTTTCTCGGCAAGATACTTATCGACCTGTTCATAGACTATTTTTTTCCATGACTTTCGAGATGGAGCTAAGAATAGAAATAGGGCGGTAGTTGCCAGGGTCTAATTTGTTTCCTTTTTTGTACAGAGGGGTCACCCTTGCTTTTTTGAAATCGTTAGGGACCCTTCCCTGTATGATGGAGAGGTTTATTATGTGGGTAATGATTGGAGCAATGGAGGCGGCTGAATCTTTTAGAAATTTGGCGGGGATATTGTCGAGGCCTGTGGCTCTGTGTTGATGAAGAGCACTCAATTTTTTAAACACTGATGTATATTCCTGGTCGAAAGAGTGGCTGTATTAGTCTCCTGGAGAAGGGTTCAAGAAGGGAAGTTCCAGGCCAAGGTTTTCAGTTAGGTATCATTTTATTCCACCCAACAGGCAAGCTGCCAGGTTAAGGTCAGATTAGCAGAGCCCAGCATTTTCATACAAACACAATACTTATACTGTATACCTTTTGCCACAAGAGGAGGAGGCTAGGTGGCTAAGCCCAGCCCCTAATCCCAGTGGGCCTATCACACATCGAATACATGAATATTGAGGGTCGTGGCCGAACCCACTATTGAAATTCATTTGCATGTCTTCACACTGTACCAATTTTGTCTTGTCTCTATTTATCAAACTTTACTTTTGCACAAAACCTTGTTTAGTAATCCTTGTTCAACATCTCTTAAGCTTTATAATAAGACCACACACTTTATACTTTCATGTTTGCAAACAGTAGTTAGAAATCCAATGAGTCAACATAAGACAACAGTTACTTCAGACTGAATATTTTCCCTAAATGACATTTCTCTTTGTTAACAGCACAAGTCATAGTTATCAACACTTTAATCATTTCAACTACTCATTTAAAAGGCTCTTAGTATTGTGTACATAGTCTTACTCAACTTGACAGAGTTAAAGCCAAACTTAAAGTTCTTCTGTAGACATTCTGTCCTCTGTCACTATGCATTCACTGTCTGCGGTCAACACCCAGGAAGGAACAAAGGATATTTTAATCCATTTAAATTAAGACAAAAGAATGACTCTGTGGGTTCACGCAAGACGGGGGTAGCATTTCCTGGACTCCAGGGGGGCGAGCCTCAAACAGTCTGTATACACTAGGACAATAGTATTATAATCAACCACTTGGTAACAAAAGTTTTGGCTCAGCGACTTGTTTTGGGTTCACACTTAAAGCGGGGAGCTTCTGCTCCAGGACAAAGACCAGGATCTTAAAGGGTTGACTTGATCAACACATCAATAGCAAATTCAAATTGGAGGGAATTGTCAGGGGATCTTCCACTACCTGCCGCTCAGCTCCACATAATTCTGCATCTCAGTATGGGATATGATTTATTATATGGAACTTATGTTTGAACGGATACTTCAACACCTCTTCTGTTTTCACAGGGGAGAGTTTAAAATCATCTTTGCGTACACCCTGTTTTTCGTAAAATGAGTCAACATACTCTTCATCATAGCACCCAGAGTGAGGGGGTAGTTTTTCAACCAAATCTGAGGTTATGGTCGTGAAGAATATGTTGAGGATTTTACTCACTTCATGTTTGGATGTGGTGAGAGTGTCATTCACCTTGAGGCTTATGTTTGTAAACCTGATTTTCAATTTCTTGCTGCAGCCTAGTAGGTTGTTCAATAGCTTCCAAAGCTCTCGTGGTTTGCTTTGATTTTCCTAAATTTTGTCATCGAGGAAGCTTTTTTCTGCTAATAGGAGCATGCCATTAACCTTGTTTCTTAGCTTGTTTTTTTCTTTTTCAAGTTTAGCTACGTGGGATTCGAGACCTTTGTTAAAACATTTGGCGAGTTTGATCCTACCTTTATGAAACACTTTTTGTTTCTGACTTTCATGGCAGTAAGGATGTCCGAATTCATCCATGGTACCGAGCGGGTTTTGACCCTGATGGTTTTCATGGGAGCCACACTGTCCAAAATTTGAATGAATTTGGTTTTGAAACCAAGCCAAGATTCGTCTACCTGTGTGCTGTTTAGTACGTCGGACCAGTCCTGTTCCTCTAGCCTGTGATTTAAGTCCTCACTCTTATAGTTTTTGAGGTCTCTGATCGTGACTGATTTGTGGTAACCGGTCTTAGGTTTACGTTTCTTTCTGGTGCAGAAGATCATGTTATGATCAGATATGCCACAGGTAGAAACACCACTATTGAGGATCTTGTCCGTTGTTAGAATGAGATCTATGGTAGTTTGAGTGGAAACACACAGCCTTGTGGGCTGAGTGATCAGCTGGTGGAATGAGTGCCGATGACATAACCCCTTGAATGACTTATACACTGACGCTTCCTTACGGAGCATGTCTGTGTTAAAGTCACCAAGAAGTATTGTCTCCGCACATTCCACCTTAGCTAAACACTCCTCAAGTCTTTCATAGCAATCAGTCTGGTTAGGAGGTCTGTATATGGTACCGACTAGCACAGGTTTGGCATGTTTAAAAATGATCTCGACCCACACGGCTTCAATGGCTGCATCCTTCAGGTCTTCGCGAAGGATGCAGTCATTGTCATTATGTACATACATGCATACACCACCCCCATTTCTCCCATTAATGCTCCTATCATTTCTGAAGAGTTTGTAGTTTTCAATCTCAATCTCAGAGTCCTTTATCGTATGATCAAGTTTAGTTTCAGAGAAAGTTAAAATGTCAACCTTACCAACATAAAACATCTGCTTGATTTGTGTTAGCTTGTCTCCTACAAGGGAATTCACATTGAGGTGGATCATGTGCAAGCCTACACCGAACGATTTGCTCATTTGCTCAATGGAGAGATGTTTGTCCACTGATAGATCATGTTGAGGAGCAGTATCGGGGGGGGAGTGGGGTGTTGTGGTGTTAGCGTCCATCAAAGCATCTGTTCCGTCGTAGGCAACCAGCTGTGGGGTTGGGGGGGGATGGGTCGCGGGGGACCCAGCACGGCCTCTGCTCGGAGGCCGTGGGGGGGGGGGGGGGGGGGGTAGGTTAAGACTTAGACAGGGGCCATAAATTTGACAAAGGTTATAACCTTTGTCAAATTTGTCAAAATACTTCCAAAATGCTATAGCTGCTAGCTTTGATAAATAAACCAAATAAAAGCTTAATGTCCCACCTTATCATCAGCTTCTATTCTACTGCACTGAGCAGCAAACACACATTTAGACCAGTTGTCTGAATGTTAAGGCTTTTGCTTTGATAGGAATGTTTATAGCTAGCATCGTTAGCACAACAATGCTAGCTTTACAATGTGTTATCAGAGTCATAATGTTTGTAAGGGTGGATTCCATCAACACACTATGTTGTCATCAAGCTGTCATAATGTTGTTACTTTGGCCTTGTTTTTATGGAAAGTAGCTTCATTGTAAATATTGGTCGTTGCAGATTGTGTTTTTTGAACTTTTAAGTGTAGTTGTTTATTTGAGCTTGTTTCATAATGTTTAAACTTTTTATTTTGTTGATTGAATACTTTATTAACAGTTTACAGATTGTACAGAGGTACGGTTTACAATGATTGTTAAAAGGATAACACAAAAAGCCCTATAGGGGCTTGTTTCCATTGTGGTCCTGTGTATTCAATTCATTTAGATTCATTAAGATTAATCAGTGGTTCTCAAACATGTTCATGTCAAGGAAAGGACCCCCAATTTAACATGTATTTATACACAGACCCCCATCTGAATATATACACATTTTATTTTTAAAGATTTGTTGTTGAAATGAGCAGATCTACAAGCTCACAACGCAACAACCTTGAATATAACATTGAATTGACAAAATAGTAAATGTATAAATGTATAGAATAGTCAAATAGACAATGTATTTTTGTTTTATTATTATTATTTATATTTATTCATTAAGATTCATACCCACCAAAATAGTCATATTTGAACTGGGACCAAGCACTTAGAATTGTAGGCATTAAATGTAGTTTTACTCGGTTCCACAGATATATGCGAGGCGTTTTGAGCATGTAAATCGTCTATTTTATTTATTTTTGCCTCTTTCTTAGGTAATATTTGACAATTCGGCCAATGTTTGACTTTTTTTATAGTGTAGTTTGTTCATTACTTTTAAAGCAGTAATGGTCAAAAGTAATCAATGTGCAGATACCCTGTATAGACTTATGCTGTATGTTGGTTTGTTTACTGTTGAGTGAGAAAACAATGTTGCAGATTAAGCTAGTCACCCCCCCCCTCATTTGAGGACCCTCCTGGGGGTCGTGACCCACAGGTTGAGAACCACTGCTTTAATACCTCCAAACTTACATTACTTATTTGATTGGTTTAACTTTAACCTGTTTAAGAAAAAAAATAATAGGGGAATACACTAAGAAAGAAAAGAGACAAATATCATTATACTTGGGATGGCTCAGGGTAGAAGACAGGGTTAAGCAATTAAAAATGGGACTGATTTTCCAAGATAGTCCCTTAAAGAATGTGGATCACTGGCTTCCTTCAAATCAGGCCTGAAAATCCATCTTTCAGGAGACCAAAAGGGGTCCCATAGAAAGGTGATGGCATTAAGGGGTCCCATAGAAAGGTGATGGCATTAAGGGGTCCCATAGAAAGGTGATGGCATTAAGGGGTCCCATAGAAAGGTGATGGCATTAAGGGGTCCCATAGAAAGGTGATGGCATTAAGGGGTCCCATAGAAAGGTGATGGCATTAAAGGGTCCCATAGAAAGGTGATGGCATTAAGGGGTCCCATAGAAAGGTGATGGCATTAAGGGGTCCCATAGAAAAGTGATGGCATTCACTGCCGACTGTTTTTTGTTTTTTTTCCTCCCTTTTTCTTTTATATACATAAATTATATTTGTCTCCGCCAGGCCGAAAGGCATGGCCCAGACAATGTTTTCCGTCCATCCGTCCGTGTGTGGTTCCGTCTGTGAAGAGCTCATCTCCGGCACCGTTGGCTTGATCGCAGTGAAACTGTGCACACACACTCCATGGATGCCAGAGCAGAATCTCTGCCCACCAGGAGGCAGATCTTTGCAAAAAAATGTTGACAGTACTCCTACAGACTTTGTGCAAACTCAGATTTTTCATTTTCCATCCTGATTGGCTAAGATTGGCTTCCAAAGTTTGTAGGAGAGGTCCGTTTTGAACAAAATACCTCAAATGATGAACACAGCGACACCTGTGCTCCCAGGAGCACTTTTTCTAGTTTGTGTTATCCTTTTAGCTCAAATGTCGGACTGTAGGCCTACCTCGTGCTGTTTACATTTCTGTCTAAGTATTCAATCAATCAAAAAACGGTGTACTTACCTGTGGAAAGAAAATGGACATCGTTGTTGAAATGAAACATTGTAATCGTAGGCTACCTGTGTAACTTTGTGAAAATGCTACATTCTCTATGAAGCTGTCAGAGAGAAAGGCAGCAAGCGTATTGAAGTCTCCTCTTTTCAGGGCGTAACATTCTCAGCTGGTTGACAAGATGGAAGGAGCTGCATGGATGCATTGGGGGGTTGTGGAGACCAGAGAGACTGGCCTGGAGACGTTCACAGGGGGAGGAGGAGAACATAGTAGCACCCCCCATGGCCTGGAGGATCACAGTAATGGGAAAGTGGCTGGACATCCCAGTGAAACAGAGGTTAGTGGATTCAATGTGATCTCCTTTCTTTTGAAAAGGTTCACCTAGAATGACATGACCAACATAGCCTGGACACCAGGTTGAAAGTCTTCAGTGTTCAATTGTGCAACTCCATTTCTTTTAATTATGTGTGTGTGTGTGTGTGTGTGTGTGTGGGTGTGGGCGCATGTGTGTGCATCCAGAGAAGTGTCTGTATTATAGATAGCCTGCACCTTTGACCCTAGCCTAGAGGAAACTTTTATGACCACGGTAATTAAATACCAACCACTCCTACATATAATATCAGAGCTGGGCTATAGGTCTTATAGGTGCAGACTATTTGCCTTTATATTTGGCAGCCTAGGACATTATACCCACAGACTGGTTGTTAGAGGGTTTCAACAACTTGATGCCCAAAAAGGAGGCAAAAAGACTGTCAAAGTACTGATCTGTCTCTGCTATAATTGGCAGACGCTGCTACTTATACCCATAGAGTACTGAGTGACATGCTTATTGTAACACATATGCCATGTGAATGTAACCTTAAATCCAGCTTAGCGTTAGTTCAGGCACAGAAGTCAGGAGGTGTACAATGTTCGCTCACTCTCCCCCGGACACCCCCCCCCATTCATTCGCTAACAAGTTAATTCATACTTAAGACCCCTACACACTGTACGATATTTGACCCGATTTCACTGTCTGGGATATTTTTTGGTGATCGCCGACAAAACCACAGATCTCAATCAAGATCGGGCGTTCCTCGGCAAGGTGCTGCTCGTGCAGTGTGTAAGGTACTCCGAGAAGATCCACCCCGATAAAGTGTGGTCAGCAAGGGGTTCCCGACAACTTTTGAATAATATCCAGCATGTTGGATATTTGGGGCTGTCGGACCCGATTCTAGAGCCACGCTACAGGCTATGAGAGGCTATGAGAGCACATTACAGCCACGCACCCTGGCTAGTCCTCTTGCAGACTGTGTGTGTGTGTGTGTGTGTGTGTCTTGTATTGCACGTGTGTGTGTGTGTGTGTGTGTGTGTGTGTGTGTGTGTGTGTGTGTGTGTGTGTGTGTGTGTGTGTGTCTCGTATTGCACGTGTGTGTGTGTGTCGTATTACACGTATGTGTCTCTGAACAGTATTGCCAGATTTTGCGAGAGAAATAAGCAACCAGGTCTATGACAACAAGCCCAACAAAAGCGCATGAGCACTTTAAACCTATATACAAATAAAATAGCCGATCTACAAGCTCACAACCCGATGCAGCTATTTTCAAAGAAAAAAAACAACATTAGGAAACAAGGCCAAATAAGCAACTACACTTTAGAAATAAGCAAAAAAAAACGCAACCACCAATATTTTTTACAAGCAACTCGCTTATAATAAGCGGACACGGCAACACTGCTTCTGATCTGAATTGCACCGTGGTTGACTTTTTGAAGTCAGAGAGAGAGAGAGAGAGAGAAAGAGAGAGATACAAATAAATAGAGAACTATTTAATGTCAATCATTAGTGTCCTGTCTCGGTCTCGCGCATACATCACGGGAGCCTTTCACGTTTTCGTGAGACGTTTGGAATAAAAACAAATGTATGTATTGGGTCGGGATCACATCGTGGTGAAATATCTTGCAATGAGTGAACCCCTGTCGCCGACCAATCAATCGTGCGAGAACCACAACGATATATACAGCACAATTTCAAGAGAGAAACTCGTGTAATGTGAAATGCTTAACGATCTGTTTACTCGCCGACCATTTCAAATGTCGGGCAGTGTGTAGGGGCCCTTACACCCACAAATCAGTCTGTCTCTCCACGTTCAACCTCACTTCATTCTCATTCGCTACAATTTAACTCACACACGCCTTCATTCCCACAGTGCATCTCAGGAGGTCTTTTTAAGCAGACCAACATCTCTGTTCATTCTACCCGCTCATCATTGTTTTGATTTATTGATTGAATACTTTATTAACAGTTTGCCAAAGAAAAACACAGGAAAGTACAGGTCTGCTAAGAGGATTAAACCCAACAAAGCACTATGGCCTGTTTCCATTGAGGTCCTTTGTACTCAATTCATCGAAAAAGCTTCGTTCTGCAGCTGTCAGCGTTCAGACGCCCTCCACCACCCTGGCCTCCTCCCTGTGGCATTTAGTTTCCATATTAATGTATGATTCTTTGGATTGTACTGTGATCTGTGGTATCTTAACTGTGCATTGAAAGGTTCAATGTTATGTTCATTTAGTAACTGTATTTTAGGCTCTACTTTGGGGGCTTTGTGATCTCAGATTCTGTGTCATGCTTGTACAGGTAATCTATAGAATCACAGGAGCAGAGTCACACCGCCAAACTGAATGCAATAACATTGCAAGAAATGGTAAATGTCCTTGTATTCTCTCCTTTATGTGGACATGGATACTGTGTGTGTGTGTGTGTGTGTGTGTGTGTGTGTGTGTGTGTGTGTGTGTGTGTGTGTGTGTGTGTGTGTGTGTGTGTGTGTGTGTGTGTGTGTGTGTGTGTGTGTGTGTGTGTGTGTGTGTGTGTGTGTGTGTGTGTGTGTGCGTGCGCGCGCGCGTTATAAAGCAGATGTCTACCAGTGATGTCCATCTAGCAGCCCTGAGTCAGGACCTGAGCTCTGCTGCCCCCTGGAGGACTGCTGCCTATATGACTCCCATCCACTGCACTGACTCTGAGACAGGCTGTGAGAGACATACACACACACACACACACACACACACACACAGACACATGCCTTTTGCTTTTTGAGGCCCTGTAAAGTTGAATCCAGACTTTGTCAAGAGCAGAGTACATCCAAGGAGGTCTGCGCTCAAGCCAAGGACGCCATAAAAAGTTTAACAAAATAAATAGAGAATTTTATTTATTCGAACAGCTGGTCAACATTTTATCCTGCTAAACATTAAACACATTTAGACCTGAGGCCCATTCTAAAAACGCCTTCTAAATCCTGACCTGAGTTTTCTTAAAAACTGTTATCCAAAAATTACAAAAATATATGTTGCTATATACTTTACATGGCTTGAAAGGTATACGTTACAAATAGGGGTTCCCGCCCTAAATGGGTTAAACACATTTCTGCCTCGCTGTCACAAGTTGAGGATAATGTCCATGTATATGACAGACTGAGCACTATGGTGTAACGCAGTGTTTATCAACCCTGGCAAACGGCCCATTTTTGTGCCGGGAGTACTGCTACGGTGTTCCGCGCCGTTTTAAGAAGGTGTGAATTTTGTTTTATTAGTTACATGAATGTTTGGGCTGGGATGCTTTCCAGCAGGGGCGTCGATATATAACCGGAAAACTCGTCCCAAAACACGCTCGCCCCCATTTCTTTTCGCGGACCAGCGGTTCTTGTATTCTTGTGTTTGTTTTACTGAGGATAAGGTTAGAAATAAGTTTACGGTTAGCCATATTATTAGTTTTACGTATACGTTACACTGTAACGTATACAAGTGATTGGAACTTGATCGGGCTGAATTTGATCATTAACGATCAACATTTAATGTCTGACCAGATCCATAGTTTCACATTGGAATGGAGATGCTTTACTCCGTGCCGATTAGGCTTTACACTGGGTTCAGAACTTGATCGGGCTGAATTTGATCATTAACGATCAACATTTAATGTCTGACCAGATCCATAGTTTCACATTGGAATGGAGATGCTTTACTCCGTGCCGATTAGGCTTTACACTGGGTTTTATGAGCTTAGTAAACCTTTTCATAAAGACTTTTTCTTTTTCAATCGCTAGTTTCAAGTCTGGGTATGCTTGTGATTGGGTTCTACTGAAGACCCACCCCTCGCTCCTCTTTACACCAATAGCACACTGGTTGCAGTCAGTTGAACTCGTAGCCATTTTTTCCCCGTAGGGCTCTAGTGTGGAGGGACAAAATGAGAGCTTTTGAGCTCGTAGATCAGCAATTTCTGGCAAATACAGATTGATTGATTGATTGAATACTGTATTTAGAAAGACATGGTAAAAGTACATGGAAGTACAATTCACAATACAAGGTCCTCTAAACTGGATTGCTCATAAAAGCACTTGGCTTATTTAAAATGAGATCCCTGTGCACTCAAATCATGATGACATTTAAGAAGACATACAAATATACACTACTATACAGAACGTCATACAATCAGCTTACAGGTTACTGGTATGAAAAACAAGAAATATGTACAATAGACAGTTTTAGGAGGAGGGGAGGGGGGGGGTGGGTAGGTTAAGACTTTGACAGGGGCCAATTTGGAATTCCTGAAGGTGATTCTTTAGGGCAGTTTTGAACGTGAGTAGGGTTTTACACTCCTTTACTCCTTTGGGTAGGGCATTCCACATTTTTGTTGAATAGCATGAGAAAGAGTTGAAAGAGAGAGAGAGTGCCAAATCTGGGTTGAACATGATCAGTGGAGCTGCCTCTGGTGTTATGATTGTGGACTTCATTTATGTTTTGGAAGTATTTTGACAAATACAGTAGACCAGGCCCATAGCAAGTTGCCGTACTCTGTCCTCAACCCTGAGCCATCCAACCCTAGCAAAGTGAGCAGGGGTTAAGACCTCTACACACTGTACGATATTTGAAATGGTCGGCGAGTGAACAGATCGTTAAAGTAATACTTGGTAACTTTTTCAACAAAACTAAAGTTAAATTGTATATCTTTTGTGAGTGGCAAAAGTTTCACAACACCCACTCCATGAATTTCACCCCCGAAAGCCTTTTATACATATATTTTCTATTGAACGGTGATAGGGGTGTCTTTCCCGCGAAAATGACGTCATCTGGCCGGAAAACGGAAGCGGAAATGCACCGGTTTCCTGTTTGGCCAGGAACTACCGCACCGGTTTCCTGTTTGGCCAGGAACTACCGCGCTAATAACAAAAGGGAAACTCAATTTCCTGGGAATTCTGGGTAACAGAGGAATAAACGAACGGCCTGCAGTGACGGTAATGACCAGCAGAGGCTGCTAAAAATCGTTATTTGTGGACCTGAATTGTATAACTTTAAGCATTTCACATTGCATGAGTTTCTCTCTTGAAATCGGGCTAAATATATCGTTGTGATTCTCGCACGATTGATTGGTCGGCGACAGGGGTTCACTGATTAGATATTTCACCACGATGTGATCCCGACCCAATACATACATTTGTTTTTATTCCAAACGTCTCACGAAAACGTGAAAGGCTCCCGTGATATATGCGCGAGACCAAGACAGGACGCGAATGATTGACATTAAATAATTCTCAATTTCTCTGTATTTCTCTCTCTCTCCCTCTCTGAAACAAACGTTTCAAAAGTCAACCAGAGTCCAATTCAGATCAGAAGCAGTGTTGCCGTGTCCGCTTATTATAAGCGAGTTGCTTGTAAAAAATATTGGTGGTTGCGTTTCTTTTTAGCTTATTTCCAACGTGTAATTGCTTATTTGGCTTTATTTCTTGATGTTGCTTTTTTTCTTTGAAAATAGTTGCGACCCGTTGTGAGCTTGTAGATAGGCTATTTTATTTGTATATAGGTTTAAAGTGCTCATGCAGCCTATAGTCGCTTTTGTTGGGCTTGTTTTCATAGACCTGGTTGCTTATTTCTCGCGCAAAACCTGGCAATACTGTTCAGAGATACGTGCGTCACACACACACACACACAAAAACACACACACACACACACACACACACACACAGCTCTCTCTCTGTCCGCAAGCCCTATTCCTCTCTAATAATAAACAGCCCCATCGTCGTGCAGGCTCGCTCACTCTATCAATCTGTTTATCATGTTTAACTAATACAGGACTGGACTGTCTGTACGGTAATATTGCGGTTCTATGCGGGAGAAGCCACGGTGCGTCTCTGTTGTAGTAGACTCAACAGTGAATCATGCTGATAATAAAATAGTTTTCCCACCAGCTACCTCGCTGGCTGGTACTGAGCTCTGATTGGCTGTAGCACGGCTCTCAACGGGTCCAACAAACCCAAATATCCAACATGCTAGAAAAGTTAAAATTATCGGGAACCGCTCGCAGAGCGCAATTTATCGGGGTGTTTCTTCTCGGAGTACCTTACACACTGCACGATCAACACCTCGCCGAGGAACGCCCGATCTGGACTGAGATCGGTGGTTTTGTCGGCGATCACCAAAACATATCCCCGAGAGCCAAATCGGGTCAAATATCGTACAGTGTGTAGAGGTCTTTAGATGGGTTGTATGATTGAGGCCAAGAAGTAGCCTTACCAGTTTGTTTTGGGATGTCTGGAGCCTTGTTTTTAAGGCCTTAGTGATACCATGAGAAGCATGCATAGTCGAAATGACAATGGATGAGGGCCCCTGCGAGAATCTTCAGGGTATTCTTACTGACTAGAAAGTTGATCCTGTTCAGAAAACGTGTTCTTTGATTGACCTTTTTGATGACTCTTTCTACCATCTTATCACTGGAGAGGTTTGCCTCCAAGATGGAACCTATTCAATTTTTCAATTCAATTTTATTAGAGTGTCAAATCACAACAAGTTGTCTCAAGACACTTTACATGTAGAGAAGAGACCTGACATCCCACCCTGAGCAAGCAATTTTGCGACAGTGGCAACGGAAAACTCCCTCTTAACTGGAAGAAACGTCAGGCAGACCCTAGGCTCTAGGGTGGCGGCCTTCTGCCTCGACCGTGTCGGGGGAAAGAAGAGAGAGAGAGGGAGAGACAGACAGAGGAGAGACAGAAAGAGATACAGTGCAAGTAGTAACAATAACAATAGTAACAAATATAATAGTGTAAGATAGTATATGATAATATAATATAGTACAGCAATAGTGTGTATGCAGTATATAATGGTATAATAAAAGAATGTTAAGATAATATACAGTATAGTGTAGTGGTATAGTGTAATGTAGTAGAAATCCACGGTCGTGCTCCATGAAGAGGCCCGGTCCGCAGTCACAGTATTGAGCCGCAGCCGGGGGTCCATGGACCTGCGACGTGGGAAATAAAAGAAACTCCGGGGAGGTGGGGTGGGCGAAAGGGCCTCTCTGTGTGGAGTTTGCATGTTCTCCCCGTGTCTCCTAGGGTAGTTAATACCCTCACAAAAACATGTAGTAATCCTGGTCACTATACCGCCTCCTCCATGACAGCCGGGGCGCCTGATGGAGGGGAAGGGAACTGGTTGGAATAACGTGTTCCTTCCACGCGCTACGTCCAACCAGGGAAACTCCCCCCTGTCAGGTGACAAGAAGGTCAGTTGGCTCTCATGCATTGAAGGAAGCATGAGCTCGGCCCTGGCCTCCCTACTGTGGGGGACTGGTGTAGTGCTGGTGTAGGGCTGGTATAGCGCCCAGGATCACTTAGGAAATTGGCACCGGGTGAAAAAAATGGGTTACAAAAATCGCGGGATAAAAAAAAATAAAAAAAATAAACTCCGGGGAGCGGGTCCCCGGTTGTAGAATTAGTGGCAGGCCTTACTAGAGCGTGAATCCGTACAGGGTTAATTACGATTGTACCAATGGGACACAAACCCACACAACCAAAGGGAGGATGAGAAAAGAGAGGACGAGAGGAGAGAGGAAAAGGGGGGGGTGGTGGGGAGGGGGAGGTGGGGTGGGGAGGGGGGGGGGGAGAGGATGACTATAGGGTGACTGAGTCTATACACTTCGGCTATAGGCTTTATCATAGAGAAAGGTTTTTAGTCTAGTCTTAAATTTACAGAGTGTGTCTGCTTCACGGACTGAGACTGGGAGAAGGTTCCACAGCTGAGGTGCCTGAAACTTAAATGCTCTGCCTCCTGTTCAAATTTTTTGGGGGTTTCCTGGAGCCGTAAGCATTTTTTGTCTCCGCCGGAGGCGGAGAGTATGTTTTCGCTTCGTCCCGCCGTGTGTTCACCTCCCTCCTAGCCAAGCTAACATTGGTCAAGCTCCACGTGACACGTGTCAATATGTTGACACCAATGCCTTTGATTGGCTAGAGGGACGCATGACGAAATAAAATCCTATAAATAGGTGTGTCACTTCAAAAAGCCATTTATGTTTTTGAAGTGAGGTAAGACAGGATCAATCAGTCTTGATTGGAACAGTACCTTCCAGTACAGATCACCCGTCCGTGCGTGTGTGTGTCCCTCTGAGAACACCTAACATTGGTCAAGCAAAGGCGCAGAAGGCCAAAGCTAAGAAAGCATACTCATCTACAACAGTAACACAGAAGAGGACTATAGAGTTGAATTGATCCCACAACAAGGCCGAAGTCTTAATACTGTAACAATTGGCCACCTTGATCAAATACATTATGTAGCACTAGAGAAAACTGACATAGATCAAACACACCAATCAACTGCTGAAACTGTTCAAGACAATGAAGATGAAGAAGACAGACAAGCATTTGAACAAACCAGTCAATTACGGCGACTCCCATATGACACATTGCTTCAAGAAGAACATTTTTTAGATGCAGACACTACATATTCAGTCGCCCCTGCAGAACACCAAAAACCACGCGCATTCTACCAAGACGACCCGTTCTACCAAGACGACCCGTGCTATTAAAATAGCACGGGTCTGCTGGCGGAGACTTGTGCTCCGAGGAGCACATTTTCTAGTTCATACTGTGGACGCAATGGTGTTCTGGCTGGTTTATAGGGCTCGATGAGTTCTTTGAGATATACTGGTGCCTGTCCATTGAGAGCCTTGTATGTGAGGAGGAGAACTTTAAACTCTATTCTGTATTTAACCGGGAGCCAGTGCAAAGAGGCCAACGAAGGAGTGATATGATCTCTTCTTCTGGTTCCTGTCAGTATGCGCGCAGCGGCATTTTGGACTAGCTGCAGGCTATTTAGGGACTTACTTGGGCAGCCTGATAATAAAGCGTTGCAATAATCCAGCCTAGAAGTAACAAATGCGTGAACACGTTTTTCTGCATCATTTTGGGACAGAATGTGCCTAACTTTTGCAATATTACGCAGGTGAAAAAAGGCATTTCTTGAAATTTGTTTTATGTGGGACTGAAAGGACATATCTTGGTCAAACGTGACTCCCAGATTCTTTACAGTGGCCCTGGAGGTCAAGGTAATACCATCTAGGGTAAAATTCTTATCGGCTAATTTATCTCTGAGGTGCTTAGGGCCAAGTACAATAACTTCAGTTTTGTCCGAGTTGAGGAGTAGGTAATTACGGGTCATCCAACTCTTGATGTCTATAAGACATGCTTGAAGTTTAGCCAGTTGATCTGTTTCATCTGGCTTCATCGATAGATATAATTGTGTATCATCTGCATAACAGTGGAAATTTATAGAGTGTTTCCTAATTATCTCACCTAAAGGAAGCATATATAGAGTAAATAGTATTGGTCCAAGTACAGAGCCTTGTGGGACTCCGTATTTAACCTTTTCGCGTAATGAGGGTGTATCGTTAACGTTTACAAATTGAAATCTGTCAGACAGATAGGACTCAAACCAGTTCAATGCAGCACCCTTAACCTAGGTAGGTAATTTCCTCCTTTCTTGTGATAACATTGTCACCCGCTTTGATTGTGAAGCTCTCAGCCTTGTTAAGGTTAACACTAGACCCAAAGAGAATGGATTCAGTTTTACCCAGGTTTAATGATAGGTTGTTGTCAGAGAGCTAGATGCGGATCGTATTGAGTTCAGAGCTGAGAGATTTTTCAACCTGCAGCCTGTCCCTGTCCGAGACCAGCAGAGCCGAGTCATCTGCGAACAGGAACAGGTTGCAGTCGCAAGCTGATGTGTGATGGTGTAGAGAGCGAAAACATTAGCTTCTGTAAAGTCCACACTATTCAAAGCTTTTTGCACACCTATGTATACTGCCCACTTGTGGCGGTGCTACAGAAAGAGTAGTATGCAGAGACTCAATGTGGCTTATAATGATGGCATGAGACTGCTGCTAAAAGACAGGGAAGCACCATCATCCAGCAACGGCTGCCGACCGGGACGGAGAAAAACACGTTTATAAAACAAGTGACCAAAGATAAAACCGAGAGCTGGATTAAGAAATTCCTGTCACCATAGTAAGCACCATGGAATACAGGGAAGCACCATAGGAATAACAATTACTGATGCACATGTGTTTTCCACTGTCGCTTTACAAAAATGTAAAAATCATTACAAAAAAATGCAATCAGTAGAAGAATAATTCTGATACAATCAGAAAATACATTTAGTTCTTCTCTGCTGACATGACCTCTCTCCTCCTTCTAGGTCTCTCACTCCTTCCTGTGTGCAAAGAGGAGGTTTCCCCTGAACAGCAGGAGAGGAGTCCCAGTCTGGTCCCGGTGAAACTAGAACCTCCACAGATTAAAGAGGAGCAGGAGGAGAGGAGTCCTAGTCTGGTCCAGGTGAAACTAGAACCTCCAGAGATTAAAGAGGAACAGCAGGAGAGGAGTCCCAGTCTGGTCCAGGTGAAACTAGAACCTCCACAGATTAAAGAGGAACAGCAGGAGGAGTTACTTCAAAGACCAGAGGAGGCTGCAGGGTCATCGTTGACATTACTAGTAGTGAAAAGTGAAGATGATAATGAAAACAGAGAGACAGAGCCTCTAGCCAGCACATCTACTGAACACATGAAAACACAAGCTGATGTAGAGGACTGTGGAACATCACAACCAACTATTGATGACCAGCTCCTTTCTTCACACTGTTCTGAATCTGACATTACTGAGGACAGTGATGACTGGCCTTCACACTGTTCTGAATCTGATACTGAAGACAGTGATGAGTGGAAGCCCAGTAAACAGCAGTCTGCTTTAAAAACACTGAAATCACACAAGACACAACGTGTGGAAGGAAAAAGATTGTCTTTGAGCAACAAGTTTTCTCAGAACATGAAATCGTCTGCTATTTTCAAATAGCTTATAGGTATAAAATAGGGCTAAAGTGGTTAATGTATGTTTCATAATGATTTATATCTGCAAAGTAACTAGTAACTAAACATTTCAAATAATTGTTGTGGAGTAAAAGTATAGACAATTGGAAATACTCCAGTAAAGTAAAAGTACCTCAAAATTGTACTTAAGTACAATACTTGAGTAAATGTACTAGTTACTTTACACCACTGCACGTCAGTGAAGAAAAAACGCTGGGAACATCCTTATGTACAACTGACTTTGCAGGGAAACAAGCCCAAAGTCGCTTATAATAAGCAGACCTGGCAACGCTGGCAGGCTAATAGTCAAACAGCAGAGGGCGCTGTTTTTCCTTTTTATTTCCCAGATTGGCCTGAAAGTTATAAATTAATTAGCACATGAATGGCCAGTCGGCTGACAGACTTAAATGCCAACTTTTGCCAACCGAATACCAGTCTGTTGCAGTCTGAAGTAGTCTGTTTGGTGGAGATTCACCTTAAGAAGTATATATAAATACCTCTTCCTGTGAGCAATGGGGCCCAAAGACTTGGTCAAAAGAGAAGGAGTAATTCGTCTGCGTGTCTGTTCGGCCTGTATGAGACTGAAGGGTACAAATAATTTAGTTGATGCTATGTCCAGTGTTTATGGAGGCGGCGATAAAGTATATAAAGGAACAGTGCCAATATGAATTGAGTGACGACAAAACAAGACACGGTCCAATAACTGTTAGACCCAATGTAGTTCTCAGACTTCATGGGGTCAGTCTGGGGCATCAGTAGTCTATTCTAAGACTCCAGATTTGGGCAAATTTCAGACTCGACCATAAAAAAAATAGCCCATGTACAAGCTCACAACGGGCCATGGCGCATCACAAGCTTGTATATAATAGTCTAAGTATTATTAGATTAAAGTTCCGTGTTTAACCTTTTTTTAAGTCAAATTGGTCCAACCAACTGATATGAAGGTCATAATGGGACTCACCTCCTCACTCTTGGCCAGAATCAGGGACTTGTTGTCATGAGCAGAGAGCTGGATGTGACCATCCATTCCTCCAGCCATCAGAGGGCGCACTCTACAGAAAACTCTGATGTTGCCCTATAGAAGTAAACCAGTTTGTTTGAATTCAAAACAATGACTTGTCGGGGTAAAGAAAATATCGCATACATACACAATAGACTAAAGTCTATATACACACACACACACACATATGATATTAAGAAATGAGAGATACAGTTAAGTGCATACATTTAAAAATAACGTTTATAATAAATTAGGGCTACAGCATGTGTGTTACGTTTAAATGATGGGATACCCGACTCTTACAACTGAACCAGAGAGGAGTGGCTCATATCTCTCCACAAGACTTTGTAGAAAAGGAAAGCTGCACACTGTCCCATTTACAGTTCAAACCAGCACTACAACTGATGCTCATTACTGAATGCAATTGTTCCCCCTCTAGTCATTTTTGGATGTAGGGCAGGGCTGGTGTAGGAAAGTTAAGGAATTGTAGTATTACGCCTGTCAGCAGTATGTATTACTTTCAGTAAAACCAAACATTCAAAACACTTATAGAGAACAATTGTCTGTTTAGGTCAACAACTGTTCATTCATCACCGTCTTTGAAAGAGCATGCAGTACTCAAGCAGCCTCAACCCATGACGAGTTACCTTTCAACTGAGGTTGAAGAGCAATCTTCAATTCACTGCATTACAAGCTGTGAGGGTTCACAACTATGGGCATATCTTGTGTGTACCGGTGCACTAATGTCTATGGAGTGGCAAACAGAACACCCTTCTCCATCCCTCCATGCAGCCAGAGCCCTACAATGGTAAACCTTGCCTTGAGTTCCTGGATGATGTTATGTAGGCGCCGTCGCTCCATCTCGCCAAAGTGCAGCTCATCCCTCTGGCGGGCTGCAGTCTCCTGATGAGCGGCCAGCTTCTCCTCAGTCTCTCGGAGTGTCGTCTGGGTACAACTGAAGCTCGTCTGGACACAAGTCAGGCCGGACTCGGCTGCAGACAGCTTCACCTTTAAGCGAAGCGGAGAGAACATTACATTTTAAGAACCATAGGTTTCAACTGAATTTTGATTTTAATTTAGGCTGTCCATAATGCAAACCGTGGGTGGGGAAAGCAAAAGAGAGTGTTCAAGACAAGTTCCAAGGCTTTATTTATTGGAAATTAAATGCATGGTAATGATGAATAGCTTACCTTTAGAGATTGCAGCTCTCTTTCCACATTTTCTCTGAGGGTCTCTGTGGCCTTGTGCTCCTGCTCCAGATGCAACAGCTGCCTCTGTAGCTCAACATTGTTGCCGATTGCATTTTGGAGATCAGCTTTGACCCCAGACAGGACCTGCAGCTCCACCTCATACTCACTGGTGGGGAAAACGCACGTTTTAATTTTCCTGCAGCCAACATTGGCCAAAAACTAAATACCATTACTAGAGCCCAACCGGTAATTATGCAGATGATATGTCCTGATATTTCAGCACTTTCAACCTGGCGTCCCTATTGTGGCCATGTCGGTCAGGCTCACACCATTACATCCCTAGTGATGTGACATACCTGAGGCGACTCTGCAGCGTTCTGATCTTACAGTCCTTCTCGGTCACTACAGCCTTCAGCGACACGTTGTCTTGGGAAGAAGATTTGACTTTGGTCTGGTATGTGGCGAGCTTCCCCTCCATGTCAGCGACCTTGCCTTTTAAGTCCCAGCTGGGTCGCTTTGCCCCCGCGGAGGGCGCGGACACACCTGCTTTTGGAACTGTGGCTGAAACGGGCCTTTTCAGGACATCAGAATGTGTGTTAGTGTTTTATTTATTTATCACTTTTACCAACAGCAGGTTTGGATAACAACGTGATGAACTGAAGAGACCCTTTGTGGTCATTAGGCGTTGGAACCATTAACCCCGTTCAGGCATAAGAGCGGGTCATGGGGCCACGCATTTTTGTTGCTTTAGCTTCTTTTGTAGGGCAGCACAAAGACAATGTGGGTCTATGGGAGACACCCAGAGCTACTGGGGCGTAATCAGCTTGCTGGAGCCAGGCTTCCTGGGCTCTGTGCAAAAGGTCTTTGCTTAGCAGGGCAGTGTTCAAAACTGCACAAAGACTAGGGTTGATATCTAGGTCTGGGGAGATTCCTTTTGATTAGGTTACCCAATCTAGGTCGTTGTGCCTCGTGTTTAGCACTTGACAATTATAATCAGCCATCTATTGCCGTTTGTGGCCTGGCTCTGACATCACAATACTATGGGTTGCTTTTAACAGTTTAACCTCTGTATGCAGACAATAGATAAATTAGATGTATGCAGACAGTACCTCTAGAAGGCCCAGCAGCAAAGGTCACAGCAGGAGGCGCCATGGATCTGGCTTGTTTAGCTGAGAGGCATGGTTACGATATTGTAATTTAGATCGCATGTTATAGGACGCCATACTATACACACTATAGTATAGTGTGTATAGTTTAAAATGTACAGATTATACTGTTTAGACTTTAGAGTTAAACTGATGATACACATGATCCTAGATTACCATTTCTATGCATTTGATGGATTACCTCGTGTTATCCATGCTAAATCGCTCTGGATTAAGAGCGTCTGCAAAATGCCTAAATTGTATTCATAGAACTAAAATCAAAGCTGAAATTCTTGTCAAATGCAAGACATGGTCCTGAAGATGGGTTGGACCCACAAATCTTACAGGACATCATAAAGTTACATTTGTACACTGTCAGAGTCTCTCACTGAGCATTTTCAACTTACACACAGAGGGTCTGGCGGTGGCTGTTGTGGGTCTCTTGTTGCCGATGACAGTGGCTGCTACCTTTGGTCTGACGACCGCCTCTGGGTCCTTGCGCTGCCTTTTCTGCAGGAACAGAAAAGGTTAGGGCCCCGAGTCAGAACGATAAACTGCCAAAGAACGGCATTATAAATATAGTACAACCTCAACTTTCTCCCAGCCCTTGTGGTTGCCATATTTAGCAAGAAATTCAAGCAATTTACAAAAACATACTAAACTTCAGGTGGTCCTGACCTGGGAGTGGGTCAGTGGGATACAAAAATGTACACACGGCTAGGCTATTAAGTCACGGGGCATTCTAGTAATCCCAGAGTGACCCCTTACACGATGGTCAAGTATTTATTTTACAGTATAATTAGGAATGTTTGCAACACAAACCTGGGCAGGCTGGCTTTCATGGTTTTCCATAGCGTTAGCCAGGATCCTCTTTGTGGAGCTCATGGGCAAGGGTAGACGAGAGACCGACTTCGGTGGGTCTGCGTTCTGTTGGATATTATATACACAATAAGTTAAGTTAATTATAGCAGACCTAGCCTTGGATCAAGACTACACCACTGTAAAATACATCTATGATAAAGTACATTTACTCAGTACTGTCCTTGGTATTTTCACTTTACTGGAGCATTTCCAATTTTCAGTACTTTTACTCCGCTACAGTCCAGAATGACGCAACACATTGTGAGCTTGTAGATCTGCTATTTTCAAAAGCTTTTAACACATTTGAAAACTTGAGAAATGTCATGTGACATTCTGCATAATGAGAGTAAGCTTTTGTCCCATTACATGTTTACAGAAGTAAAAAAGTGGGTGAAATTCGTTTTCGTGCATAGTTCCCATCGTATCGTTAGGAGTACTTTGATAATGAGTACTTTAAGTACATTTTTATACCAATAATGTTGTACTTTAACTCAAGTACATTTTGAATTCCGGACTTTTACTTGCAACAGTATTTTTACATTGCAGTATTGATACTTTTACTTACTTTTTCCAACACTGGCATTTTAACGACTCTGATATTTGCATAGATACAAGTAAGTCAGACTTGATCAAATACATCTATGTCTTGAACCAAGGCCAGCAAGGATCCACCCAAACATAACAATCCAAAGTTATAACTTATTGTATTGCCATATAGATTGTGTCGTGTAATTGTAAATAAACAAAGTCAACAGCACCCACCTCCATGTTGTCGTTTTGTTTGCTCTCCTATCTATAGGGGCTCCTATAGGGGCGGCCATAGCTGAGTGGTTAGTGAGCCCGCCTAGGGAACCAGAGGCCCTGGTTGCCCCAGGTTCGATTCCAGGCTATCCCAGCATATGTGCCGATGATATGAAATTTGTCCCTGAGCAAGACTCTTAACCCCAATTGCTCACAGGTTCTCATTGGAAACAAGACCGCAAGGACTTTCATGAACGACCTGTTAAAAGAAATTATCCTTATCCTTATCTCAAGACTGAGAGCTTGTAGATCGGCTACTTTCGGAAGTTTCGGTTCCGAGGAGACAATTTCTCTATTGGTAAATGGTTTGTGAACCAGTGATCTAGAGTAGTTAGCAAAACAGAGGCTTGGTCCATCAGGGACGGAAAGACTTATAGATGTCAACAGACACTGTCAGGGGGGCCATATATCTAGCTCAACGAGAAGAAAGGCGGCCTATTAGTCCGGAGGTCACTGGTTCGATCCCTGTCCCTGACAATGTGTTGAGGTGATTGTGATTTGGCATTCTTAGGCTTACATAGTATGTCTTGAGGTTAGGGGTAGGCATAGTTTTACTGAAGTTAAGGTTAGTGAGGGTTTAAAATGCTCATTTGTTAATTGCATGGTTTTCTTTCTCTCAAGTTCAGTCTTCTATGTTTCTATGGCTTATTGTGCATATTACTTATCATTGCTTCTTTCTTTTTTCTTTATGCATTCACTGGCCCCGTATTATTGCTGCTTGGTGCTATATTCTTCATTGTAGTTGTTTGTGTGTGTTTAGCAGTGGTTGGAAAAAGTAGCCTACTCAGATATTTTGTATGTAGAAATACTCTGTTACAAGTAAAAGGCCTGTGTTCAAAATGTTACTTGAGTAAAAGTACAAAAGTATTGGCATCAAAATATACTTAAAGTACCAAAAGTAAAAGTACTAAAAATGTTTGAAAATAGCAGATCTACAAGCTACAAGTTATGAGCTTGTAGATCGGCGATTTTCAAATAGCCTATGGGTTGAAGTGATTAATGTATGCTTTATAATATAATAATTTATGTCTGCAAAGAAACTAGTAACTAAAGCTTTCAAATAATTGTAATGGAGTAAAAGTACAATATTTGCCTTTGAGATGTAGTGGAGTAGAAGTAAAAAATATTGCAAATTGGAAATACCTAAACATTTTACTTATTGTACAGTGCTTGAGTAAATGTACTTAGTTACTTTACACCACTGGTGTTTAGGCAACTGAAATATGGACGATTCATGGACACTTAAAAGGATGACAGCAAATGGCTGCCAACAAGGACATTTAATTCATGATGTTTGTAATTCATTGTGGTTAAAAAATATATATATATTGTATTTAATCAGAATGCATTCATAACAGGGGTGCTGTAGTAGTTCATGTCCTATAGAGGGCAGCGGCTGCCATGAAATGTCTCTGTGCAGCCCATATGTCTAAGGAGAAGAATTTACAGGAGATGTAAACAACACATAGCTGTTAGCCTGCTAGCAGAGAGAACATTACGTTATACATTCATGAATGTCTAATTCACTTCATTGGTAAAGCGTAATGTTTTCTGCTGTTTAATGGACTCTATAACGCAGACACACAACCTAAACATCATGTCTGGTCATGAAGCAGAAGCAGAATTTAAACGGGAGGAGAAACGGAGCCATTGTGCCGCAGCCTCCAGGTCGGTGTTGTTCTCATGTCTCGCGACGTTTGGAACCTCTCCCTCCGCTCTAATGGCTCCGAAATGCATGATTTTAACACTTTTCCTCACATCGTTTCTAAAAAGTAAAGGTCAGCCCCTATTGTGTCAGATGTTTTAAATCTTAGCGGCCAAGATTTCTTTACCGACGGGTTGAAACGAGCTTTTAAATCGTTTTTCTAGTCAGACTGTCCGATGTTTTCCCAATGCAATCTTATGGGAGCAGTACTGCGCATGCGTACGGGGGTTGACTGGCCACAGGCTGACAAAACAAAACATTTAAACGCTTGTTTCAACCCGTCGGTAAAAAAAGTCTCGGCCGCTAAAATGTAAAACATCTGACAGCAGGAGGGCTGACCTTTACTTTTTGGATACGATGTGCAGAAAAAGGTCAGAATCATGCAAAGTGGTCAATGTTCGCCGGTGTCGTCACCTGCCGGCTCCCGACGCGGTGGGACCTCATCATCTCTGAGCTACACAGCGGAGGGAGACGTTCCGATTGGAGCTTTGTTGTTGTTGCCATGTCTGCTTATTAGAAGAGACTGATTGATTGAATACTTTAGTTTGCAAGAGGTACAGTTATTCAATGATTGTTAAAAGGATAACACGAAAAGCCCTGAGGGCTTGTTTCCATTGTGGTCCTGTGCATTCAATTCATCAAGACATTTACATGAAACGCAACCCGCAACTACCAGTATTTACACGTTGTATTTACATATTTACAAAAGTTACAAATTGTAACATTCAAAGAGATATGTTTACGTGAGAATTGAATGAGAATTCAAAGAGATATGTTTACGTGGAAAATAGCAGATCTACGAGCTCACAACGCGTCGCATCGCGAGCTTGTAGATCTGCTATTTTCAAATAGCCGTAGCCTATATAGTCTCTTCTTTTGGGCTTGTTTCTTTTCATAGACCTGGTTGCTAATTTCTCTCCTCCAGGTTCCTCCATCATGTTGAAACAGGAGCAGAGATTAAACAGGAGCAGGAGGAGGACCATTCTTCTGCAGCCTGTAGGTTCTTCCATGTTGAAGAGTTTAAACAGGAGAAGCAGGAGGATCATTCTTCTGCAGCCTGCATGTTCTTCCATCTTAACACACAAGCAGAGTTTAAACAGGAGAATCAGCAGAAGGACCATTCTTCTGCAGCCTGTAGGTTCCTCCATGTTGAAGAGTTTAAACAGGAGAAGGAGCAGGAGGACCAGTCTTCTGCAGCCTGCAGGTTCCTCCATGTTAAAACAGAACCAGAGTTTAAACAGGAGAATCAGCAGGAGGACCATTCATCTGCAGCTTCCAGGTTCCTTCATGTTGAAGAGTTTAAACAGGAGAAGGGGCAGCAGGACCATTCATCTGCAGCCTGCAGGTTCCTCCATGTTGAGCTGGAGCTCAACGCCCTCCTGAGGGGCCTGGTGTTCAGCGAGCCGGTCCGACACATCTACAACCCTCTGGAGTACGCCTGGGAGCCGCACCGCTGCTACGTGGAGACCTACTGCCACGGCGGGCAGAGTGTTCTGTTCCTGGGCATGAATCCTGGACCATTCGGCATGGCTCAGACAGGGGTGAGAATGATGGATGAAGGATGATGATCCACCATCCATCATACACACGGTCAAAACACTGAGAAGACAATGAATGCTTCCTTCATTTCATAGTTCATACAGCTGACAGTAGCTTCAAGGAATACCAAAACGCTCGCCCCAAAACACAGGGGCATATCCGGCGGTATTCACCTGGTATTCCTAACCCTAACCTCAGTAAAACTATGCTTAAACCTAACCTTATTCCTAACCCCAATCTCAGTAAAACTTTGCTTAAACCTAACCTTATTCCTAACCTTAACCTCAGTAAAACTATGCTTAAACTTAACCTTATTCCTAACCCCAACCTCAGTAAAACTATGCTTAAAGTACCTAACCTTATTCCTAACCTTAACCTCAGTAAAACTATGCTTAAACCTAACCTTATTCCTAAACATAACCTCAGTAAAACTATGTCTAAACCTAACCTTATTCCTAAACATAGCCTCAGTCTAAACCTAACCTTATTCCTAAACGTAACCTCAGTAAACTATGCCTAAACCTAACCTTATTCCTAACCTTAACCTCAGTAAAGCTATGCCTAACTCGAAACTTATTTCTAACCTTATCCTCAGTAAAACAAATACAAGAACTGCTGGTCCGCGAAAGAAATGTGGGCGAGCGTGTTTTGGGGCGAGCCTTCCGGTTACCCCTTCAAGCTCTTATCTGCCAGATAGTATTATAGCATCTAAGTCAGGGGTCTTCAAAAAATTTCAGGCCAAGGACCCCTTAGCTGAGAGAGAGATGAAGCAGGGACCCCACTATACATATTGTATTAAATTGTGTTGCAGATTAAACCTTGTTTGACAGCACTATCATCAGTGTTGTGTCAATTCGCGTTTTTTGTTTATTTCAGACATTTAACCACTTAGTAAACTTGACCTTTGACTCTGCGCTTGGTTTGCTCTTTTTCCCCTCTACACCAAACCACTATAGCCGATCTACAAGGTCTCTGGAGACATTGTGAGCTTGTAGATCTGCTATTTTTGGCTAAAGTTCCCCTCAGAATAGGGATACTTATGGGGCGGCCATAGCTGAGTGGTTAGTGAGCCCGCCTAGGGAGCCAGAGGCCCTGGTTGCCCTAGGTACGATTCCAGGTCAGGCCAGCAAATGTGTCGATGAAATGAAATTTGTCCTTGAGCAAGACTCTTAACCCCTAATTGCTCACAGGCCCTCATTGGAAACAAGACCGCAAGGACTTTCATGAACGGACCTGTTAAAGGAATTATCCTATCCTTATGCTAGGGCTCAAGTGGTTAATGTAAAACTCTGTAGTAACTCTGAAGACCCCTGATCTAAGTTGCTTGCGGTTAACCCATAACTTTTAGCCAGGGGTTCTCAAACCTTTTCATGTCAAGGACCCCCAAATTGTTTTTGGCCGTGGACCCCCATCTGCTATCTGAAAATATTTTGTGCCATGGACCCCCCCGATACAATATTTGTATTGTAAAAGAATCAAAATCTTTGACAATTCTTCAAAACTTTTCAAACGGTATAATAGCAGATCTACATCGGATATACTGAAGTAATAAATATAACTGCTACACCCTGGAACCCCCTCAAGGACCCTTAGGGGTCCCCGGACCCCACTTTCAGAACCACTGCCATAAGCAGTGTTGGGGAGTAGCCAAGACGGAAATAGCAAACATGCCATCTCCGGTTTAAAGTGTCCCGATTTGTTTACCTTCTAACACAGCGCTACTCAACCCGCGGCCCCAACGCAGCGTCTTGGCGGCCCCTCATGGTCAAAAATAAATATATATATATATATATATTTTTTAAGCACAGGATAAAAATATACATTTCCGTTCAAATATATGTGTTGCTAATTTCATTTCCAAAAACAAACAGACAGACATACATACAGGTGCGTCAATTGTTACAGGTATAATGCATAGTTTTCTATGCATTTCGTTTTTTTGGGGGGGTTTGACCCCCATTTTCGCCGCGCGCCCAGGATAGGTGTCCGTTAATTCAATCTCTGGGAGTTGGCAACCCTAACCTTGCCATACCTTAGCTTTTGCTGAACTGATGCCACTGGACATACACACAAAATAAACAGGTACACTTTCAATATGATGTCAAAAAGTACATTTTCTTATAACAATAACAATGTGTAGTGTGTGTTACAAAATCCAAAATAGGACCGTCATTTTTAGCTGGCGGCCCCTTGGACTTTTGGTATTTTGCTGAGTGGCCCCTGAGCCATCTTAAGTTGAGTAGCCCTGTTCTAACATCTTTCATAAATAGCAGATCTACAAGCTCACAAAGACTAGGTACAGTAGGACCTGGGAAATCGGCATCTGCGTCAGACCCAAACAAATCTGCCATCTGTTTTGTGGCTCTAAAATACTCGCCTTTCCCTTCTTTCCATCCTCAGGTCCCGTTTGGTGAAGTGAAGTCTGTTCGTGATTGGATGAAGATCACGGGAGAAGTGAGCCACCCCCCCGACGAACATCCCAAGCGACGAATCACGGGGCTGGCCTGTACGCAGAGCGAAGTGAGCGGAGCACGCTTCTGGGGCTTCTTCAAGAAGGTGTGTACTGTGGAGGCCTGTGGCACAAATTATTACATATAATTGCCTGATCGCGATTATTTGAGATGATTGCAAATATGTTTGCATTATAGTCAGTATCGTTTCTGTATACATTAATCTGTTGTAAAATAGCCGAATATGACTTGCTATTTCCGCTATTTTTTTAAACATTTTGAAAGTCAAATCATTAAATATAATGGCCTGTTTTGGCCATAGTACATTATTTGTTTTCATTATTGTTACCAGTTATTGTCATTTATTTTTATATCTTTATATCTAAAAAAAAAGTACCAAATCAGAGTTGGTATGGTGACTTTATACATTGTCCGATACTTGAATGTGTCCTTATATTATCATCACTTTACCCAAATACAGCTCAAGTGGAGTTAGGAGGTTTTTGACCATTAATGTGGAGATAGTTGTTTGGAGGTTTTTCTGACAATTTGAGGATCCAATGGAGTTTAGAGATTTAGACAGTAAGTGTCTAACTACAGGTGTCTCTACAGGTGTGTGAGGACCCCCAGCTGTTCTTCCGCCACTGCTTCGTGCACAACCTCTGTCCGCTCATCTTCATGAGCGCCAGCGGGAAGAACCTGACGCCGCCGGAGCTGTGCAGAGGGGAGCGCGAGGCTCTGCTGGCCCTCTGCGACGCGGCGCTGTGCCGGGCCGTGGAGGCCCTGGGCGTGTCCATGGTCATCGGGGTGGGCCGGGTGGCCGAGCAGCGGGCGCGGCGCGCCCTCGCCGCAGCTGGCGTCAGCCACGTGCGAGTGGAGGGCCTCATGCACCCGTCCCCCAGGAACCCGCTCGCCAACAAGGGCTGGGAGGCGGTGGCCAGGGCCAAGCTGACGGAACTGGGCGTCTTGTCCCTGCTGAATGGAACGTGACGACCCCCTAATCAAGCCCCTGATTTATGCCCCCGCCACGCTGGGTGAAAATAGCAGACTTACAAGCTCACACATCACACTGCGCGTCCGCTGTGCAGTGGTGGGAAAAGCAGTCACATTTGTTACTTAAGTAAAAGTTAAGAAAAAGTCCGGAATTCTAAATGTACTTGAGTAAAAGTACAAAAGTATTGGCATCAAAATGTACTTAAAGTACCAAAAGTAAAAGTACTCATTATGCAGAATGTCCCATTTAAAGTTTTCAAATGTATAAAAATCTTTTGAAAATAGCAGATCTACAAGCTCACAGTGTGTCGCGTCGCAACGCATTGTGAGCTTGTAGATCGGCTATTTTCAAATGGCCGAAATGTATATAGGACTGAAGTGGTTAATGTGTGTTTTGTAATAATAATCAAAATCTCCAAAGTAACTGAAGTTTTCAAATAATTGTAATGGAGAAAAAGTACAATATTTGCCTCTGAGATGTAGTGGAGTGGAAGTAAAAGTACTGAATATTGGAAATACTCAAGTAAAGCAGAAATACTTCATGTGAGCTTGTAGGTCTGCTATTTTCTTTGTGCGACACCGTCATGCTACAAAGTACGAACTGGGCTTCAGCCTGATCTGACCTCATCCTTAGCACCTTATTGATCAGCGTGTTACTGACTCTTTGGTGTGTTAAGGTGGCTCTCCACCAAACGGACAACTTCAGACTACAGATTGGCAGTTGGGTTCAACGTCAGATGATGTCAGATTTTCAGGTGTCCAAAAGTTCTGGTCGCCACAGCGCACCAATGTCACACAAACTATTGCAAGCGTTCGGCACCTTGTTGTGCGCATGCGTCAGAGGAAAACAGATTAAATAACTCTACACACCAGGAGGTGGCAGTAGTCTGTAGGAACCTAAGAGAGCTTGGACCAAAACACAGACATCAAATGTGCGATGTACGGGAAATGTCTCTGGCTTATCTAGGCTTGCTCCTGCACCAGAAGCAGAGGAGAGGTCTACATCTCTACTGTGATGCCCCAATCCCTTATATGGAGTGTTATGGGATTGTCTTGCTCTGCTCATGCTGTTCTTCCTAGGTGAACAGGCCCTGGGTGGGGCAGTCTACATGCCTGCTAATGGCTCATTGGAGAGCACCTGGGCCCGGTGCCTCCAGGAGTCTATAAGAGCCAGCCATGACAAATGGGGGCTCGTCAGGGATTTGAACCCGGGACCTCTCTAGCTGGGCTTCACCATGCATTTTGGTTCCAAAGTCTGACGGGTCAGTTCGGTTCTGTACAGATTTTAGGAAAGTTAACAATGTGGCAAAACCAGATGCCTTTCCATTGCCTAGAATGGATGATTGTATTGATCAGGTAGGGTCTGCAAAATGTGTCAGCAAATTGGATTTGTTAAAAGGAATATAGGCAAGTCTGTGGTGGTGGGAGGCCCTCGGGCAGTGAGTTTCAATCGGCCTGTGGAGAGCTGTGACCTCCTGCGGGTGCTGGTGGTCCTGGAGGTGGAGGAGAGGGTGGGGCCAGCACTGCTGGCGTGGCGGGTGGGCGGGGATGCACACGTTGAG
This sequence comes from Gymnoscopelus braueri, assembly GCF_963280865.1. NCBI lineage: Eukaryota > Metazoa > Chordata > Actinopteri > Myctophiformes > Myctophidae > Gymnoscopelus > Gymnoscopelus braueri. The sequence goes on along the minus strand of NC_137612.1, from coordinate 13,998,115 downwards.
GCCGTCGGTGCAGGGGGTCGCCGGGGATTGCACCTCCTGGAGCGCCTCTTCTTGTGTGGCCTGGGGTGGGGGGACTTTGTCAGGTTCAGGGGTCGTCAGTTTGCCCCTGTTGGGGAGGTAGAGCGCCACGTCGTCACGAGTCAAGGCTCAGGCTGGCCATGTTTTTGGCATCGGCGGAGTCCCGATCCTCTTGGCTCGCGGGCCGCGCACGGCGGAGCGCCCTGATGTTGCCTTTGGGGCGTGCTAGCTCGTTGTGGCATCTCTTCCTTGGGTTCATCTCCCTCTTGTATTTGCGCTGGCTCGTGCTGCTCACCTCACTGATCACCTGGCGGATCTCTTGTTTGGCCTCAGTGATAGCTTTGTCCAGCGTGAAGGGGAGGTCCTGCACTTGTCTCTTCAGACGGTTGTAATCACAGGTCAGTGCCAGTGTTGGCAGCTCCTCGCATGGATCAACAGTTCAAGGTGCAGGTCGATGCGAGTCATGTTGGGGCAGGTGCAGCATTGTTGCAGGCTGACAGTGGGGGGATGGACTGGCCAGTCAGTTTCTTCTCTAAAAAGTTTAATAAGCTTAAAAAGGTTTTTTTCAGAGCCTGACGGTCCTTGGCCTGTTGTGGAGCCGTGGATCCTAATGGGACCACGACTTTAAGGGGGGAGGTGTGATGCCTCACTCCCTTATATGGAGTGTTATTCGAGTGTCTGCTCTGCTCATGCTGTTCTTCCTATATAGTCCATGAGCCAGAGCCCCAAAATTGAGCAATGATTATCGAAAGAGTGGGCAAAACCAAACCTATATTAAATTGTTCATAGGGTCAATACGAGTAAATAAATATATGATAACCTTTCCACAGAAGCATCATTTTCATAGTTATCACACATTTTGTTATTTTCCCCATACGTACATGACAGGTGAAAAAATTACAACATTTAAAAAATAGCTATCATAATGAAACTTCCCCAGTTGATTACTTACATGAAGACAATGATTTATCGTATTACAAGTTTTCTGAAATTGTATATTTAAATATGCAAATTAAGCATTTAGTCCATGAGCCAAAGCCCAAAAATTTAGCCAGATATTGAATATTCCCTCGTTAAAAACCTTTGACTCCATCATCTTAACAAAATTAAATAAGAATGTTGACTCTAGCTTTGTCCAATGTTCCAATGTTGATTCTGGAAAGTTATGCAAATTCGGGCATACTTTCCTAATGCCCAATTTGCATATTTAAATATACAATTTCAGAAAACTTGTAATACGATAAATCATTGTCTTCATGTAAGTAATCAACTCAGGAAGTTTCATTATAATAACTCTTTTTAAAATTTTGTAATTTTTTCACCTGTCATGTACGTATGGGGAAAATAACAAAATGTGTGATAATATGAAAAAGCTGCTCCTGTGGAGAGGTTATCATATATTTATTTACTCGTATTGACCCTATAAACAATTTAATATAGGTATGGTTTTGCCCACTCTTTCGATAATGAAATCTTGTCTGGCTCATGGACTAATAGGTGAACGGGTGGGGTCAATCTACATACCTGCTAATGGCTCATTGGAGAGCACCTGGGCCTGGTGCCTCCAGGAGTCTATAAGAGCCAGCCATCACACTACTTGGGCAGTTGCTGGCGGTAGCCGACTGAGCATGTTCGGTGGGCTTGCGACACATCTTTTATGGAGTTTTCAAAAGCCCACAAAGATCATTTTATCTGCTTCAATTCTAACGTGGTCCAGTCTATAGTAATGAATACTATCGGAGGCTACTTCTTGTGTTTTGTTTGCTGACCAGTAACTGACCGTGGCTACAGCCAGAGCCAGGGCTTTGTTGCAGTTTGAACATCCATGAGGGATGTTTAATGTTTTTGTTTGTTGGGCGCCAACACCCACTAAGCATTTGACCTTATTTTGGGATCAATACTTCAAATATGTGCATCAAAGGAGCCATATACAGTAGATTACTGTAGAAAGTAACATTTCTAAATGACGTTGGCATGGCATAACTCTACACTGAAGAAAAGTTAGATGACTAAGGACGCAGGTATCACTGTGTATGTATATATAAGAGGCCTAAACATATAACTATGAATTTTGCAATTACATTGTGAAAAATGTTGCGGAAGATTTGCAGGGATTTGGATCCAGAAGGCAGATCCGTGGGCAAACGCTGCTGGGACACAGATCCACATGGGACCCCTGACTCAAACTGACCAATAAGGACACAGATCCACATGGGACCCCTGCCTCAAACTGTCCAATAAGGACACAGATCCACCTGGGACCCTTGACTCAAACTGACCAATAAGGACACAGATCCACATGGGACCCCTGCCTCAAACTGTCCAATAAGGACACAGATCCACCTGGGACCCTTGACTCAAACTGTCCAATAAGGACACAGATCCACCTGGGACCCTTGACTCAAACTGTCCAATAAGGACACAGATCCACCTGGGACCCTTGACTCAAACTGTCCAATAAGGACACTTAACGGGTTGTACGAGCCGTAGTGCACATAGTGGTAAATGAGGATGAGGAGGAGCGTCCCAATGATGAAGACCATAGTCTGGACCCAGAGGGCCACTAGGTGGCGCTCCAGGCAGTTCCTGTCTCTCCACCGTTGTTGTTGTACTGACGGGGGTCAGCATGGAGGGGAGAGGAACTGGGTATTTATATGTAACCTACCTGCGGCTCCCTTGATTGGCCTCCGGCTGTTGAGAATTTGTATTTATATTATTTTAAAAAATAGAATAAAATAAGTGATTTTAACCAGGAAAAGGTAATACCTATGCCATATCACGAAATCCAAACTCCCAGAGAATATCTAGTCTGTTATCACGATGTATTAATATACCCTAATATCGATATATTGCCCAGCCCTAATTAAACATGGGTTATTGTGTTAGACTGAGAGGAGAGGTGGAACAGATCTCTATGTTCAGTGCGTTACCCCTGGTTCTGGTTCTCTGGCTGTGGCGGTTCCATGAGGGAATCTGGTTCTTGTATTACTTGTTCTGAAACTGACTCTTCCTCCTGCTCTGCGTCGGCCTCTTCCCCGGGTTCGAACCTCTTCTTCCTCGCTGTGGGAGTACAGAACAGCATGACTGCCATGTGAAGGGCCTTCACGAGCCTCTTGTACGTTTTTTTTTTATTGTAGGAGCTGTTTATTGTGAACACAGGTTAAAAGCAGAGAAACTTTAACCATACTCTTGACTTTTCAAGAGTCTCTAACTATTAACCGGCTGTCTGCAAGACCTTAAAAGGTCGAGATGAGTTAAATCCAGGACAAACACTTTTGAGTCTGTCCCACATTTGAAATAATGCATGTAATATTTGGATGCATTCCGTTTGTGCACTGCTCTACTCTTAATCACCCAGTTTAACTTTTGTTTCATTTCTCACAAAATGTGTCAACATGTTTAACAATTCTTTGAACCTGCAGATGCATGTGTTACATCTGACAACCACCTATATATCGGAGACCCCAAAGAAATATTTTCAATATAAATGACAACTTCATGGGTCCAATGTTAACCCCACATTTGAGCAGCGCTGCCCTGAGCTCATCATCTGTCCGTCCACGGGAATCCAGCATCTGTGAGTCCTCAGAGTGCTGGCTCTCTTCCTTTCCCTGTCTCCTTTACGGCAATGGTTCAGGGGGGTAAAGTCGGTTCGATTCCCGGCACCCCCTGCCCCTGGGTTATTGTCAAAGTGTCCTTGAGCAAGACACTGAAACCCCCGACTGCTCCTCATGGAGCAGGTTGGTGCCTTGCATGGTTTCCTCCGCCGTCGATGCGTGAATGTATAAATGCACCATTTACCATTCATACTTGGTTGACAGAGTACCCCAGGGCTCTATACAAGGCCTCCTCCTGTTGTCACTCCGGCTACAGACTTAAATATCTTTGCCAAAAATAGCCAATCTACAAACTCAAAATGTGTTGCGGTGCGACACGTTCCGAGTTTGTAGATCTATTTTTACCAAATGTTCACCCCAAGAACAACGGCGCAAGGGTTCACTAACGAGCTCCCCACTGACTCATCTGAGCCAAGCCAGCTGCTGGGTGAATGATGACAATACTGAATACTCCTTTGTCCTGGTCTCTCTTGTTTTGACCTCAACCACAGCTCAGGGAATGAGAAATCACTTCTGAGTGATAAGTACTGTATAGAAAGTAACTTAGAACAGTGGTTCTCAAACGTTTAAAATGTCAAGGCATTAGGGCCACGGCACAGACCACCATAACTGTCAGTGTACTCCTTACGGGTCCATTTGGTTCCATTTGTACACTTATACCCATGAGGGTCCATTTGGTTCCATTTGTACACTGTCAGTTAGACCCATGAGGGTCCATTTGGTTCATGACCATCAACCATTTAGCTGGACCCGACTTTGAGAACCACTGACTGATAGCATCGGTTCTCAAAGTGGGGTCCGGGGACCCCCAGGGGTCCTTGGAGGGGTTCCAGGGGGTCCCTAGCAAGATCTGTTACCTTGGCTATTTAAAAATAGCAGATCTACAAGCTCACAGCGCGTCACTTCGTGCCGTGCTGTGAACTTGTACATCTGCTATTTTTGAGTGTTTGAATAGGGGTCCCTGGCACAAAACATTTTCAGATGGGAGTCCATGGCTAAAACTAAAACATATGAATTTGGGGGTCCTTGACACAAACAAGTGTGAGAACCTCTGACTTATAGGTTACTTATTGTGTCATACTTCAAATGACCATGTATCTGTCATGTCTACTCTGTGCTTTCTGTTTGTATGATTATTTTATGCATTGTATCTATTGTTGTACCGTACGTGTGCTTTACTTTTTTACTATTGCTCTTTACCTTGTATTACTGGACATGTATGCTTAAAGGTGAGAATGTGTCCTATTTAAATAAAAGTTCAAGGAAAGATTTCATTCAGTCAATCAATAATTCCCTTAAAATTCTACAGAGACGAGAAGGCATACAATTTAAGGGAAATATTACATAAGTGATAGTACCAGTAATTAAGTATTTCTTGCCTTTAATCATGTGCTTCATGTAGAAATGATCATCGCAAAATGAAATGCAGATACACATTTTTAGTCTTACAGTAATTAGCATTACTGCTCTTTTCTTTGCAAATTGATTTTATTTTAATTGCCCAAATCAGCCAAAAAAACAAAACCAGGACCATACAGTATTATTTAATACAGAATATTTCTGGCCAAATAGTGATGATGATGATGATTAATAAGGGACACCAATTAATTGCTGTTCCTATTAACTATTAAGAAAAACATAACTGATGATTAGTTATTTGATAGCATCAATAGTCATTTAATAATATCATAGCACGGCACCGAGTGCTGCGATATGAGCTTGTACGTCTGTTATTTTTGAATAGCCAAAGAAATCTTGAAATGCCACAGATGCGTTCCCGCTGGTCTTAATGGGTTAACCAGGATCACATTTCCGTGTGTCCATGTTTTCTTCCTCGACAGCCCCAGTGACACATGATGGAAAACAAACCCCAGGCCCTGGTTTGTGTGTCGAAATGTGGGACAAGTTTACTTCCCCCAGACAGCTGATGCCTCGATGTTGAACTTGCAACGCATGCCGCGTTTAACCCCGATTTGTACTTGGCGGTACAACCGTGCCTCGCACCAGAAATAGCCCATCTAGGAGCTCACAGGGCGCTGCGAGGCGACCTTTGTACCACTAAGCATATATTGGGCATTAGAGTATAGGTCAGCCTCAGTGTCTGTAGTGCACTGCTCACTGCTCAGTGCTGGTCAACAGGCCAAGCACTGCACTAAGAGCTGTTTATTGTTGTACAAACTGTATAAAAGATACAGGTTTTGGAGCTGAAACCAAAACCTTATTTTAGATTTGACTTACTTGAGTCATACATCTAACCAGGGCCGGCCGCTGCCATAAGCAACATAAGCGGTCGCTTAGGGCCACAACCACTAGGGGGCCAAAAAAAAAAAAAGTTGTAACTTTCAAATTGTAATTATGTCATGTATCTCCTATCCAACAACTAGTGTTATTATTTTAGTATGCAATAAAAAATGACAATGATTTTATAATGGGGGTGTTTGGGGGGGGGGGGGGACACCCAAAAAAATCTTGCTTAGGGCCACGAAAATCCTAGGGCCGGCCCTGCATCTAACGTTAGGCCAGTGGTGGAAAATGTACTCAAATGTTTTACTCAAGTAAAAGTATCAATACTGTAATAATGTAGAAATATTGTAAGTAAGTCCGGAATTCAAGATTTTCATGAGTAAAAGTACAAAAGCATTGGTATTAAAATGTACTTAAAGTACAAAAGTAGAAAGTACTCAGCATGCAGAATATCCCATTTCAGAAGTTTTCAAATGTATAAAATGTATACAAATCTTTTGAAAATAGCAGATCTACAAGCTCACAATGCGTTGCATAAAAAGAAAAAAGTCATACTATACTGTCATCAGAAATCATACTATACTATGTTGTCAAAAATATGCTACTTTGCTGTAAAAATGGAAACAAAAGTCAACACAATGTATACATACACAAGCTATACTCTGTAATATATATACCGTTACCCTATTTACAATGTACAGTATACTTTTGTAAATCACAATGTGATGCATTGTGAGCTTGTAGATCTGTGGAACAGAAGGTTATGTGGAATGGTTATTGTGAAAAAATATGCCAGTGAAAGAAAATAGCTTTTATTTAATTGAAACCGTTACAGTGTGACTTTAAAAAGGGGATGTTTATTCGTAAAGCATAGAAACGGGTCCACGGCCTATGTTTGGTAAACACTGCATATACTGTATGATATATATATATATATAGATACAGTAGATAGATAGATATACTGCTGCTGTCTATTTTCTGTCCACACAGGGCACACAGTTCATGAGGGTAGTGCATGGCAAGTTGCAATAGCAAATTGGGGGGGTTGTTTTTTTGCATTGCAAAACAACCCCCCCTCCCCCCCCTCCCTCCTCTTCCTCCAATACCACTACTTAGAAAATGCAAGGAGCATCATCATCAACAACTAAAGCCATTAGTGTCAGATAGTACTATCCGGTAACCATGTTTGTAAAAAAAAAAAAAAAGGGATTTGAAGTTCAACCCTCACAGATCTACTTTGCATAGTAATGTAAGGGAACTGCATCTCCCATGAGTGAGCACAGCATCCACTAAGTGTACATATTGTCTGTCCATGATCCAAGGTGCTTCAGTTGATGATAAAGTGTTGAACCAGAGAGGATTGCTGCTCACTACTCTACCAAGACAGACTGAGAAGCTTCAGGAGATAGAAGAAGATAGAAGATAGAAGACAGATAGACAGATACATAGATACATCTCTTCAGAATTTCTGCTCACCATCAGGTAAGTGTTAAGTCACACCTGTTCTTACTGTAGTTTTACTGAGTGATTTCCAAAGATTTTAATCTTATCTACTTTTTCTCTAAACAGGAGGAACACACTTGTACATACTTGTGTGAGTGACTTAAAAACCTCTTTGAATCTTTGAATAACAAGGATAGATCTTCCTCAAGTGTTTAGTATTAAAGACTTAATGGTATTTGTCCGTTTATGACAAATCTAGTAACAAAATATCTATTTAATGGACCACAAATTATAAAATTACTTTCTCCTCATTATTTACCTTAATCAATGCATTCTTTGACTAGGCATCTATAGTTCTTTTATTTATTTTATTATTATTTTTTATGTTTTCAAATGATACCGAGATGTGCTTTTTAGAAAGCCACACACTTTTTTTAAGGAAATTAATATTACAATATGATACATTTATCTATGCTTTTGTGATATTGATATATAGCTTGCTTACATACTTTTCTTATGTTATTGAGTAAGGATCTTGCTGACTAGCTCACTAACCCATTGAAACCGGGAAAGCATCTGTGTCATTTTAGATTTTTAGCGTTGGTTATTAACTAATAGCAGACATACAAGCTCATACATCTGCTATTTGTGAAAAATCTTCAAAAGTGTGAGAACTGCTGATTTAGAAGGCATTTGCAGAATCGGCCTGAGGTCCTAATGAGCTAATCAAAGAGAGAGAGAGAGAGAGAGAGAGAGAGAGAGAGAGAGAGAGAGAGAGAGGGCCGCCTGGCTGACCTGATAGCTGGATGCTTTAGGACACGTTCCACCTCATCACTGTCCCCGGGTTGACTCCTGGCTGGCACCACTGTCTTCTAGGTGTCTGTCCCCTGTCTTCTAGGTGTCTGTCCCCTGTCTTCTAGGTGTCTGTCCCCTGTCTTCTAGGTGTCTGTCCCCTGTCTTCTAGGTGTCTGTCCCCTGTCTTCTAGGTGTCTGTCCCCTGTCTTCTAGGTGTCTGTCCCTTGCTCTATGTCTGCATCTCCTATCTCTCTCTCTCTTCATTATGTCTATCTGAAGAACATTTTTATTTAAAAAAAAAAGAGAGAGAGGGGCATCCTATTATATTAACCACTTAACCCATTAAGACCTGAGGCCGATTCTACAAATGCCTTCTAAATCAGTGGTTCTCAAACTTTTTTGTGGCAAGGACCCCCCTAAGAGAAGATTTGTGTTAAAAAAAAATCAAAATTATTAAACATTTCTCAAACACTTCCAAAATATTTCAAAAAGTCTCAAAAATAGCAGATAAGCTCACAGCGCATCACGGCTACGAGCTTGTACATCTGCTATTTTTGAGAACCACTCAAAAATATAGAAATATTTGAAAAACTTATGTTGCTCCAGAATGTCTATGTATAGCTAAGATTACAGGGATGCTTTCCCAACTTTAATGGGTTAGTGAGCTGGACCTGAGTTGGCTCTGTAATAGGACCCCCCCTTCCCTTACAAGCTACATGTCGCAGACATGTGAGCTTGTAAATCGACTATTTTTGGCAAAACTTTCCCGCCAGAATATTGCCCGGCAGATGCTGAGGCTCATATATCTGCTGCACAGTGTTGACTGTTATTCCTGCACCAACGAGTCAGCTTAACTGACCCAACAGCTTAACTGACCAGACATCTTAACTGACCAGACATCGTAACTGACACGAATTTTGACCTGATGCTCAAGATTCAATTTATCCCCTGAGGAAGCAATCAGGCTCGATGGTAAAAAAAAATGCAGCACTTGCGCAGGAAACAGGGTTCAAATCCAGGGTGGAAGAGGAAAGTTACAGCTTTAACCCCAGCACATAAATGTAGTTAACTCTTCATGTATCATGGTGTTGCAGATTTTATGGCATACCGGTAATCTAATCATATCATGTTTGCTGATGCGCAATGATGTTTGTAAACAACATGGTACGGTCATCATAGGCTCATGTGGTGCGTTGACCAACGCTGCATTCCTGAACTAACTCTCATATCACATTTCCATCAGCTGTTTTCCTCAAGGCCTCGACGGGAACACATTTCTGCGTATCATCCATGTTTTCTTCAGGCCTTAACCAGGATCACGTTTCCGTGTGTCCATGTTTTTCTTCCTCGACAGACACACAGCCCAGCGACAAATCATGGAAAACAAACCGGCCCTGGTTCTGTTCAGAAATGTGGGACAAGTTTACTTCCCCCAGAGCAGAGTGGAATGTCACTACAGCCTGACCTCTGAGCATCACTGGAGCAGCAGTGACTGGATAGGACTGTTCCAGGTACCATGACACCTCCTCATATCTCCTCATATCTCCTCATATCTCCTCATTATATCGTTGCTGTCGGGCAGAAACCTCTTATCTCCAGTGGTGTAAAGTACATTTACTCAAGTACTGTACTTGAATTTTAGGTATTATTTTACTAGAGTACTAGAGTACTAGAGTATTTCCAATTTCCAATACTTTTACTTCTACTCCACTATATCTCGGGTCCAAATATTGTACTTTTACTCCACTACATTTATTTGAACACTTTAGTTACTAGTTACTTTGTATATTTTGATTATTATTATTACAAAACATACATTAGCCACTTCAGCCCTATATACATTTCGGCCATTTGAAAATAGCCGATCTACAAGCTCACAATGCGTCGCATCGCGACGCATTGTGAGCTTGTAGATCTGCTGTTTTCAAAAGATTTTTATACATTTGAAAACTTGTGAATGGGACATTCTGCATAATGAGTACTTTCTACTTTTGGTATTAGCTTTTTTTCCCTAAGTACATTTTGATACCAATACTTTTGTACTTTTACTCAAGTAAATTTTGAATTCCAGACTTTTACTTGTATTTCTACAATGCAGTATTGATACTTTTACTTAAGTAAAACATTTGAGTACTTTTTCCACCACTGCTTATCTCCATATTCTAACTCTTGAATGCCCTACTTGATCATACTACAGCGTCACACAGAAGCATCAGAAGTAGCAGATCTACAAGCTCTTGCCACGTTTTGAGCTTGTAGATCTGCTACTTTTGTAATTTTTTAATTTGAATCCTGAAAAGTAACAGTTTTGAACAGGGATGATATGAGGTTTTCACCCGACGGAGACGATATACAATATATTGAGAGGATATGGACATATTTTAACATAGGTTCATAAATAGTGTTGGAAACTAAGTAACAAAATACTTTTACTGAAGTACTGTACTATTCTGAGGTTATTTTTACTTAAATTTTTCATACTCTATATAGTCTATACTTCTACTCCAATACATTTCAGAGGCAAATATTGTACTTTTTTTTACTCTACTACAATAATTTGACAGCTTCAGTTACAGATTTAAACATACATGAATTGATTTTATTTATTTATTTTTTAACCTTTATTTATGCAGGTAATCTCATTGACACCTGAAGTCTCATTCTCAAGAAGAGACCTACTACTATAATTCTGTTCATGAATTTATAAAAATAATAATGTTCTTTGATAACCAGGTGGGTTGGACATCACTGAAGGATTACCACACATACATGTGGGCCACGGCTCCAGAAGGTAATATGATCGATTACACAGAGGGAACCGAGGTCAACGGCTGTGCACTTTTCACTGGTAAGAATCCATTTATTCTTCTGCCTTCACATACGTCATGTCCTAGTATGAGCCAATAGGGGAAGGGGATCAACGTCACGTGGTTCCCTTGTTTGACCCGGCAAAAACTCGGATGCGTCTCAAAGAATATGATTAATCGCGCAGAGTTTAGAATATTTGGTCGTCCCGTTTTAATTATTCACAAGATCGGTGGTTGTTGCAATGACCTGCACCACAATACTTCACCATATGTTGCGCTATGACGAAATAAACCCATAAAATGTAACAACGTGTACGTTCCGTAATGCAATTCCAATCGGTGAAGGAATGGCGGATTCGGTCACGCCCCGAAATACCCGTATGTATGTCTCAAAGAATTGATTGATTGAATACTTTATTGACAGTTTGCAAAAAGTGCGGTGGTACGATTATACAATGATGCTAAAAGGATAACGGAAGGCTAAAACTCTAGTTGGCGTGTTAGCAGATGATGCTACATCATTCACGGTTCAACTCATGCTGCTCAGCTCATTATAGCACATTCAACACAACACTGATGCTCCATTCACAAACTGCACACATAATTAACACATAGCTAATACACTGCACAGAGAAGCCATTATTAGACTCTTTATTTATTTAATACGAGGCTGTTGGAATTTTAAAGACACTATAGATTTTCTCTGCGCATGTGCATACAATCTTGTGTTCATCATGTATGAAAACCAACAATAATGTCTACCACCCCTTTTTAATTTCACCATAGACTTCATAGACTTAAATCTATTATTTTGTTTTAACTTGTGTTTTTAACTTGAATGTAAAGCACTTTGAACTACATTTATATCTGAAAGGTGCTCTATAAATAAAGATTATTATTATTATTACTCCCTGCAGCCTTCTACCTGCCGGTGCCCAGCGAAGCAGAGTACCAGTTTGTGTACGTGGCTGACAGCGGGGAGGTGTGCGGTCAGAGCGTCTCCTTCACCTTCTCTGCTCCCAAACCCCTGGAGGAGCTGGAGACACTGAAGGAGGAGCAGGATGGGGAGGAGATGCTCCTGGTCGTGTCCAGAGCTCAAATGTTACAGGTGACTGTAATAATGTGTTGAGCATAAGAGATGAAATAAGACTATTATGTCTATAAATTGACATGAATAATAATACGGTATGAGTGGAAGAACAAACATTATTATACAGTTAAATTGCTTCCCACTGTTGCATTCATACCAGTGCTGATTTTGACAGCAAATTTTGATTTAGTTTTAGTCATATTTTAGTCATCTGAAATGTTTTAGTTTTTGTCTAGTTTTGTCGACTAAATATCATAAGATTATAGCCGGCTAAATCTAAAGTTGATTTAGTCGACTAAAATGTCGCAGCACGACACGCTGTGAGCTTGTAGATCTGCTATTTTCAGAGCGCAACACCCGAGCGCAACCAGCCAAACATAAAATGACTTGTCTTTCAGTTCTACTGGATCTCTTCTCCACTAGTCCCTCACTAACATTTTGGTCTAGTTGTTATTTGTTGACTAAATTGTCAATTATATTTAGTCATAGTTTTAGTCATCGTAGCTTAGTTTTTATTTAGTTTTTCGAAAAAAAGGTAGTCAACGTTTTTCGTCATAATTTTAGTCGACGAAATCAACACTGATTTACTAGCAGTTTGGTGACCATTGGATGAGCACTTACTAAAATTACACAAAATATGTTTTATTATTAGGATATACTGTACTGTATATTATGTCAATCAACCTCTCTGATATTTAATCTAAATAACCACCTCTGTTGAAACGTTGTCCGTACTGTTCAGTGAGGTGATTCTTAGGTCCTCATCCTCTCTCTCTCCATGTTGTGAACAGAGTCAGCTGGAGGAATGCCAGCAGCTGCTGGCAGACGTCAAACAGGCTCTGGAGCTGGAGAAGAAGGGGGTGGACGGAGAGAAGGAGAACAGCAGGAAAGCCAAGAGCGTGTGGGAGCACGAGAGAGAGGCCATGGAGGAGGTGATCTCAGAGCTCAGGGAGAACCTCAGGCTCAGCCTGGAGAAGCTGAGGAAGATGGAGGGGAGAGACCAGGTACAGCAAAGCACCCTGCAGGGTTATAACAGTAAAGCACCCTGCTGGGTCATAACAGTAGTAGGCTGGACGGGGTTATGATTATCATAACACGTAAAAGCGCTGGTTCTCAAACTTTTTCATGTCAAGGACCCCCTAATTGACACATATTAGCCCACGGACCACCATTTGAAAAGATATGCCAGGGACCCACATATAAGAGAAGACCTTTACGTCCATATGAGTGATTCTCTGCCATTTTAATACCAAGGACCCCCAGTTTGAAATGCATTAAGCCACAGACCCCCATTTGTTACATTACATTACATTACAGTCATTTAGCAGACGCTTTTATCCAAAGCGACTTACAATAAGTTACCATTTTGATCTCTGGGACCCCCCCCCCTCCAATCTACACTGTAGTATCGTCAGTGATAATTTAACTCTGAGAGTGTACAATTGGAACCAAATGGACCAGTTAGGGTCCATTTGGTTCACTCGTGGAGTTACTGACACATAAGGGTCCATTTGGTTCACTCGTGGAGTTACTGACACATAAGGGTCCATTTGGTTCACTCGTGGAGTTACTGACACATAAGGGTCCATTTGGTTCCCAACTATCAATCATTTGATATAGATGAAAATTAAAATGAAATAAACAGACAAAGACTGAGAACATCAGGTTTGTCAGGTCGCTTTGTCAGCTTTGTTGTGAATTCCATTGATAGAAAAGAGTCTTAACAAGTGCTGTATTTCTTCTTTTTTTCCCCAAAGGATGTGCAGTACACTCATGAAAACTTGTCCTCTGAGTTGAGTTGCCTCTGGGCCGAGAAAGAAGGGAATCAGCAGACGATCAAAGAACTGAAAGATGAGATCAAGATACACAATTACAGACACACAGATACAGACACACAATTAGAAAGGTAATGCGAATATTTACATATATTTTATTTTATTTTTACAATCTATAACATCGATTGGTTCGATGAATTGTTGCACCCCTACATTCACCATCAGGGTTGTATTTTTGAAAGGCTGTAACCGACGTTCCTTTGTAACCCGCAGGATGAAGGAGCGAGAGAAGAAACTGTCCAGTCAGCTGAAACACGAAGAAGAGAAGAGAAAGTCTCTGCAGGTCAGTGTTTATAGGCTAGAGATGGATCTCTTCTTCCTAGTTCCCACGGACGACCCAGCCAGCAGGCCCGATATATCATAACTCTATGATACACACATGGCAGACATCTTTGTAAGCCATCCGACCCACACCACACATAGCATCAGTTTATAGATGTGCAGCAGCATACCGTCACCTCATATGCCCCTTGACTTGATTTATACTTCGTTGTGCGATGCATTGCGTGCTGCAAATAGCCAATCTATAAAGTTACAACGTGTTTTGCTGCGAAGCGTTGTGGCCTTTTAGATCAGCTGTTTTTGGCAAGAAGTGACACCGGCGCACAACAAAGTATTAATTTATTTTCCAATAATGTTTTATTCGTTTTTTAGAAACAATATAATATACGGATACAAAGGGGGACAGATCAACCCGCCACACAAGCACCTACATATCTTTAGTAGATATGTAGGTGCTTTAGTATTATAGTCATCATTCCAATGATGTAACGTAATGAGAAACCATGTTCACCATGATGTCCCAAAACACATGAAATCTGTTCAGATGAGGGATATCAACTAAAAGGACGTTGACCTTTCAGAAGGAGTCTAAAAGAGGCCAGAGCTTCAGCAAGGTTATTTCATTGCCTTTAAATACTGCACATAATCTATGGGAGAACATTAAAGATCTATTTGTACCAAAGTGTGCGATGTAATGCAAGAGTGCGGTCGAGCCAACACCAACTCGGGACTCCTGAATATCTGCACAGAGTTGATTTCGTCAACTAAAACAATGCCAAGAAATGTTCATTGACTACTTTTTTCACTGACGAAAACTCAATAAAAACGTAGCTATGGTGACTAAAACTAAGACTAAATATATTGACAATTTCGTCAACAAATAAAAACTAGACAAAGTCATTTTGCGGCACGATGTGATCGGCTTGTAGATCGGCTACTTTTAGCATACAGCCAAGTGTAAAATACATTTTAGTCGACTAAATCAACTGTAGATTTAGTCGACTAACATCTTATGATATTTAGTCGACTAAAACTAGACAAAAAACCCCAAAAAACAGACGACTAAAATATTACTAAAAGTAAATGGATTTTTTTTCAAAAGACTATGACAAAAAAAAAGTCAAAATCTGCTGTCAAAATCAACACTGGTCCACACCCTCCTGTCTAGCATCAGGGTCTTGAGCTCTACAGTGTTGTTAGCTAAGCTGTCGCGCCGCAGTGCTTTTATACAGATGGTGAGCTTCTTCACAGAAGAAGTGCAAGGCGTTGTGAGCTTGTAGATCTGCTATTTTTGGCTAAAGTTCTCAGAAAAGGGATGCTAGGGTTCAAGTGGTTAATGTAAAAAGAGCAAACAAACAAAGATGTGGCGGCCGCCCTGTAGTAACTCTGAGGACCCACTAGGGGTCCCGGACCCCATGTTGAAGACCCCTGCCGTAGAGGAACACATTTCTGATGATTTCGGGATTCACGTGTCCGTCGATCCTTCCCCTCTCGAAACCAACCGAAACTAATTTAACAATAGCGTCCGTGGAGCAGACAAAACCACGGAAAGATATTCACATTTTAACTTGCTCTTTCATCATAGAAACAAGTGGGCTTATAACCAAAACGATCCATGTTCTCTGGGAGAAGTGGTGTTAGTGTTCCGTGTAGAAATATTGTTAGTGGGAATGAAAACATAGTCGCACGACCGGAAGTGATGCGCTGAAGGCAGACCAAAACCCCGGTTTCCTTGCGCACGGGTGCTACGTTTTCTTCCTCCCAGAGCCAACTGAGATAGTCAAAAACAGCAGAGGGCGCTGTTTTTCCTTTTCATTTGGCGCTGGGTTCCCAGATTGGTCCTGACCTGACCCCTCCTCCTCCTGGCAGGTGGAGTCCGAGGCAGAGATCCGGGAGCTCCGTCAGCGCCTGGCGTCCGGAGAGCACGTGTGTGAGAGCCTGCGCAGGGAGCTGTGTGAGGCGGGGCTCCAGCGGGACCACACCCACAACGAGCTGCACCAGGCCCGCCTCCACAAGGCCCAGCTCACCCTGCAGATGTCCAACGAGAACCTGGCCTTAGTGGAGGGCCGCGCCGCCTGGGCCCAGGAGAGAGAGGCCTTCAGACAGGCTGCTGAGGTGAGCCGTGTAGACCCGGTGGTTCTCAAACTTTTTCATGTCAAGGACCCCCAGTTTGACATGCATTAGGGCTACGGACCCCCATTTAATGGCCTTTCTATCTCTGGGACCCCAATTTATATTGTAAAATCAATATTAATTTAACTCTGAGAGTGTACAAATGGACCCCAAATGGACCCATTTGCTTACAAATGGTACCAAATGGGTCCACTTGGTTCCATTTGTACACTCTCAGAGTTACAGAACCATAACCATATACATCATTTAGCTGGGGACCCCCTGGAACTCCCTCAAGGAAGCCTGGGGGTCCCCGGACCCCACTTTGAGAACCAATGCCGTAGAACCCTTACTGCAGTGGTTCTCAAACCTCTTCATGCAAGGGAATATTCATAACAGAAAATATTATGTAACAATTTTTCAGAAATTATCCAAATCTTTTAAGATTTTCAAGATTTTTCCAAACAATCTCACAACCGCGTCGCACTGCAATGCGTTGTGGGCTTGTGTAAGATCGGCTATTTCCGAACAACCAAAATATAAAACGTGGTTCCTCATTTTGCTGGGGACCCCCTGGAATCTCCTCAAGGACAACATTACATTACATTACATCAAAAGATGTAATGTTGACTGATTGTAGCAAATGATTTCCAATGATTTAGAATGCAACCAAGAGAAACGAGATGAAACTCATTTGAAAACATGTTGATGCAAACAGTTGCTTGTGTGATTGGAAAAAACATGCAGCCCAAAATCCCTCTGCAAACATAGCCTGGGCCTTACTCTAGTTTATGCTCATTAAAGCTACTGTACTGTATTAGCTGACTGGGGTCTTCCAGCGAACGCCCATACTTGGATCGCTGTATGTTTGCCACAGAATAGGGGATGCTATATGGTCTTATGTGCTTTAATGTAATCTTTCCGATGCCACAGATTGATCAAAACAAATTGCAGCAATTAAGCGGCGAGTTGCAGCAGAAAGAGGAGTGGCTTCAAGAGGAGCGGGTGGAGAGGGAGAAGCTGGACGTGGAGCTGACCAGAGAGAGAGACGACTACAGGGTGAGTCCATCACAGCATGTGGCAGTGGTGTAAAGTAACTAAGTACATTTACTCAATTACTGTGATCAAGTACAATATTGAGGTATCTTTTACTTTACTGGAGTATTTCCAATTTTCAGTACTTTTACTTTTACTCCACTACATCTCAGAGGCAAATATTATACTTTTACTCCACTACAATTATTTGAAACCTTTATTTACTAGTTACTTTGTAGATTTTGATTATTATTACAAAACATACATTAACCACTTCAGCCCTATGTACATTTCGGCCATTTGAAAATTGCCGATCTACAAGCTCACAATGCGACGCATTGTGAGCTTGTAGATCTGCTATTTTCAAAAGATTTTTATACATTTTATACATTTGAAAACTTGTGAAATGGTACATTCTGCACAATGACTACTTTCTACCTTTGGTACTTTAAGTACATTTTGATGCCAGTACTTTTATACTTTTATTCAAGTCCATTTTGAATCCCGGACTTTTACTTGTAACAGAGTATTTCTACATAGCAAGTATTATACTTTTACTTAAGTAACAAATGTGAGTACTTTTTTTTACACCACTGGCATGTGGCAAACACCTCTCATTCATTCAGTGCAAAACACATTCAGCTCCAAATATAAACGCTCACGCTTGCATCGTATCACGTTTCGGAAACTGGAGAAAGCCCAGGATGGATTCCATGCCAAAGTTTATCGCCTCTCTCTCTCTCGTGCATCTATCTATATACAAACAACAGACACAAATAGTCAGGCTGGCACTGATATCACATCAACAGATATGTGTCACTGTGTCATGTTAGACCCCCGACCTCCCCTTGAACTGAAGCAGAATAATATGTCGGCAGAAACCAACTATGTCCAACATATTAACTTTTCCTTTCATTAAGGACATTTTTAAACAACACAACACTGCCTCATCAAAGTTGGTATGGTGACTTTATACATCGTCAGATACTTGAATGTGTCTTTATATTATCATCACTTTACCCACATACATTATATTATCATCACTTTACCCACATACATTATATTATCATCACTTTACCCACATACATTATATTATCATCACTTTACCCACATACATTATATTATCATCACTTTACCCACATACATTATATTATCATCACTTTACCCACATACATTATATTATCATCACTTTACCCACATACATTATATTATCATCACTTTACCCAAATACATTATATTATCATCACTTTACCCAAATACATTATATTATCATCACTTTACCCAAATACATTATATTATCATCACTTTATCCAAATACATTATATTATCATCACTTTACCCAAATACATTATATTATCATCACTTTACCCAAATACATTATATTATCATCACTTTACCCAATTACATTATATTATCATCACTTTACCCAAATACATTATATTATCATCACTTTACCCAAATACATTATATTATCATCACTTTACCCACATACATTATATTATCATCACTTTACCCAAATACATTATATTATCATCACTTTACCCAAATACATTATATTATCATCACTTTACCCAAATACAGCTCAAGTGGAGTTAGGAGGTTTTTGAACATTAATGTGGAGATAAAAAAATACATGAGTTGGAGTTAGGAGGTTTGATGGACAGTTTGAGGATCCAATGGATTTAGGAGGTTTAGTCAGAAGCACATTTTAATACTTTTCATTGGTTCACTATGTGTAAAACCCAAAGGGTGTTCAATAGCACTGATTTATTAAAGAAAATTTAAAAAGTTGAAAAACGGAGATAGTTTCTGTCTGACAGTGAGAATATTCAAATGGTAGGACTGTGGTTAACCACTTTCAACCTGGCATCCCTATTCTGGGTATGTCATTATAGGCTAATAATAATAATAATGATAATGATAATGATAATGATAATGATAATGATAATGTTCATTATCATTATCATTATCATTACTATTATATTACTATTGTCCATAGTTTTCAGAATATCCCATCTACAATATTCACAGCGTGTCAACCTTGTAGGGTAGTAAATTGTCTGTTTGAGCTCATTTTGAACATTTTTGAAAGACATAAAACAGGGTCTTAAGGTTGCACAATACTGCCCCCAGCAGGTGCAGCTGAACTATGCCAGGCAGGAGTTGCAGGAGTTGAAGGCCAGGATGAGGAGCCTTCAGAAGGAGAACCAGGCAAGCATTCTGTCTGTTCTACCATCATATATCTATATACATTCTGTTCTACCATCATATATCTATATACATTCTGTTCTACCATCATATATCTATATACATTCTGTTCTACCATCATATATCTATATACATTCTGTTCTACCATCATATATCTATATACATTCTGTCTGTTCTACCATCATATATCTATATACATTCTGTCTGTTCTACCATCATATATCTATATACATTCTGTCTGTTCTACCATCATATATCTATATACATTCTGTCTGTTCTACCATCATATATCTATATACATTATGTCTGTTCTACCATCATATATCTATATACATTCTGTTCTACCATCATATATCTATATACATTCTGTTCTACCATCATATATCTATATACATTCTGTTCTACCATCATATATCTATATACATTCTGCTCTACCATCATATATCTATATACATTCTGCTCTACCATCATAACACATGATCATATCTATATACATTCTGCACTACATTGTAACTGTCTGTCTGTTCTACCTTCATAAGATGAAGATAACCCATTTAATCCAGGAACGCATCTACAAACTTTTTCATGTCAAGGACCCCCAAAATGATTACACACACCACTAAAGCACGAGGAGGAAATTGACTATTTAGAAGGGATGACAGAGGAAATGTTTGGAGACTATGACGAGTGGTGGTTTAAACAATGGTGCAATAGCTGTGGTGTCTTAGAAGGGATGACAGAGGAATGTATTTGGCCCCGGACCCCCCATCTCAAAATATTCTGTTCCAGGGACCCCCCGAAGCAAAGATTTGAGTTACAAATGTTCTCTTTAAAAAGATATATATATATTAAGATTTGCACAAATGTTCACGCTTTTTCCAAAAATAGCAGATCTACAAGCTCATAGCTTGTAGATCTGCTATTTTTGAATAGCCAAAGTATAAAATAATGGTTATAGCTAAAATCTAAAATGACACAGATGTGTTCCCGTATTGAATGGATTAACTGTCTGCTCTACCATCATAACACATGATCATATCTATAGGTGTCTCTCTGTTGAAAACAGCCGCCCCCCTTTTTCCATTTTGGTATAAACACACACACATACATGCATAAATACATGCATTAACGCATGTGAATAAATACACCCTCCCCTCACAGGACCTCATCCATCAGCTGGAGCAGAAGGCGGAGTCAGAAGAAACCAAGTCAGATGAAGAACCTCCCTATTTTGACTGTGAGTAATTAAAGTGCTGCCATACACTCTTTCATGAGAATCGCTGCTTTATTTAATGAACGCCAAAGTAACGGCGTTACCTGCTCTGATCCTCTCACCTCATTGGCCCCTCAGCTGTGGAGGAGGAGAAGGAGGAGGAGGTGAAGGAGGAGGAGAAGACTAGCCCCGTCATCGTGCTCACGTGCTCCTCCCATCGGGAGTTGGAGAAACCTCTGGAGTTCCTGAGCGACACCAAAGGAGAATTTACATATGATGACATGCAGGTGTGTTTCACACTAGAAATGCACAGATACCATTTTTGGGCGGTGTAGCCGCCCCTATAAGTGGGGTTGGGACACCTCATTAGTACACCCTTTCCTGCACTGTGATTGGCCCATAATAGTACACCCCTCTACATTAGTACACCCTAGCTGTACTGTGATTGGTGGACTCTATTGGCTGACTTTATTCAGCACTGTGATTGGCTAGTGAGACACATGATGACATTAATAACCTATAAATAGGACTATGCACTTCAAAAAAAATTTTTTTTTAAAGTGAGCTTCCATCAGTGTGATGACCACTGTGATGACCACACCGCCCACTTCACACTGGGTGTGATTTTTGGGCGGTGTAGCCGCCCCTATTAGTGGGGTTGGGACACCTCATTAGCTGTACTGTGATTGGCTCATTAGTACACCCCTAGCTGTACTGTGATTGGCTGACTCTATTGGCTGACTCTATTCAGCACTGTGATTGGCTAGCGAGACACATGATGACATTAATAACCTATAAATAGGATTATGCACTTGGATTTTGTGAGCTTCCATCACTATGATGACCACTGTGATGACCACACCGCCCACTTCACACTGGTGTGATTTTTGGGCGGTGAAACCGCCCCTATATGTGAGGTTTGGACATCGACACCCATTGCACCCCCCCAACCCTGTGCTGTGATTGGCCACCAGTGTACCCCCCTAACCCTGCACCGTGATTGGCCAATCACAGTCTATTCAGGACTGTGATTGGCTAGTGAAACATGACACATGTGCATAGCCCTATAAATAGGACTATGCACTTAAAAAAAACACATTTATGGTTTTTTTTTTGTTAGGGGTGTGAACTTCCATCACTGTGATGACCACTGTGACCACACCGCCCACTTCACACTGGGTGTGATTTTTTTTTATACCTTGTACCTATCCGATATCTGTGTGTTTCATTTAAAAAAGCTAGGACTAGTCAGTGGTTCTCAAAGTAGGGGTCCAGGGACCCTCTGGGTTCCCTAAGGGGGTTCCAAATGGACCCGTCCCTTACAGGTCTGTAACTACGAGAGGTTATACAAATGGAACCAAATGGACCGCTACAGGTCCATTTGGTTCCATTTGCACACTCTCAGAGTTACGGGGATCCTTGAAATTAAAATGCTCAAGAACCACTGATCTAGGAATGAATAATTGTTAGAAAATAACTTGTAAACTCAAATTAATGATGAGTTATCAGTGATTCATTCTGCAATTTAACATGACTTAGTGCTCTTGTATCTCTGTGGTCTTCTTATCTCTGTGTCTCTTCCATCAGGAGGAATGGAGATGCACTGAAAGCAAGTCCTTGATTCTGCCTCAACGCACTGAGCCACTCCTGAGGTGACCACACCTTCATTACCTTGGTTTAAAGCTGCAATACGTAACTTATTTCTGTGAATACATCGAGTTCCACTGTTTTGTCTCATGTATGTTCTGTCTCTATCATGTATGTTCTGTCTCATCATGTATGTTCTCTATCATGTATGTTCTAGTGATCACCACTATGTTCTTGACCTTCACAGTGACAACGATATCTACATGTGGTAATAACGCAGAGAAGACAGATAGATGGCGCTGTTGAGACGGATCTGCCAGAGGAATCCATAATGCATTGCAAGGCATCATCAGGAGATGTACTTACATAAAGTGTGCATTTTATTGTCTGTCTGTTTGCACTGGTTGTTTTGAGGATTCACATTGAAAAGAATAGGGGCTTTACCTCATGATGTGTACTGTACTTTACAAGAAATCACAGCACTATTTCTTCTGTTGTCTTAAGTGTCCTGATGACTTGACTTGTTTCTGTTTTTAATGTTTGTAGAGGATTATCTTATATGATGTTATATCCGTAGGACCGGCTGGTTATGGGGGGGCGAGCTGGCCACGCTCGAGTCCACAGTGTCTTATGTGGAGTAGATTTGCCCCTAGTTGCACAAGATAGAAGTATCTTTCTTGCTTGCCTTCTTTTTTCTAGAGATGGAGGTTGTAAGGCTCGATCTCGTGGTTTGGTGCAGAGACATGTAGGTTGTAAGGATAAATATCCTGGTTCGATTCCTGGTTCTATCTTCTAGACCTATTGAGAACACCTGGCTTTCTGCCTGGTTCTATCTGGTGGTTTGGAATAGAGTCCTTCAATTATATGCTGGATTATCATCATAGATATGGTGATATCTAATTAGCCGATATGATTAACTAGGAATACTTGTCTCCCGTAGAAATATGATGCATTCCTCCTCTATTTCTGTTCAATACCAGTGTTTATCTCTAGAGATGTGACGTCATGCCATGACGTCACGCTGGTGTTGGCCAAATTAGGCGATCTTCATGCTGGGCGTGGTATCCTTGGTAACAATGTTTGATTTTCTAAGAAATACGATATTTCAAAATGTAGTACAACTACGTGTGTGTGTGTGTGTGTGTGTGTGTGTGTGTGTGTGTGTGTGTGTGTGTGTGTGTGTGTGTGTGTGTGATGAAGCATAAAGTAAGTTATAACTTGCAGTATAGTTTAAGTATATTATATGGTACAAATGATATTACGTCCATATAGACGTACATTTGCAACAACAGAAAAAGATCAGATGATAAGATCTTCTCTACATCTTCTTAGCCATTAGCCATAACCTTTGCACGAGTGTGTAGATGTTAGAATGTGTATGGCAGGATGATGAAGTGGCTAAGTTAAGTGATAGTGTGTGAATGTATTGATTTGAACAATTGCTGATATGAGAATGTTTTAAAAAAATAAAGAAAAAAATAATAAAATGAAAGTGAACAAATACAGATGTAATGTTTTGATTTGCCCGGGTGAGGGGACATTACTTTTCTTCATTCATCTAGCTGATGGCTGCTCAGGTGGCTCAGATTAGCACACAGGGGTTGGAGTGATGAAGGGACACTTCATAAATTCAGCTGGGCTGAGCCGATGGTCGAACCCGCAACCTAACCTCAGAGTTGTATAGTCAATATAGATGTCAATTTGCACACACGTAAGCATACGTGCAATGATCAATATCACACTCCCCATCCAGTTTACCTCCCCCGAACACGGGCCAATCGTGTTCATATAGATGCCCGACAAAGCCGGATGCATTCGGTGGATTCGAACTCACAACCTCCGTGTAGGTGGGCAGGGACTTTACCACTGTGACACTCGAGTGCCCGATGTAAAATGCCATGGGATATGGTGACATCAGTGGTGTTGATATCAGAGGGTCACAGTGACTGAACATTGGAGATGTCAGAGTGCTAAAGATAAAATGGAGATGGAGCAATGTGAACACAACATGATGAGGTGATAGGGTAGCATGAGAATAGATCTACAACTTAACAAGGAGACCTGTCCCCCTGTAAAGGGACAGGCCTGGCAGTTCTTCCTTGGCCTACTGTGAGTGTGTGTGTGCAAAGTTTCACTGCAACAGGCCACTGCGTTCATGATTTGTGGCATTTTGTGCAAAATGGGCCACTCCTGTAAACTTTGGAAGTCAATCATAGCCAATCGGAGTGGAATATGAGAAATCTGACATATGTCTTGATCACATGACTACAGAGTTAATGTGTATCGTGTACCAACTTGAGTGGGGTTCAGACAAAAGGACAATAGGAATAATAATATCTAAAATGAGTATAGGGCTTTTCCAGGTCCCCAAAGAAAAGAAAAAAAGGCTAAGACTAAGGAATAAAATAAAAACAGTGGAATAGTGTTGTAGCAAAATGAAAAAAATTAAAAGTGTTTTGCAAAGATGTGCCTCATGGTGGCATCATCACAGAGAGATTTGAAGGAATAAATGTGTGGAGGTTCTTGGCCTACTGGGAGTGTGTGTGCAAAGTTTCTTGCTGATCGGTGGATGTGGCATTTCAGTGCAACACTTACAGAATGTGCCTGATTATAAAATGTTATCAAACAGCTTCTGGATAACATGTAATTTTATTATTTTGCCAATTTTTTCACCCAAGCATTCACAACATTAAAGGGCAAGACCACTTTGGTAGAGGTTTGGGTTGTGTAGTTACCTTGCCATGATGTAACTCCAAAGGTGAACAAGAAATCAAAAATAATTGCCCCATTGATTAGAAATTGATCATTCGAAATATGCTCCTCATTGACTTACATTGTACGGTGAAACAGCTTTAAAAGTCGCTCTTTTAGCACATAAACAAACGCAAACAAAGCTGATTCAGACAATATAGAACATCACCAAAACCAGTAGGCTACTGTTTTTTTTTTTTAATAAAAATGTCTTTGATGATTTTACTATTTGAAGATCCGGATCCGGATCCGAATGTCGATTTGATCCCTGATTCCAATATCAAAACGACATGAAGTGATGCCCACAACGCCCTGGGAAACTTGTGGATAGTTCAATGTTGGAATACTTTGGAATTTTCAACTCAAAAGCATTAGAAGACACCTGCTGAGGGCCCAACGATGCCTTGGTGCAATGGTGTGGTGTGCTTGATCGGTTGCCTCTGCTACAGACAGTTCGCATGTTTAAGTCCCGCTCCATCAAGGTAGGCTACTGGAGGACCACCGCACATATCCCCCTGTTTCCTGAGAAGTAACTGTGGGCGGTTATGTTTGAAAGAACTCTGTCCAGCTGACTTTTTATAGAAATACATTATTATATTTTGTGCCACCGACCCCATAAGTGAAAAATGATTCCAGATTTATTCGACAAGCTGCTTGTTAACCTTTCTTCTAACATCAAAGACAATCAAAGCAAAGTGTCTCAATGGGGTTTTGAACCTAGGTTTGTAGTTTCACTGGCAGTTGCACTAACCAGTTGGCTTAAGCACCAGGCCCACTAGGGAGCAGACATGCAGCTACTTGGTCATTTATACCAAGCTCATGGAAGCAATGTCATTGGGCATCCTGGTGTCAATCAACTCTAGTCAACATAGAAGGTTCTGACAGGGGGTGGGACTAAAAAAAAGCAGGAAGGAAGACAGTCTGAGAGAGAGAGAGAGAAACAGGTGAAAACAGAGATGTTTATGAATTCAATAACCTGGTAAATGAAGAGCTAGGGATTTATATCAGTGTGGATGTATCAGCATGTTTGTGTGTTTGGAGCTGGGTTTTCACTCAGTATTTCTACCATAACCAGCTGACATTAATAATAACTACAAGATGGACTTGTGGCTGGTCAACTAACACACTAGGCTGGAGGAGAAGAGAGTGTGTGAGACATTTCAACACGTTTCTGAGTGAGTATATGGACGCTATCTGAGAACTGTAATGACATTTAGTTAAAGTATAGGACCTTTAGAGCCCTAGAAGGCTGTGATACATTTCACCGACACAGGAGGGTAGGAGTGATCTATGGCTGGCTGTGTATATGGAATACATGGAATGAATGGAATACAGCCATTCAGGACGCAGGCAGACAGGCAGGTAGCCCCTTTCGGGACCCTGTTTACCTTTTTTATATTTGGGAAGGCGGTATCCAGGGTCCCTTGTCGCTCAAACCACTCTCTCTCGTAGTCGCGGGTACCACTGTCTGGTCTCGGGCTAATAGCTCGTCGCTTAGAAGTTGCAGAGATTTCTCAAAGGTACCCACAAGAGCAATAGTAGCGCGCCAGAAAGCTGCATTAATCCGCACGGATCGGCGATGCCGTTTAACATTTTTTATAATTTAGTAAAACTTAAGCTCCTCTCTCACACTCTGCTCCACTGCCCATGTCCCGCCTCCCCGCGGTGACTGACAAGCTGCGCGTCCTACGCATAACTCTATGGTCCTACGCATAACTCTATGGTCCTACGTTACTGCCTCTGATTGGCGAGCTCCTACATGCTTGCATGACAATCACAACGCGGGGAGGCGGGACATGGGCAGTGGAGCAGAGTGTGAGAGAGAAGCTTAAGTGGTGGACCACGGTGGTGCAGTGGTGAAGATACAGAACTTATACCCAAAAGGTTGCTAGTTCAAATCCAGCAAGGTGTTTTTCCAAGTTTTACCTGACTCTTGTACCTCAAGTCTTTCACTTAACAAGCAAGAGAACAGATTAAGTATGAACCACTGTGGTGCAATGGTTAAGATATACGAAGAGAAACCCCGAAAGATGGTAAAAGAGAAACTCCGAAAGATGGTGAAAGGAAAAACCCCCAAAGATGGTAAAAGAGAAACTCTGAATGATGGTGAAAGGAGGATTCCGGAAAGCTGGTAAATGGAGAGTAGTGACAGACATGACATCGGAATGGAACACCTCGATACGAACGAGATTCCCAAAGCAACATCTCAAACTGGCGGAGATGAAGGAAGGCAGAGAAATGAGTAGGAAAAAGGGGAAAAGGCATTTCTTGAAATAAAGAAAAAAAAATTTTATTTTTATTTAATTTTAAGCCCCTCCCTCTAAAACCTGAGGAAGGTGGGCTATATGAACAAAAAAACTGGCATAGCTATAGCCAGGATTCAAACCCCTGAACTTCCGCATGTAAGTCCTGTGCTTTACCTTCACGCCACCAGGCCTTTCACATTAAATATATATTTAAGGTCATATTTGAATGTTCAATATAACCATCAATATAGTAAAAGAAATACCTCACTACATAGTATCCCATGACAACATACTGTAATATAATACTGTCAAAAAACATGAAAAAATGGGTTTTGATTTCAAGACATCTTTATTGACACAAATGCATATTAACATCTGTCAAAAAGATTTCTATTGTGGTCCTTGTTTGTAGTGTGTGTGTGTGTGTGTGTGTGTGTGTGTGTGTGTGTGTGTGTGTGTGTGTGTGTGTGTGTGTGTGTGTGTGTGTGTGTGTGTGTGTGTGTGTGTGTGTGTGTGTGTGTGTGTGTGCGCTGGGAGGAGAGCAGATATTATTACAGAAAAACAAAATCAATAATAAATTAATTAATACAATTTCCAATTAACCATACAACTAAAATAACATTAAAGGTAGGCTAAGTGATATGTTTTGGGCATTGTCTTAGTTTTTGTCAAAAAGGTTAAAGTACTATATTCTGATAGTAATCATTGCTACAGAGCGTTTGTTCGGTCACATGGGTCTCTCCAGCTCTTTAGTAAACAGTACATTTTCAGGTAGGTGACAAAACTTCAGGAGAGAGCACTGAAAATGCATTTTCTGTTTAATAAAGAGCTGGAGAGACATGGGAGACTACTTTTTCAGAACAAACACTCTATAGCAATGAGTACTATCAGAATATAGAGCTATTTAACACTTATTTTAACCAAAGTAAATCACTTACCCTACCTTTAACATTATACCTGTTTTTAATCTAAAATAGTGTCGTTTTGTGGTGTCTTGTCCTTTGATAACTCAGGCAGGGTGTGGTGTTAGGGTTAAAGTCTTACCCTCTGGTAACATTCTGGTAGGGTGTGGTGTTAGGGTTGCCTGGCATTGGCTAGACTGATAACGTGGATTCACTCTAACGTTCCTCCCCGGTATCAGTCTGAACTTCGGCCCATAGGGAGCGAGTAAGAGAAATCAGAAAATGATTTTGATGCTTTTCACTGTTGTACGGACAGCAGAAACGCAGTCACAGATTGGCCCGATCATTTTCTGATTTCTCATACTCGCTCCCGAAGTCCAGACTGATGCAGGGAGGCCATCAGTCTGGCCAATGCCAGGCTAGTGTTAGGGTGGTGTTAGGGTATATTTTTGTGGTGTTAGGGTGGTGTTAGGGTGGTGTCAGGGTATCTATTCTTGTGGTGCTAGGGTTAAATTCTTACCCTCTGGTAGCATTCAACCAGGGTGTGCATGGTCTATAGAAGGTGGAGTTCCCTGCATCAGGATCCTGATCCACTCCCTCAACAATGGATCCACACTGAGGTCAAACACAAAGGACATAGGTCACAAACCGATGCACACAGTGATATTTATACTCCATTCATTTCACTGTTGCTCTTTGAACAGTAGAATAATGATCAGATCCTACAGCCATAGACAGAGCAGCCAGAGCGGTCACACTGGGGCTTGTGGGGTGGTGGGGAAGGTTATTGTAGTTTAGCGCCCACCTGTGGTATGTTGGGTCAACTACGGCCCTTTGTGAGTGATTCAGATTGCACCTCTAATGTACAACTGTGTTCAAAGAAGTTAACAGTGGTGGAAAGTAACTAAGTACTTCAGTACTGTACTTAAGTAACACTTTTAGGTATGTATTCTATTCTATTCTGTTGGAAACATTCGCCGTAAAACAGCCGATCTACAAGCTCACAACGCATCACAGAGATTTGGGAAAAATGAACAGAACCAAGTACAGAGCCAAAGGTCAAGTTTTCTAAGTATTGAGGGTTTAAGTGGTTAAATGTCTGAAAATACACATTAACATGAATGCAACACAACACTGATAACAAGTCTATGAAGCTATCTGTGAAATCTATGAGAAAGTTTGATCTGCCACTCAATGTTATCTGTACATTGAAACTATAGGATACCAGGTAAACACTGAACCTAGTATCTGTCTAAATAACATGCTATCTAAATTAACATTTTTAACATTGTGGTCAAGAAAAAACAAGCCTAAGTAACAAACACATGAGAACAAATGACCAGGGTACTGTATGTCTGCATGGTCGTCATATCTAGGTCAGTCACTATACTGTAGCATCAATGGAGCAGAATGTGAAGGGTCTCACGCTCTCTTCTCCTCCAAGCTAGTGTGTTAGTCCAGTGGTTCTCAACCTTTTCAGGCCGTGACCACCCAAAATAATCATATTTCTGGGGACCCCCACCCTGATAAGCATTTGGAATTGTAGGAGTGTATTTGTTAAAACTACCCTACCGCTACCTATGCTGAATAAAAAACATAAACATAAAAAAAAAAGGAATTGTAGGAGTTACTTTGTTCTTATATTATTTGACAATTTGGCCAATGTTTGACAAGTTTTTATAGTATAGTTTGTTGATTAAATTTGATGGAGTAATGGTCTTTTTCTTTCTTTCTTTTTTTGCAGGAATGAAACTAGCTGGGGAAACCACTGTGTTAGTCGACCAGCCACAGCCCACTTTGTAGTTACTAATGTAAGCTGGTTATGGTGTAAATACTGAGTGAAGGAGTACAGGGAGAGTGAAGTGCTAAGGGCTGAGGCTCAGTCTGAAGAGGTGAGTCTTCAGATTATGAGTATGACAGAACATTGGGAGTGAGTCTGCAGTTCTAACTGCAATGGGGAGTTATTCCACAGTTTGGGAGCCAGAAAAGGGAGAAGATTCTGGGACGTGTGAATCGTTGTCCCGGATGTTTTAGGGAAGGTTCTGACAGCTTGACTTTGGTTGCTTTGTAGGCCAGCATCAGTGTTTTGTACTCGGTGCAGGCAGCAACTGGTAGCCAATGGGGGAGCTGAAAAGGGGGGAGACCTGAAAACTAGTTAGCTAGTTGAAGACCAGGCACGCTTTATTTGATGGGGCTTAAGTGCACATGCCGGGAGGCCAGTAAGGAGCGAGTTACAGTAGTCAAGTTTTGATATGACTGAAGCCAGGATAAGGAGCTGGGCTGACTCCTGGGTGAGGAAGGGTCCTTCGTATGTTTTATAGAGTGTAAACCTACAGGATCGAGTGGCCGCTGCAATGTGTGCCTTGAATGAGAGCTGACTGGCCAGGACAACACCAACAGAAGCCACCAGGGAGTTGTCTATGGCAGGGGTTTTCAACCTTTTTCAAGCCAACGACCCCTAAAATGTTTTGTGCCAGGGACCCCCAGAAGCAAAGACTTGATGATTAATTGTCTTACAAATAATTGCGATTAACAATTTAATTGTCTTTTTGCTGTGAACATTGGAATATATAAATTACATTTATGTTTAGCTTTTAGGCTTTGTAAACAAAAACTGCATATGACAAATAACTTAACTATACAAAGAAATGAATGATATATACAAAAAAAAAAGAATACACTATGGCCAAAATAGGCCATATTTAATATATTTTTTGATATATATTTTTTTAATTAATCTTAATTTTTTTTAAGTAGTTGAAATAGCCAATCTACAAGCCGTGTCACATTGCGATGTGTTGTGAGCTTATATATCAGCTATTTCCACTACTTTGGAAAAACGTTTGAAAATATAGGAACATTTTGCAAAATGGAAACGATTATGACGGCGATTATATCATAATTGTGACAGGCCTGTCAGTGACATTTCAATCACAGATGAGAAAGAGAAAGAAGCAGTGGATCACTCTGCTTTCATTTCTAAATGATTCTAACATGAAGGACCATCCAGTCCAAAGGAAACATTTTAAACAGTAAGAATACGTCATATTGTCTGTACTCACAGTCAGTGGTGTAAAGTAACTAAGTACATTTACTCAAGTACTGTACTTAAGTACAATTTGAGGTACTTTTACTTTACTGGAGTATTTCCAATTGTCTATACTTTTACTTCTACTCCACTACATCTCCACTCCAGTACAATTATTTGAAAACTTGAGTTGCTAGTTACTTTCCAGATATAAATGATTACTTTATAAAACATACATTAACCACTTTAGCCCATTTTAAACCTAGGCTATTTGAAAATAGCAGATCTACAAGCTCACAATGCATCCTGAGCTTGTAGATCTTCTATTTTCAAACATTTTAATACCAATACTTTCGTACTTTTACTGTCTGTCTGTCTGTCTGTCTGTGTGCTGGAGAACCCAGTACCCCACATGTCTGTCTGTCACAGCCTTCTAGGGCTCTAAAGGTCCTATACTTTAACTAAATGTCCATGTCATTACAGTTCTCAGATAGCGTCCATACTCATTCAGAAACGTGTTGAAATGTCTCACACACTCTCTTCTCCTCCAGGCTAGTGTGTTAGTTGACCAGCCACAAGTCCATCTTGTAGTTATTATTGTCAGCTGGTTATGGTAGAAATACTGAGTGAAAACCCAGCTCCAAACACATAAACATGCAGATCACTGATATTAATCCCTAGCTCTTCATCTACCAGATTATTGAATGTATAAACATCTCTGTTTTCACCTGTTTCTCTCTCTCTCTCAGACTGTCTTTCTTCCTGCTTTTTTTTTTGTCCCACCCCCTGTC
Source organism: Gymnoscopelus braueri (assembly GCF_963280865.1). NCBI lineage: Eukaryota > Metazoa > Chordata > Actinopteri > Myctophiformes > Myctophidae > Gymnoscopelus > Gymnoscopelus braueri. The sequence continues at coordinate 13,966,111 of NC_137612.1, read as the reverse complement.
AGAACCTGCCATGTTTACTAGAGTTGATTGACACCAGGGGTTGCCCAATGACATTGCTTCCATGAGCTTGGTATAAATGACCAATAGCTGCATGTCTGCTCCCTAGTGGGCCTGATGCTTTAGCCAACTAGTTAGTGCAACTGCCAGTGAAACTTCAAACCTATAGGTTCAAAACCCTATTGGGACACTTGTCTTTGATGTTAGAAGACAAGTTAACAAGCAGCTTGTCGAATACATCTGGAATCATTTTTCACTTATGGGGTCGGTGGCACAAAATATAATAATGTATTTCTATAAAAAGTCAGCTGGACAGAGTTCTTTCAAACATAACAGCCCACCGTTACTTCTCAGGAAACGGGGGGATATATGCGGTGGTCCTCCAGTACCTTGATGGAACGGGACTTAAACCTGTAATCTGTCTGTTGCAGAGGCAACCGATCAAGCACACCACACCATTGCACCAAGGCATCGTTGGGCCCTCAGCAGGTGTCTTCTAATGCTTTTGAGTTGATATTTAGTATTTTAGCCTTGAAAATTCCAAAGTACTCCAACATTGAACTATAGGAGGACAAGGATTTGAACATGGAACCTCTGTGATGAAAGTCAGTACATTAGACCATTACACTACCACCCTGCATGGCTCTCATAGCTCTTGTCTCTTAAGACTATTGAAGCATTCTTTCATATCTCTTGTCTCTTAGGACTATTGAAGCATTCTTTTGTATTTTAGCCATGAAAATTCCAACATTGAACTATAGGAGGGCAGGAATTTGAACATGGAATCTCTGTGCTAAGAGTCTGATCATTACACCACTACACTAGCACTGAGTCTCTCACAGCTTGTGTCTCTTAGTACTCTTGAGGCGTTCTTTTGTATGTTAGCCAGCAGTTAGTAAAGTTGAGTTCTAATATTCCAGCATAGATCTACTGTACAGGAGGACTGGGATTTGAACATAGAATGTCTTTGCCGAGAGTCTGATAATTAGACCACTTCACCTCACCACCACTCAGCAGATGTGTTTTAATACTGTTGAAGCATTCTTTTGTATATAAGCCTTCAGTTGGTAAAGTTAAATTGAAATGCTGATTTGAACATGGAATCTCTGTTGAAATACTTCAGCATTTAAAGCTGCATTATGCTCCATGCTGAAAGTAAATGGTGCATTTATATAGCGCTTTTATCCAAAGAGTTTTACATAGAATGTGCATTACATTCACCCACCGATGGTGGAGGAAACCATGCAAGGCACCAACCTGCTCAAAGGGAGCAATTAGGGATTCAGCGTCTTGCTCAAGGACACTTTGACACCAACTCTGGTGGAGCCCGGGATCGAACTGGGAACCTCATTGTTGCCATCCTGCTGCTCTACCGGCCCCTCTACCCCTGAGCCACTGCCACTCATGAAATCAGACCATTAGACCGCCACAGCAACACTCAAAACTCACACTGAAATACTATATTATTTAAAAATTCATTATATAACTTTCCTGCTCGACCCCAGATTTGTCTTTTAGGGCTTACAGATCAGTCATATATATATATATATATATATATATATATATATATATATATATATATATATATATATATATATATATATATATATATATATATATATATATATATATATATATATATATATATATATATATATATATATACCTGCCCCCCCCCCCCACCCCATCGTCATAGTCGCCCTTGGCAGTGAATGAGTTAATGGTCAAAAACCTAGTAACTCCACTTGAGCTGTATGTGGGTAAAGTGATGATAATATAATGTATATGGGTAAAGTGATGATAATATAATGTATTTGGGTAAAGTGATGATAATATAATGTATGTGGGTAAAGTGATGATAATATAATGTATGTGGGTAAAGTGATGATAATATAATGTATTTGGGTAAAGTGATGATAATATAATGTATGTGGGTAAAGTGATGATAATATAATGTATTTGGGTAAAGTGATGATAATATAATGTATGTGGGTAAAGTGATGATAATATAATGTATGTGGGTAAAGTGATGATAATATTTAATGTATTTGGGTAAAGTGATGATAATATAATGTATGTGGGTAAAGTGATGATAATATAATGTATCTGGGTAAAGTGATGATAATATAATGTATTTGGGTAAAGTGATGATAATATAATGTATTTGGGTAAAGTGATGATAATATAATGTATTTGGGTAAAGTGATGATAATATAATGTATGTGGGTAAAGTGATGATAATATAATGTATGTGGGTAAAGTGATGATAATATAATGTATTTGGGTAAAGTGATGATAATATAATGTATGTGGGTAAAGTGATGATAATATAATGTATCTGGGTAAAGTGATGATAATATAATGTATTTGGGTAAAGTGATGATAATATAATGTATGTGGGTAAAGTGATGATAATATAATGTATGTGGGTAAAGTGATGATAATATAATGTATTTGGGTAAAGTGATGATAATATAATGTATGTGGGTAAAGTGATGATAATATAATGTATGTGGGTAAAGTGATGATAATATAATGTATGTGGGTAAAGTGATGATAATATAATGTATTTGGGTAAAGTGATGATAATATAATGTATTTGGGTAAAGTGATGATAATTTAATGTATGTGGGTAAAGTGATGATAATATAATGTATGTGGGTAAAGTGATGATAATATAATGTATGTGGGTAAAGTGATGATAATATAATGTATGTGGGTAAAGTGATGATAATATAATGTATTTGGGTAAAGTGATGATAATATAATGTATTTGGGTAAAGTGATGATAATATAAGGACACATTCAAGTATCTGACGATGTATAAAGTCACTATACCAACTTTGATGAGGCAGTATTGTGTTGTAAGAAACATGTTTTTTTTTTTCATTTCCTGAAAAGTTTATACGTTGGACATGGATGGTTTGTGCCCGACAGCAGAGATATAAATCAAGTTATCAGTATGGCTTACCTGTTTACCAACCAGCTGTACTTTGCCCTGACCAGCAGGTCTAGTATTTTCAGTTTAAAAAGAAAAAAGGCAATAATAAGCAATAATACCAGCTTCTCTAGTGATTTAACACAAATCATCTCTGGTTAAAGCTTTATTTATATGAAGAGAACAGCAGAGAGATGAAGGAACTTCCATACCATATAAAATACTGCAAATTTGTATAAAATGTTATCCCTGGTATACACAGTCACCCTGAGTCAGTGCAATGGCATTTAAATCTATCCTGCAGATTTGTAGATCTTGTGTTTTGAGACTTCAACATTATTTCAGATTATCTTGTACATGTGTGTGTGTGGGGTTTGCCGGATAAAGCGTTGGTTGTATGGTTGTCTAAGCTCCATCAGGATATACAGTAAAGCCTGACTTGATACATCGTCTTATGACGGTGTTGTTATCGTGTGCCGAAACCAGCCGATCTACAAGCTCATAACACGTCAGGATCCGGTGGTGTAAAGTAACTAAGTACATTTACTCAAGTACTGTAGTTAAGTAACATTTTTAGGTATTTTTATTTTTACTTCACTGGAGTATTACCAATTTTCAGTACTTTTACTTCTACTCCACTACATCTCTGAGGCAAATAATGTACTTTTACTCCACTACAATTATTTGAAAACTTTAGTTACTTTGTACATTTTGATTATCATTACAAAACATGCATTAACCACTTCAGCCCTAAAATAGCCGATCTACAAGCTCACAATGCGTCGCGATGCGACGCATTGTGAGCTTGTAGTGTGAGCTTGTAGTTCTGCTATTTTCAAAAGATTTGTATACATTTGAAAACTTGTGAAATGGGATATTCTGCATAATGAGTACTTTTACTTTGGTACTTTAAGTACATTGTGATACCAATACTTTTGTAGTTTTACTGAAATACATTTTTAATTCTGGACTTTTTACGTAACAGAGTATTTCTACATTGCAGTATTGATACTTTTAATTAAGTAAAGAATGTGAGTACTTTTTCCACCACTGAGATAGGACGCGTAGTGAGCATTACATCGACTGTTTTCCTCACTCTATATACAGTGATCTTGTCATGTTGGTTTGAGGCCGGCTCATGAACAATGTAACATATTTTCCTACTCTCTCCCTCTCTCTTTCTCTCTTTCTTTCTTTCTCTTTTTCTCTCTCTCTCTCCCCTCTCTCTCTATCTCTCCCCTCTCTCTCTATCTCTCTCTCTCTCTCTGGTTGCGTATTATCCCGTAAAGCAGTATAATGCATAGTAACAATGATATTCTTAAAGAAAAAAAAAAGATTTTCCCATCAAAAGATGAGACGAGGAGTGAATAATAACAATGATACAAAAAGAGAGATAGAACACAATGCAATGAGTCCCACAATATGGACATAATGTGTAAATAGAAATGTTTACATGCGTAGGAAAAAAAAAATACAATAGAAAAATAAGTAGTAGATTTTTCCAAAGAAAACAAGAAAAACAAACTGAATTGTAAAAGGCAATGTGTCGGCTGGTTTAGACGCCACATTAAGAGTTTGGTTGTAGCAAAAATGTAATTTCAACATCAATATTTTTATACAAAGCATTGAAGCCCTTAAAGAGAGTGGAGGAGTGCATTGGTTTCAGTCCACTAGCTTCTAGCTGCTGCCTCTCTTAAGGCTAATAATAATAACAATTCATACGGACGCCGTCTCGCACGATACGACCGCTAACGACAAAGTGTCGCCCGATAGTACAATGTTTTCAACCGGAAAAAAAAGTTGTGGCGTCGAGTCGACACGCGCCGAAAATGCAGAATCATCTCTTTTGTTTCTTTTTGGTGGAGAAGCTTTGTGTAAAAAGCGTAGCGACACCTTTTGGTTGTTTGAATGTCATCGTCATCGTCCTCTCTCTCTCTGTGTGTGTGGGACATGAGGTCCTGAAGTCTCCTTTTGTTTGGTTTGCACAGTGTTTCTTCATCATGGCCCCCTCTCTTCAACCCAGAAACATCTAGTGCTTTTTAAATTCCTCCTATGATGCTTGTTCCTCTATTGCTCCAGTTTTAGTTTAGTTTTTTTTTTTTTACATAATATATTTGTATGGTGTGTGTGTGTGTGTGTGTGTGTGTGTGTGTGTGTGTGTGTGTGTGTGTGTGTGTGTGTGTGTGTGTGTGTGTGTGTGTGTGTGTGTGTGTGTGTTGGTTATTTGTTATTAACCACTTAAGCCCTATTTGTGTTTTATAGCAAAAATAACCGATCTACAAGCTCCCCAAGTGTCACAATGCAATGTGTTTTGCGAGCTTGTAGATCAGATATTTTCAATTTGTTTCTAAAAAAACTTTCAAAATCTTTCAAGATTTAATTAAAAAAATGTTTCTAAATTCTCTCCCAAAGTGGTTAAAGTGTATGAAACATGTGTGAGTTTTGCAGTAGATGTGTAAACCTTCAGAGATCAGCCTACTGAATGTATAGGATGGGGGGGGGGGGTTAATGTTCTGTGGGCCCCGGTGAAGCCCCCCGGTGAGGACCCCCCTGTGTCTCTCTCAAGCCAGATTCATACTTCGTCGCACGACGGTGTCACGCAGCGAAAATAGCCGGGAATAGTCGCATTGGACGCGACGCATGTTGAGCTTGTAGGTTCGGCAAAATTTCCAGCTAGCGACACACCGTCATGCGCCGTAGCTCTAAATCTGGCTTCACTGTGCTCTCCCCGTCACGCCTTTCCTCGGCGCCGCCGGCACCTCCCCCCAGAGTTCTCCGTCACTGTCCACCGCCCCGCCCCCCCTCTCCTCCTCGCCGTAGTCGTCATCGTCGTCGTCGTCTTCCTCGTCGAAGACGCCGCCGGCGGCCGTTGGCTCGTGCGGCGCCTTCTCCTCCTTCTGCTCCTTTTTGATTGGCTGAGTGGCGGGCGGGGCAGGAGCAGGGGGAGGGGCGGCGGCGGCGGCGTCCTTGGAGCTGGAGGAGTCGCTGCTGCTGTCCTCGAAGGCCTCGGGGTTCTCTAACATCTCCCTGATCAGAGGAGGCATGGGGCCCGGGATCTCCATCTTCAGAGTGATGGCTCTCTCCGCTCCTACAGTACACACAATATGTTTTATTATTGTGTGTTTATTGTATAACAGTTATGAATTGTAATGAAATGAAAATGAAAAGTAATGAGTCTGACCATGACACTGACCATGATACCACTGTTCATTTTGACAGCAAATTCTGATTTAGTCTTAGTCTTTTGAATAACACATAATTTAGTTTTAGTCCTATTTTAGTCTTCTGAAATTGTTTAGTCTTAGTCTAGTCTTAGTGGACAACATATCCAAATCTTAGCCTTTTGGTCTTTGTCAACAAAATTAACACTGCATGATACTGACCATGATTCTGACATCATCAGTATCATGACATCATCAGTATCATGACATCATCAGTATCATGACATCATCAGTATCATGACATCATCAGTATCATGTCAGTTAATGAAAAGAGTCTAGGATGAAATGAAGAAAATGTGCACTTGAATATATTAAACACCTCAGTGCCCCCTTTTTAAAAGAATATTGCTTCCAGCACCCCCCAAACTTCTCTGTACGCCCCCTTAGGGGGATATATATTTGAGAAACACTAGTCTATATATACTGTGTTGTGGCATAGAGCAGTTATGGTCTATAGACCAGAGTTGTGTGTTGTGTGTAAATAGCAGAGTTGTGTCTAAGAGTTGTGTCTAGCAGAGTTGTGTCTAACTAACCCTTGGTGCTGATCCCTCGCAGGTCGGTGACCTTCATCAGCATTCGTGGAAACATGTGGGGCTTGTTGGGTCGTCGGCGGCGAGCGTAGATCTTCAGAGCCTCCAACAGAGGCTCCTGTAACTTGTCTACTTTCTGTGGTTCCTCCAGGTCCATGCGGTCTGGGGACCGGAGACAGACAGGGACATTTTAGAATGACGCACCACTTGGACAGAGAGGGACATTTTAGAATGACACACCACTTGGACAGAGAGGGACATTTTAGAATGACACACCACTTGGACAGAGAGGGACATTTTAGAATGACTTAGAACAGGTCTTCAACGTTTTCAGGCCAAAGACCCCCTAGCTGAGAGAGAGATGAAGTAGGGACCCCCTCTATATTGTATAAAATTGTGTTGCAGATTCAACTTTTTTTTGTTTACTTGGTCTGCTCTTTTTTCCCTCTACACCAAACAACTCTTTGCCAAAAATAGCAGATCTACAAGCTCACAACGCCTCGCGCTGCGAGGCGTTGTGAGCTTGTAGATCGGCTATTTTTGGCTAAAGTTCTCCTCAGAAAAGGGATGCTAGGGTTCAAGTGGTTAAGGTAAAAAAAAAAAATCATATCACACAAAGATGTGGCGGACCCCTTGTAGTAACTCTGAGGACCCCCTAGGGGTCCCGGACCCCCTGTTGAAGACCCCTGACTTAGAATCACTAAGAATAATCTCTAAGAAAATAATCAATAGTTGTAGCTCACCAATATGCACAGGATTTAATATGGAAACCGGCTAAGTTAAGTCACATCCTAACATACGAATGTCCAGGTTCAAGCACCAAAAGAAAATAAATCGCCTAGGACACTGGTTCCCAAACAGTGCAATTTTTAGGGGTCTCGAGTAATTATCCCCTTTTTTCATTTCCTACTTAAAGAAAACATATTTATTAGTCCAAAATACTTTTTTAAAAGTTTAAACAAAAAACCCCATAGCATTTCATCACTTAAAAACAATGCCAACTAGTTTCAAAAGTATTTCATAAATAAAATAAAAGAAACATCTAATAATTTCCATAAATAAATAAATCATGTAAATGAAAATGTCAGATCTACAAGCTGTGAGCTTGTAGATCTGCTATTTTTCACTAGTTTGGGTCCCCGGGCAAACGTAAAATGTCTCTTTTGGGTCTTGAACTAAAAAGTTTGAAAACCACAGTCTGGCCTAGCTAATCGACCAGGCGGTCCTGACTAAAAGGTGGCAGCACTGCAGTACCTCCACATATGAGGCAGATGGCGCTAAGGAGGCCGGTCTCCGTGTCGTCCATCTCCAGCGGGAGAAGCTGTCCTGCGAAGGCGAACACCAGCTCGGTGAGCGGGCCGAAGCCGGCGTTGTGCATCTGGGTCCGGTTCAGGGTCAGACCGTCTGAGAAGGTCATGGTGTCCTGCTCTGGAGTGTAGCGAGTGCAGATCCTCAACATCTATCAGCCAATGAGAGAGAGGCAGACGATGAGAAAGTGACACAGTGAAATTTAATGTAATTTAATACCAAATGTTCTATGCCTGCCATTCCCAACAATCTGTGGGCTGGGAATCAGCTGTAATCCATTTTGAAATTGCACATACAGTAGTACTTGACTATGGATCATCTAGGATTGAGTTGACATTGATTGGCCACATCTGGAAACATTGATAACGAAAAGTATTTCTTGGTTCATAAACGTCAACATTCCACATATCTGTGGCTTTTACACAAGCGTGCCATGCCAACGTTTTTTCTTTTACTCCTCCTGAAAACCAACTTGAGATTTTCGTCGAACACAAGCTATTGCGGCGTCTCAGGGCCAAGCTAGGCCTCTATTGACGAGCCAAGAAGCAGCGGGATAAGATAAAGAAATAGATAGAGGACTGAAGTGTGGCATCACTGCCGCTAGAGGGCTCTATACCCCCTGGGTCACAGCGCTATTTTTTGTTTTGGAAATCCCACAGGGGCAATCTTAGATCTCGTCATATAAGAAGCTGTGTTCCAAAAATAAACAAACTACCCAGGCGATTTGACTCATATGGATATGAAGCATCAACTACCGGTTAGGGCTGTCACGATTACACATTTAAGTTAATTGTCGTTCAAATAATTGCGATTAACGATTGCATTGAGTGTTCAGCATTGAACATTGGAACATATACATACATATTTAATTTCTGTTTACCTTTTAGGCTTCCTAATCAAAAGTTGCATAGGGCAGATATGACAAATTATATCTGAAATTATTGACATATCCCAACATTTTATACATGTAAAAATAGATATATAATATTTCAGCTTTTTTTAATTTTTGAAAATGTGAACATTTGTCAACATGGAAACGATTATGACGATTATGTAAAAATAATTGCGATTATCTCAAATAATTGCGATTAGACGATTATGTAATAATTGTGACAGGCCTACTGACGATGGAAAACTACTAATTTATCCAGAGAAGATTTTTTTTACCAGGATGTCCAGGCATGCAGATTTGAGGAGTGTGATCTGGTCAGCGATGGTGAGCGTGGTGAAACCGGGCAGACGCTTGGCGAACTCCACAATCTTTATGATGCACTTAGTGGACAGTTCACTGAACTTATCCCACAGACCCAGGTCCAGCTGGACCCTGGTGTCAGCACTGGAGTTCTGTAGAGAGAGAGACATAGAGAGAGACATAGAGAGAGAGAGAGAGAGAGAGAGAGAGAGAGAGAGAGAGAGAGAGAGAGAGAGAGAGAGAGAGAGAGAGAGAGAGAGAGAGATGGTGGTGAGTGGTTTATCTTTATAATGCACTGTCATGTATTGTACCGGATCTGAGTGCCTGTGATTCAAGTTCTTTTGTGAGTCTTTTGTGTTATTTGATTTTAACTTTTAACCTGATTGATTTTCTCTTTTAGCCCCTATTTCCCCTCTCCCTCAAAAAGGACTGGCCTGTTGCCAGGCCACAATTGTAAAAAAGAAAGAAGAAAAGAAAAAAAAATCTGTTGTTAATTTGTCTTGTCTGGTTAAATAAAGGTGAAAATAAATTAAATAAGTCTATACTGCAATGGTTCTCAAAGTGGGGTCCGGTGTCCCTCACGAGTTCATGAGGGGTGTACAGGGGGCCCCCAGCAAAATGTGGTTTAACAGTTTAAACACTTATTGCCTATTTTATTGTTCCAGCTATTAAACAAATAGCAGATCAACAAGCTCACAACGCATTGCGTTGTGAACTTGTTATTCTGCTATTTTTGAAAAAATAAATAATTATGGGGGTCTCTGGCACAACATGTTTTCAGATGGGGGGGGGGGGGGGTCCACAGCCAATTACATCACTTTGGGGGTCCTTGACAATGTTTGGGAACCAGTGAACCACTACTGTATCTAGTATATCATCTCTGTCGGGTGGAAACCTCAAATCTCCAAAACTGTTACTTTTCAAGATTCAAATAAAAAAATAGCAAAAGTAGCAGATGTGCAAGCTCGAAACGCGGCGCTTGTAGATCTGCTACTTCTGATGCTTTTGTGTGACTCTGTAGTATGATCAGGTAGGAGCGTCAATTTACAGGGGGAAAAAAGACACAAAAAAGTTATGATATAGATAAAAGGTTTGTATAGTAAACGTACCGTGGTGTATTTGCCCAGCTGGCACAGAGAGGGGAAGGTCTCCTGGTGGGCTTTGCTGACCTTGTTGACCAGCTCCTCCAGCTCTCCACTCAGCTCATAGCTCTCTGGTATCACCACCTCCTCCTTCACCTCCTTCTTCCTCTTGTTCCTGTCGTTACGAACCGCTGCATGGGACACAACTATTAGAACTCAATAAATACATCTAGTCATGTGACACGACTATTAGAACTCAATAAATACATCTAGTCATGTGACACGACTATTAGAACTCATTAAATACATCTAGTCATGTGACACGACTATTAGAACTTAATAAATACATCTAGTCATGTGACACGACTATTAGAACTCAATAAATACATCTAGTCATGTGACACCACTATTAGAACTCATTAAATACATCTAGTCGTGGTACCATGGTACTGATGAAGGTGCAATTACAACTAGTAGTAACTAAGCTGGGAGATACAGCCTTCAGTGTGTATATCATCCATAATACATATGGAACATATTATGTATGGAACAAATGTCAAGAAAAGATGACGTTAGATGTTGAAAAAATATTTTTAGCTGACCTTAGCCAATCCAATCCACTTTATAGAGCACATTTAAAACAACAGTGTTGAACCAAAGTGCTGTACACTCAGTAACAAAATAAATACTAAAATATACAAGAGCAAAACAATACACAATAAACAGGACAACATATAGACACAGTTCCTAGTGGAAACAGCAGAACTCAGTCTGAATTTTCGAACGCCAAGGAGAACAAGTGAGTTGAATCTAACATGGGGTGGAAGCTCGTTCCACAGTTTGGGCGCTACGGCGGAAACCGTAGCTGACCTTATATTGGAAGAAAGCATAATGCACCTGCTTGGTGTAATATTTGGTTTTAGTATTTTTTTAAAACCTTTTTATTTTATTATATTTTTGTGTACCTTGTTGTCTATAAAACCACCTCCTTTTGTACACAGGGGGCGCCATTGGAAAAGAGACCCTGGTCTCAATGGATAAAATGAAATAAAGGTTTCAATCAATCAGTGTGTGTGTGTGTGTGTGTGTGTGCGTGCATGTGCATGCGTCGCACTCCTAAGCCAATAATTTGATGACCGGCACCACCCGGTCATCGAATGATTGGCTCAGGAATGCGACAAAAACCAAAAACTCTCGATGAATTCCAGGCTTCATGGGGTGTGTAACTGATAGAAAATAAGATTTTTTTTGGGTGAACTACTCCTTTAACTATAATAGCCCCGCGTCAGAGAGTTACTGTAAATGAACACTCTGTGTGATTCCTTTGTTCTTTTCTGGGAATGTTCTGGTTCTGCTTGTTATAACAGGTTTGTTAATAGAAGAATAAAAGCCCTCAGGTCAGAGACAGTGACTCAGGAGGTACAGCAGCCTGCCGTCTGTCTGGGAATCTTCCCCCGAAGGAAGGTTGCCTGTTCGATTCCCCCGCCTCCTCCTCCTCCTCCTCTGGTTTTGTGTCTGAGAGTGGTTGAGCAAGACACTGAACCCCCCTGACCTAGCGGTGATCAGATCAATGCTTTCTCACAAGAAGTCACCATAATAGACCATTTGGGGTGTGAGAGTGTGTTGATCAGATGCCCTGGTTTGTCCAGGACCGTCCCGGTTTCAAACCGGGTGCCTTGAGTCCCGACAAAATATCTCTTAAAACACAGACATGTCCGGGTTTTCAACATTCGCTACAAAATTATCCTGGTTTCCTGGTGTTGATTTTGTCGATTAAAACTATGACGAAAAAATGTCTGTCGACTACCTTTTTTTCACTGACAAAAACTAAACAAAAGCTAAATAAAAGCTAATCTATGATGACTAAAACTAAGACTAAATATATTGATCAACAAATAAAAACTAGACTAAAATGTTAGGGAGGGACGAGTGGAGAAGAGATACAGTAGAACTAAGACATGTCATCATGGGTGCGCGTGGGTGTCACAGACCGAAAATAGCAGATCTACAAGCTCACAACTAGCAGATCTACAACCTCACAACACGTCGCAACACGTAGCAGCGCGACGCGTTGTGAGCTTGGAGATCTGCTATTTTCGGCATGCAGCTAAGTGAAAGTCAGCCATTTCGATGGCATCACAGCCTGCCAAAAATATATTTTTGTCGCCTAAATCAACTGTTGTTTTAGTCGACTAAAACTAGACAAAACCTAAAACATTTCAGGTCACTGAAATATGACTAAAACTAAACAGAATTTTATTCAAAAGACTAATGACAAAAAATACGTCAAAATGTGTCGTCAAAATCAACACTGCCACTGACCTTCTTTGGACATGCCCACTTCGAAGCACTTCTGCAGCCTACAGTACTGGCAGCGGTTACGCGTCACCTTGTTGATCTGGCAGTTCTTGTCTCGGTGGCAGGTGTACACCATGTTCTTCTGGATGCTGCGGCGGAAGAAGCCCTGGAAGAGAAGAAGGAGACGTTTTTTTAGAATTGATTTTAAGATTCTACCAACTTTTAAGGCCCAAAAGGCCTTGCACCCCAATAACATTGGAGACAGGAGCTCAACCATATAGTATTATATCCAGTGTTACCAGTTCTGCTTATTATATAAGCGGCTTTGGGCTTGTTTTTCTGTAAAGTTGCTGGTAAATATTGGTGGGTTGCATTTTAGTAGTTGCTTATTTGGGATTGTTTCCAAATGTTTTGAATATTGTTTAAACCAGTGGTGGTTCTCAAACGTTTCCGTGACAAGGACCCCAAAATTATGTTTATTCGTCCACAGACCCCCATATGAAATTATAATTTGTGCCAGGGACCAGTGCACTGTACCAGATTTGTATTGTTAAAATGTTTCAAATATATTCCACATTTTTTCTTTCTTCCCTTGAGATTTGTTTTGAAAATAGCAGATCTACAATCTCACAACGCGTTGCATCGCGACACGTTGTGAGCTTGTAGATCGGCTATTTTCAAATAGCCAACATATAGGTTTGAAGTGCTCATGTGGCCTATAATAGTCACTTATTTTAGGCTTGTTTTCATAGACCTGGTTGCTTATTTCTCTCGCAAAATCTGGCAACACTGATGTGTGTTTTGCTTTTGTTGCTGTTTGAATATGAGAATTGTTGTGCAGCATCACTTTGAAACTTCCAACATGCAGTGCTCATAAGGGTCCACAAGAGGGCAGCACATGAACAACAACAACACCCTGACAATTATATATTTGAAAGCTTCTAATCTACACTGACTTCATCAGTGGTGTAAAGTAACTAAGTACAACATGTACTCAAGTACTGTGCTTAACTACAATTTTGAGGTATTTGTTTTACTTTTTTACTTTACTTTCTTCTTTACAATTTTCAATGCTTTTACTTCTACTTTAGTTACTAGTTACTTTGCAGATTCTTAATTATTATTACAAAACATACATTAACCACTTCGGCTCTATATACATTTTGGCCATTTGAAAATAGAAGATCTACAAGCTCACAACGCGTCGTGATGTGACACATTGTGAGCTTGTAGATCTGCTATTTTCAACAACAAAAAATGTATAAATGTTGAACTCGTCAAATGGGACATTCTGTACAATACTTGGTACTTTAAGTATATTTTATACCAATACTTTTGTACTTTTTACTCAAGTACATTTTGAGTATGGGGATTGTACTTGTAACAGAGTGTTTCTACATTGCAGTATTGATACTTTTACTCAAGTAAAACATGTGAGTACTTGTTCCATCACTTTGCTCACCTTGCATCCTTCACAGGAGCTGACTCCGTAGTGATATCCCGACGACTTGTCCTGACACACGAAGCAGGGCTTGTAGACGCGGGGCGGTGGAGGAGGCGAGGGCGAGCTGGGGACCATCTCCTCTGAACTGGTGCTCTGAGTCTCCACCGCTGTAAGAGAGAGAGAGAGAGAGAGAGAGAGAGAGAGAGAGAGAGAGAGAGAAAGGGTTAGATGGGAAGGTTCAGGTCAAGTCAAGGACTCCTAAATTGAAAATGTAAAGTTTTCCAAATATTTTTTCCAAAAACTTCAGAAATAGCAGATGTACAAAGGTTGCAGCGCGGCACGAAGTAGGCTTGTATATCTACTATTTTTGAATAGCCAACATATACATGGATAAAGTGGTTGAAATCATTGTGGTTAAAAGTGATTGTGATGCTATGTTAACCCAGGGGTCCTTGGGTTTATGTTAACCCAAAACCCAAGGACCCCTGGGGTTTTGGGCATGTCGTTATAGGCGTAATCTTTCAAAAATGTTAGACATTTTAGATTTTAGAACATTTTTTTTTATAATTAAGTGCCTTAATTGTCTTAAAAGTGCAGTCAGTGATTTCACCCCCCCCCCTCTTTTGTGTATAAATATGTCTATATTCTGATATAACAATCATTGTTATAGAATGTTTGTTCAGTAACTATACAGGCTGTCTCCATGTCTCTCCAGCTCTTTAGTAAAACAGAAGATGTAATCAGGAGAGAGAAGTCATACAGGAAACACAGGATAAACAAGTGAAACAAAGAAGTGAGCATCAGGCAAAATTGGAACTGGAACCCTTATAAAATTGAACCTGATAAACGAGTAGTCTCTTCTGTTTGTTGAACCCACCTGAAAATGTGTTCTCTGTTTATTAAAGAGTTACTGAACAAACACTCTATAGCTCTACAAGCTCAGAACGCGTCGCTTCGCGCCACGTTGTGACCTTGCAGATCTGCTATTTTCACTACTTCTTAAACATGTTTTTATTTATTTATGGAAATTAGATTTTTTCATTTTATTTATTAAATACTTCTCTTGAAATTATATATATATATATATATATATATTATATATATATATGGAGATATTTATAAATTGGTCCGCGACCCAAAGAAGGGTCCCAACCCACTGTGCTCTATAGCAGTGATTACGATGACAAAATGAAAATGTAACTTTTTAACAGAAAAGGTTTTTGTTTTAACATATAAATATCACTTAACACTTTAACCTTTACTCTTGTTTATGTAAGTTCTTTAAAAAAGGTCTTTGAAACAAACAGCGGTGAAAGCTAATCCAGCGGATGATGACTGAAGAGGAAAAGTAGGGAAACAAACAACAAACTCCCCCCCGACCCCCCAAGAGCCCACCCTGTGGAGCCCTCCCCAGAAGGCAAGCTCAAAGGCAGGCATTTTAAGAGAAAAAAGAGGGGGGTGGGGAAAGGGGGGGGGTCAGTGGTGATTGACAGGGAGTTAAAAGAGACACAATTAGCTGATGGCCAGATGGCTGCGCTGATAAAATGCTGATTGGCAGCTGAGATTTGATTGGCTTCTCCACTTACTGGGAAGCGGGAGGGTGCAACATACCTCTGTGTGTGTGTGTGTGTGTGTGTGTGTGTGTGTGTGTGTGTGTGTGTGTGTGTGTGTGTGTGTGTGTGTCCACACATGTGCAAGCTTGCATTTTTATTTGAAAGGCCGTCCAAGCAGACCCTGCCTATATACCTTGAGCCCCATGTGAACAAACAGAAGCAGTGTGTTTATGAGACCAGTCTGTCTCTCCCTCTGTCTCTCCCTCTCTCACCGTCTCGCGAGGAACGCCGTGTCGCTCCATATAACCGCTACTATATAACCAACCATTTGCCGCCCGCCTGCCCGCGCAGGCAGAGCCGCTCAATAAACAATATAAAATAAGTGAACGCATAGCAACGAGCACCGTCGGTCCACAAGCATCTTTAACACGCGAGCGCGCAAGAGGGAGAATCAAGCCGAAGCGAACGCTGCTTTCCTGCTATGTACCGTTAGCCAAACGTCCTTTCCTGCTATGTACCGTTTCCAACCGAACTTCCTTTCCTGCTATGTACCGTTCCTAACTAAACCTTTCCTGCTATGTACTGTTAGCCAAACGTCCTTTCCTGCTATGTACCGTTTCCAACCAAACCTTTCCTGCTATGTACCGTTTCCAACCAAACCTTTCCTGCTATGTACCGTTTCCAACCAAACTTCCTTTCCTGCTATGTACCGTTTCCAACCGAACTTCCTTTCCTGCTATGTACCCAACCAAACCTTTCCTGCTATGTACCGTTTCCAACCGAACTTCCTTTCCTGCTATGTACAGTCTCAACCGAACGTCCCAAAAACCAGAAACCAACCAATTCTCTCTCCCAAACATGTCTTTCAACTTTCACCTTCAGTCACCCCAACTTCACCTCCTCTCTGCCCCCCCCCTGCCCCCCACTCCCCTCCCCGCTCCCTTGTTTCCTGGCCCTAAATTCCTCAGTGCAGGCTGGACAGGGTTTAATAGAGGCCCGGGCTCATAAGATGCCCAATAAAGGTTGTGTCTGGGATGGGGGGGAGGCCCCCGGCCAGGCTGACGGACTCTTTATTGGGATCCAGTCACCTTGGCCAGCCTAGCTATTCACATCACAACAGCTCTATCCTTGGATCCCCAACCCAGTAAAAAAAAAAAAAACAGGGGTCAAAAATCCAAAGTCACTCACAGGCTCCTTGCCATCGTCAATGGATTGCACAGGACCCTGACCCAAACGTGGACCCCACCACCCCACAAACACAAACCACCCCAAAAAGAAAACTCAGCCTTGCCCTTAACCCCCTCTCTCTCTCTCTCTCTCCCGACTTTAACAAGCAGGGGCAAGGCTAGGGGGAAAGAAAGAACGGGCATAAATGAATAATCTAATAAAAAAGGAGAAGAGAGAGAGGGATGAATGGGGAAGAGAAAGAGGGACAAAGACAGGAGGGTAGTCCGGGGACACCGGCTTCCCAGCGACTGGAAGAGTTAAATAAAAAAAATCCTGGCTCTTTAACTTTGACCTTGACAGGGAGGATGAGACGTGAACCTGACACTAACGTGATCTTATCTAACCCGCCGGACGGTTCTCAAATTGGGGTCCGGGGACCCCCAGGTGTTCTTAAGGGGATTCCAGGGGGGGGGGCTCTAGCTAATTTAGTTAATACAGAATCAGAATCAGTTTAACCACTTCAGAATGAGAATCATCACTGTAACCCTATTTTATACTTCAGCTATAATTTCACAACGCATCAGTTTTTTTTTTAAATCTTCCAAAATTGTGAAGCATTTCGAATAATCTTGAAAGAACCCACAAATCTCCTCCTTTGTTGAACTGCAAATTCAGCATCATTTAAACAAGATTCGCCAAAAATAGCAGATCTACAAGCTTGTGAGCTTGTAGATCTGCTATTTTTGGCGAACGTCCCCCCCCCCCCAGAATAGGGATGCTGGGTGTTCAAGTGGTTAACAAAAGAGTAATTTTAAGTTTTAAGCATATTTTGATTATCGCAATTGTTTTTGCCACAATAATTGTGACATGGAATTTTCATATCGTCAAAACTCACCTCTAGAAATATTCTTTTTAAATAAAATCATGTCAGCAGCCAGGCTGCGACTACTTTGTTTTGAAACACGTTTGAAGAGGCGGAAGGGGAAGAGACGTACTAATATTTAGCCGTAACTGTAGGCCTACGCGAAATATAATATCATAATTGTGTCGTCTGCCTCCGCAGCGGAAACAGACATTATAGGTTTTAAAGGATGATATCACCTCGTGGGAGCACGTATAGAAAAGAGAAGAAGAAGAAAAGAGGAATGACCAGACATTGAACCCTGGGGAACCCCACGGGTGATTTTGTATTTAGCCTGGGAAGATATAATGCTGTGTTTTCCAAGACTGAGAAAATTCACTTGAAGAGGATCAGTGTCTTTGACATACCGTATAGCTGTTTGATATGGAAGACAGGTTCATTTTAACACATGAGGCCGGGGGTATATTATATATATCACATTACCTAATTAGCTGAACTGAAGAGAAAATTGGATGATGACAATATCATTTGTAATGACGATTAGATAACAACATGGGTCTGTGACTGAGAGATCTCATGACATTACAACCACCTACACAAATGGCTTATATATCCCAGCCTACTGTTTTAGTCAAATAAAATGGAAACCATGGAGAAATCCTTAGTTTTTAGCCTGCATATCATCAGTAGCATATCGTTGCTGTCGGGGCAGAAACCTCTTATCTCCGTAATTTAACTTTTTGTGTTTTTGCGTAAATATAACGTCCTACTTGATCATACTACAGCGTCACACAAACGCATCAAAAGTAGCAGATCTACAAGCTCAAAACGCGGCGCGACTATGGAGATAGTCATAGATAGAGAGAGCGACAATAGTCCTATGAAAAGTATTAAAATGTGCTTCTGACTAAACCTCCTAAATCCATTGGATCCTCAAACTGTCGTTCAAACCTCCTATTCTCCAACTTCCGTCTGACTTCATCATTCTAATCAATGATGGACAAAACAACTTCTTCTCAGAAACAAAACAACTATCTCCACATTAATGGTCAAAAAACCTCCTAACTCCAATTTACTTTGATGTTGTGTTGGGTTGTTTTAAAAACATGTTTTTTCATTTCCTGAAAAGTTAATATTGTGGACATATAGCTGGTTTCTGCCCGACAGCAGAGATATATTTAATAAGTGTTGGTGATGCTATAATAAGCCCCATAGCAGCAGCAGCAGCCTGGCCCAGGTGTGGGAGGCTGGAGGCTGGCGTGACGCGGGGTGTGGCTGTGACAGGGTTGAGTGACACCGTAACTCGAGCGCTATTTTCTGTTTATATAGTAACACTGACAATGTGAAAGTGGCCCTGAGAGAGAGAGAGAGAGAGAGAGAGAGAGAGAGAGAGAGAGAGAGAGAGAGAGAGAGAGAGAGAGAGAGAGAGAGGCAGTGGAAAAATAGCTCCTATTGAATTGGAGAGGCTGCATCTGGCGCCAGGGGAGAGGTAGTGACTGACACTGTCTGAGGGGTGCTGAGGACGGGCGAGGAGCGACGAGAGAGAGAGAGAGAGAAAGAGAGAGAGGGAGAGAGGGAGAGAGGGAGAGAGACCATGACTATGAATTGAATACCAAGGACCTCAATGGAAACAAGACCGCAAGGACTTTTTTGAGCGGACCTTTTAGACAAAGTATTTTAAATGTAACTGTGCTGTTTTACATTTTTGCTTAATAAAACATTCAATCAATCAAAACCAGTGGTTGTTAACTTTTTGTGTTTTTTGTCATAAATGAACTCCCTACTTAATCATACTACAGCGTCACACAAATCAAAAGTATCAAAAGTAGCAGATCTACAAGCTCGAAACGTGGTGCGAAGCGATGCACTTTGAGCTTGTCAATCTGTATACTTTTGCTATTTTAGAATTTGAATCCTGAAAAGTAATTATTACAAATCATACATTAACCACTTTAGGCCCTATCTTGGCCATTTGAATAAAACAGCTAATCTAACGATCACACAATGCGTTGTTGGGTGGTGGAGCTTGTAGATCGGTTTTGTGAAAATGGGACATTCTGCATGATGAGTACTTGAGTATTTGAAGCCAATACTTTTGTACTTTTACTCAAGTAAGGGACTTTTACTTCTTCTACTATGGGGGAGGGGGGGGGGCGAGAGAGAGAGTGAAAGAGGGAGAGAGAGAGGGAGAGAGAGGGAGAGAGAGAGAGAGAGAGAGAGAGAGAGAGAGAGAGAGAGAGAGAGAGAGGGGGGGGAGAGAGAGGGGGGGAGAGAGAGGGAGGGAGAGTGAAAGAGGGAGGTCTAAGAAGGCTTGGAGAGCTAGGAAGAAAGAAGAGCGGGGGTAGGGCTGGGGGGGGGGCTCTACCTGGCTGCCTGGGAGAGAGAGAGAGAGAGAGAGAGAGAGAGAGAGAGAGAGTTGGCAGAGGTGGACGGATCTGTCAGGATCTGTCATCGCCCTGAACTGAGCTCGAACCCGGGGAGCCGAGGGAGAGCTTTCCAAAAAAATGCCTCTGTCTTCTTCACCCACAGCTCACCTCTTTGAGTTGAGTCACAACATCAATCAGCACACCTTCATAGAACAGACAACCTGACTCTAATCCCCTCAGCCACATGTACCAGCAGCTAGAGGAGAGGAGAGGAGGCAACACAATGCATCTGGAACCCGCGGAGGAAGTGTGTGTGCTTTTCTAAGTAGAACATGGCTGTCCGCGGGGACACAGTGGAAAAGTTTCAGTTTCGACCCTCGTCTTGCTGACCAACCAAGTCCCACGTTAATTCATTAACGTGGGAACGCATCTGTTGTCATTTTAAGATTTCTTTGGTTATTTAAAAATAGCAGACATACAAGCCCATAGCGCAGCACAGAGTGCCACACAAATCTTTGAATATAGCCTATATATTATGTTTTTAAAGCGAACGTTTTTAACTCCGATCTGTGCTTCTTCTGGGGGGTCCCTGAAACAACATATTGAGATGGGGGTCCACCACCAAATACATATCATTTTGGAGGTCCTTGACATGGAAAAGTTGGAGCACCACTGATATAGAAACATACTGTTAGGATTTAGAAAACATTTTTAGATATGTATTTGGCCCACGGACCACCCATCTCAAAATGTTTTCTTCCGGGGACCTTTTTTTCCTCTTCCCACGACAACCCTGTGTGTGTAATGCGCCGATCTCCGTGAGGACGGCGGTCACAGAGAATATTCCATGATTTTTCAAAGGTACAGTAAAATTGCTGTTTTTGCTGGCAGCCGCGGCACACTATTACACTATTGATCTGGCAGTCAAAGAGTTAAACGGAAGTTACGTAGTAACGCATCGGTGTAATTTTTTTATTTCTTTGGCTATTCAAAAATATCAGATCTACAAGCTCATAGCGCGGCACCGAGTGCCGCGCTATGAGCTTGTAGATCTGATATTTTTGAAAACTCGTGAACATGTGTGTAAATCTTTGAATATTTATATTTTTAAAGCGAACATTTTTAAATCTGTTACAACTTCTGGGGATCCCTGGTACAAAACATTTTGAGATGGTGGTCGATGGCCAAATACATAGAATTTTTGAGAACCACTGATCAGCAACATTAGTTAGGATTTAGAAAACATTGTAGAATCCCCCAGAAGCAAAGATTGAGTTAAAAATGTTCGCTTTAAAAAAACATATATATTCAAAGATTTGCACACATTTTCAAGATTAAAAAAAATAGCAGATCTACTCATAGCTCATAGCGCGGTACTCGGTGCAGCGCTATGAGCTTGTATATCTGCTATTTTTGAATAGCCCAAAGACATCTTAAAATGACACAGATGCGTTCCCGGTCTTAAAGGGTTAAGTGGTCAAAAAAAAAGCAAAGATATCAACAATTCTAAATTAACCAAAGTTGAACGTCTTCTGATACTTCTAAAGCCAAATTGTTACACAGGTGTAGAGATATGTTGGAGTGTAAATTCTGCTCATTTCTTTGTGAGAGACAGTGTCATCAGTGTCAGTACGAACACACATACATCTCAGGCCTCAATACAGCTGTCAGTCACTCCATTCTTCCTGCCACTCCTCCTGTCTGTCACTGGTTGTTGTCGGGTCAACACATCACTGTTGACAAAACAAACCTCTGCAATCTGAAGCTCTCCTTATCAGCTCTGAACCCCCCCACCCACCCACTGTCTAAGAACAGTGCTTCCCAAACAATGGGTTGGGACCCATTTTGGGGGCCACTGACCCAATTGTATGGGTCATGAGTAACGTTAGGTTTCCTTTAATAAAAAAGAAAAATCTTACAGATCTTTTTTTTTTTTTAACAGAAATTAGAAAAACCTGAAATAATCATAAGTATAAATAAAATTTATCTTTTAGATCTTGAGCTGAAAGGTTTGGGAACCCCTGATAGAGAAGAATAGAGCTCTGTGTGAGACGCTGAAAACCCTCTGTTCTAGAGAGTGATAATTACACCATAATAATGATTAGGTTATTCATTGTATTCTAAAGAGGATTTCTATAGTGGAAGATAGTGTGGCAACGAGCAGCCGAACATCAGAATGAAACTACCAAGCTGTTGACTCATGATGTTCTAGTACATATTTTGACTCATGTTCTAGTACATATTTTTAAAAGGAACATTCTAGGCTCCCTCCTTGTTTTCCTCTCTACGCCAACAATAGCCGATCTAGTTGCTCGTAGACCAACTCGTTTTTTCCAAATGTTCACGCCAGAATATGGACGCTCAGAGTTCATTTGGCTAAACCGTTATCTCCTTACGCTGACACTTCACTGATGCTCACTATAGCAGGGGTCTTCAACCTTGTTCAGGCCAAGGACCCCTTAGCTGTGAGAGAGATGAAGCAGGGACCCCCCACGATAGGCTATACTGTTTAAAAGTGTGTTCCAGATTAAACGTTTACATAGACTTCATAGACTTGTTTGACAACACTATCATTGTGTAGTGTTGTGTTGGATTCATGTTAATGTGTATTGAAACAACTTAACTGAAAATAGCCGATCTACAAGCTCACAACGCCTCGCAGCGCGAGGCGTTGTGAGCTTGTAGATCTGCTATTTTCAGCTAATGTTCCCCTCAGAATAGGGATGCTAGGGTTCAAGTGGTTGATGTAAAACAAAGAATCCTATCACACAAGGATTTGGTGGCCCCCCCTGTAGAAACTCTCAGGACCCCCTAGGGGGTCCCGGGCCCCCTGTTGAAGACCCCTGCACTATAGGACAAGAAAGCCTTTATTTCTAACTTAACGCTGTGCTTCAGACGTGTGTCGAGGATAACACAGATAAATATACCTGCCGATGACAAATAAAATACCGTGCCACGAAACCCGTCTGCAAGCAACAGCATGTCTCTTCCCGTCCTCGGACTGAGCCGTTGGCTCCCGATGAGAACAGACACACTGTTGCAAGATTTTGTGAGAGAAATAATAAGTATAGCAGCCAGGTTCTATGAAAACAAGCCCAAAAGAAGCAACTATAGGCTACATGAGCACTTTAAACCTATATACTGTGTACAGTGGCTATTTAAAAATAGCCGATCTACAAGCGCAAGCCCCGAGCTACAAGCCGAGCTACAAGATTGTAGATCTTGCTGTTTTCAAAAAGATCTCAAAAAGAAAAAGTGAAATATTTGGAATATATTTTGAGAAAAAACTATTCAGATTGGGGTCTGCGGAGAAATACATTAATTTGGGCGTCATTGCCATGCAACATGTTTGAGAACTGGTTTAAACAACAATAATAATAAATAATTGGAAGCTAGCCCAAATAACTACTCTTTAAAAACAAGCCCTGAAAAAACGCAACCACCAATATTTACAAGCAACTTTACAGAAAAACAAGCCCAAAGTCGCTTATAATAAGCAGACATACGTGGCAACACCGGAACACGCTCCAGAAGGAGCAGGTGGACCCAGCATGCTGGGTTGGCCCGGGTGTGTCGACCCAGCATGCTGGGTTGGCCCGGCCCGGGTGTGTCAACCTGAGAAGAAGATTGAAGCAGATGATGTTCCAAGAGGCTGCAGGGAGCGATGAGGTCTTTAGGCTCCAACCCAGAGACTCTGCCACAAGTCGCCACAATTAGCTTTCTGGGTCTCACGACCAACGGTGGAAAGTAACTAAATATATCGTCGCTGTCATTGGGCAGAAACCTCTAATGTCCATGTTTAAATGTTTGGTGTTTTTTCGTAAATTAACGCCCTCTACTTGATCATACTACAGCGTCACACAAAAGCATCGAAAGTAGCAGATCTACAAGCTCAAAACGAGTCGCGAAGCGATGCGTTTTGAGCATAGATATATATAAAGGCTAGATGGCTCAAGGGGACGGAGCAAGCGTAGCTCAACCGCGGCCATCTTGAAACAGTCATTCATAACATTATGTCTATGGTGCATATACTTTGAAATAACCATAGCGTGCTCAATTTTCATCCGATTTTCAAACGGTTTGGTGTGTTGTAAACACCAAAGATGTAGTTATGATACTGCATACTTATAATTATAATCATGTTTTTTTATTTTATTTTTTATTTTTTATTTTTTATTTTTTATTTTTTATTTTTTATTTTTTATTTTTTATTTTTTATTTTATAATTTTATAATTTTATTACATCTTTGGTGTTTACAAAACACCAAACTGTTTGAAAATCGGATGAAAATTGAGCACGCTATGGTTATTTTAAAGTATATGCACCATAGACATAATGTTATGAATGACTGTTTCAAGATGGCCGCCATGTGGCAACGTCGTACTCCATTGGCCAGCAGCGCGGGTGAGTCATCTAGCCTTTATATATATCTATGGTTTTGAGTATACATTTAAAGGGATAGTTCACGTCAAAATTGTCATTTTTTCTATTGATATGGAGACTAGAATTAATGCATATTTTTTAGTTTTTGTCGCATTCCTAAGCCAATAATTTGATGCCCAGCAGCGGTTCCGGTAGGAGACACAAAGAGTCTCCTTTGTATCCCCTACCGGAACCGCTGCCAACGGGTCCGCTGGTCATCAAATTATTGGTTTAGGAATGTGACAAAAACAAAGAAATATCCATGAATTCAAGTCTCCATTAGGTGACTAATCAATAGAAAAAAAGCAATTTGTTGGGTGAACTATCCCTTTAAGTCTGATAATGATGTACTGTGCCTGTTCAAATCACGTATACTTTACATTACTTAATTTTGGACAAAATCCCCATGTAAAATTTTACATGGGGGTGCCCACTCTTCTCGTATCCCTGTGCAGTCACACTGAAGGACAGGGAAAGTGATCTATTGGGCCCTGATTACATGACAGGGATGAGTGTGGCTGAGAAGCACTTGGTTTTGCGCTCGCTTGAGACACAAACACACACACAAACGCAGGCAGGCGTGCACGCCACACACACACACACACACACACACACACACACACACACACACACACACACACACACACACACACACACACACACACACACACACACACACACACACACACACACACACACACACACACACACACACACACACACACACACACACACACACACACACAGATTGATGATGGGTTGATTCTGTGTGTGTTATGAAGGAGTTCTTTCATTCTGTTCTGAGGGGGAGAGACTGTGTGACTTATGCACTATGGTGTTCAAGAGCTGCAGTTTTGGCTCAACTCTCCTAAACTCACACGTCTCACTGCTTCTCAAGACTCTAGCCTGGGGGGCTCTGGGGGGCTCCAGTCAGTCCGTCAGTCAGTCAGTCAGTCAGTCCGTCCACAGAGAACTTGCGTTCACTGGCGTTTAAGGCCAACTAGGCCTCAGGCTATCACAACAAGCCCTTTTTTCAGCCCTTATTAAAGGAGACATGCTGAACATTTTCTGTATCATATTTTCCTCCAGGCTAACAGAAAAGGGTATTTATCAATCCCTGATTCCCTGTGTTGATTTCGTCGACTACAAACTATGACGAAAAATGTCAACTACCTTTTTTCACTGACGAAAACTAAATAGAAACTAAGCTATGATGACTAAGACTGAGACTAAATATATTGACAATGTCGTCAACAAATAAAAACTAGACTAAAATGTTAGTGAGGGACTAGTGGAGGAGAAGAGATCCAGTAGAACTAAAAGACAAGTCATTGTATGTTTGTTTGCACTCAGTGTGTTGCACTCTGAAAATAGCAGATCTACAAGCTCACAGCAGCACGTTGTGGGCTTGTAGATAGGCTATTTTCAGCATGCAACCAAGTGTAAAATCAGCCTTTACGACGCCATCAAGGCTCCGCCAAAATATATTTTAGTCGACTAAATCAACTGTAGATTTAGTCGACTATAATCTTATGATATTTAGTCGACTAAAACTAGACAAAAACTAAAACATTCCAGATGACTAAAATATGAATAAAACTAAATGTATATGTGCCTGATTCTAGTCAAGCCTAGCAAAGTATAAATACTCTGGTTTATAACAGAGAATAAATACGCTGAGTTTATAACGGTGAAAAGGAACGGCGGCGAGGGTGAGAACACAATAGAATTCCGCCTCATGATGATGATGACATGTCAGGAGCACTCGAGGCGTTTGACTTCCTTTTGACTTTGATTTCCTCTCTAGCCGGGGCTTCTATCAGCTCCCAAGTGACTCACTTTTGGACTCACTTGGATCTTTTTTTTTTGCATAACTTCTCGCCCCATAAAATGTTCTGTGCTTTTTTTCGGTGGAATGTCCCGGGTTGCATGCGAGGAGTACGTGTGTGAGTGTGGGTTTGTCTGGGTCCACAGGGCGATGACAAGCACAATGTTCTTTTCTTTTCTTTTCTTTTCAGTGTGACTATACTTTGTGATCCAGTAACAGCATGCATAGAAAAGAAGGGGAGAAAAAAAAGAAACATGGCCGACACGGAAGAGAGAGAATCAAACTCATTTTCCTCTCCTTTTTTCTTCGGAACGCCCAACCTATTTCATTCTACCGCCAGCCTTCAAATGAAACGCCTCGAACCCGTTGAGTGAATTATAATGTCGCGCTTGGGTCCAGGAGGAAGGTAGTAGTACATACTGTAGATATACAAACCCATAGTACTTGCAGTATGCCGCCGAGTGAGTGATTGTCAAGGCCGATTTATACTTGGTTGCATGTTTTTTTTAAAAACATTTTTATCCCACGATTTTGTTACCCATTTTTTCACCCAGTGCCAATTGCCTAAGCGTGTAATCATGGGCGCTACTCTCCCTCTGCCAGCCTGGGGAGAGCCCTGAACTGAGCTCATGCTTCCTTCAACATGCTACATTTTAACAACACAAATCTTGTACACATATAGGGCTCGCCCTTGCACAAAATGTTTTCAGACAAATACAACACATTTCGAGATTGTAGATCTGCTATTTTCGCACACAAAACACTTCTAGAAGGGGGATCCTCCTCGGAAAAACAAAGAACATTTAAATTTCCGTTTTGTAGATCTGCTACTTTCGGTGCACGTCGTGGCACGCAAACCTATAGTATAAATACAGGCATTAGAGAGAGAGAGAGAGAGAGAGAGAGTGGTGGGGAGACAGATCTGTGAAGTGAAGTGACAATTCCTTTCATCAGCTGTTCTTTAAGTTCAATACCAGTGTCCCTGCCCCCCTCCTCTCTCTCTCTCTCCCTCCCTCCCTCCACCCCATCCTGCCTTCCTGCCCTGGCAGGGAGGAGGAGGAGACCTTCCTGCCCCCCCTCCCCCCCTTTGAAAGGAAAGGCTGTGAAAACCAGGCTACTGTCCAGAGGAGATGAGCTCCTCCATAAAAACAGCAACACCACCAACACCATCCCTTTGAGGCGGGAGGTTCACTTCACACGGACGTAAACAACACCAACACAGACGCACACAAACAATTCTGAGACTAAATTCTCTCATCCTCTTAATACGTTACACAGCTGAGGACAGGATCTCCTTATTTAGTTTTTTACCACCACGGCATCTCGTAAAAAAAAACCCACAGGGGCGGCAGCGCGTAAAATCTGGACCGAAACTACGCTTAAGCTGTTAGCTCTAATAACGTTGCTGCGGTTTCATCCACAAACTGAACAGCGGACAATGTAATCACTACAGGGCTGTGTGTGTGTGTGTGTGTTGTTTTTATTATATTTTGACACTTGCGTTGGCAATGTAAACGTATGTTTATTCAAGCCAGTAAAAGCTCCTTTGAATTGAATTGAATTGGATTGCGTCTGATCGGGTCTATAAAACGTGTGTGTGTCGTTATCAGGGCAAAAACCTGGACGTCAACATTTTTGTACTGTGTTTTTTTCTCTCTTCTTCTTCTTCCCCCCGTTGAGCAAACGTAGCCGTGAAGCCATCAGGCTTTGTCTGGAAGCATGGGGGGGAGGGAGGGTCTCAAGAACAGGTTGTTAAATGAGGATTGCCCCCCTCTCTAATTCACAGTCATGCATACAAAGCATCCTTTGTTCTTTACAACGCTACCATAAACCTACCTTTCTATTTCTACCCCTCTTCTTTTTTTTATATAACAGAGTCAACATTTGGCCGTGTCTCACCTCCCCACTCAGCCCCGTGTCTCACCTCCTCCACTCAGCCCCGTGTCTCACCTCCTCCACTCAGCCCCGTGTCTCACCTCCTCCACTCAGCCCCGTGTCTCACCTCCCCACTCAGCCCCGTGTCTCACCTCCCCACTCAGCCCCGTGTCTCCTGGGCCGAACGCTGTTAACACCGACCCACTAGACTACCAACATACTCTCTGAAAACCTCTGGGTGTCAATGGAACTCTGTGAGGGTGTAAAGAGAGACAGTGTGGTGGATGGTCGTCATAAAGACATATGATGAGCAGCATCCCCGGCAGAACACAAGATCCTCTATTTAGGGAAAAGTGTTGGTTTCAGAGAGCTCTGTGACAGCTGGCTTCAAGTAGGAAGGTGGATAACAAGATTGTTCAATAGTCCAGTGGTCAAAGAAGTACTTTTACTTAAGTAAAAGTTATCAATACCACAAAGAAGAAATACTTTGTATAAAGTAGTAAGTATAATATACTTAAAGTACCAAAGTAAAAGTAAGTACTCATTAATGTCCCATTTCACAATTTGTTTCAATATTTGTCTAACTGAAGCACAAAACAGGGCTGAAGTGGTTAAACATATGTTTTGTATTAATAACCAAAATCTTCAAAGTAACTGGTAACTAAAGTGGAAAGTGGAGTGGAAAAGTACCAATATTTGCTCCTCAGATTGTGGAGTAGAAGTATAAAAGTATCGAAAAATGAAAATACTCAAGTAATGTCTAAGTACCTCAAAATTACACTTGGGTACCGTACTTGAGTAAATGCACTCAGTTCCTTTCCACCCCCTGGCATCAAGCTGCAGTGTGTAAAGCGAAAACAAGGTTTTCGGAGAGAGCCAGGGTTTAATGTTTGCTGTGACCGCTGGATGGAATAGAAAGTTGGAAGGTAGATAACAAGATTGTACAACATCTGCGGCGACTGCAGGCATTCAATAAATGCAGTCAGTCTCGCAGAAAGGCGCAGGCCGCTTGCTTTGAAGTTATAATGTAACAAATGTGAGTGTGGTTTGTGAGACGGCGCTGAAAACAAGGTTGCTATGACACAACAACAAAGAATAAAAGGCAAGCTGGAACTCGCTGGACAAGACCTTCAAAAGTTGTTGGTTTTAAAGCAATTCCTCACGCTAACAGCCCCCTCATTACCCCGAGCCACGGTGGACGCCATTCCTCAAAGTTTTAGGATGCTGTTGTAATTACTGGGATCGTTGCCTTGT
The DNA here is from genome assembly GCF_963280865.1 of Gymnoscopelus braueri. NCBI lineage: Eukaryota > Metazoa > Chordata > Actinopteri > Myctophiformes > Myctophidae > Gymnoscopelus > Gymnoscopelus braueri. The sequence goes on along the minus strand of NC_137612.1, from coordinate 13,936,773 downwards.
CCCAAATAAACACATTTATAATAGATGTACATACAGGACTTTAACAGATGAGAGACTTATTTACATTCAACTCACACATGCAGCAACTGGCAACTGTTTTACTGGGAGCAAATGCAATGCAATCTGCTAATCAATAAATCAATAATTGCAATCAACTGAGTGGATCAACTAAAGCCGCTCTGTTCTGTTCTGTGTTCTTCGGGATAAAAAAATTAAGACGACCGGTCAGAATGTATGACTTAATGAACTCTATGATGTTATTCAGATCACACATGTTAACCCATTGAAACCTGTATTTATAACCATGTATTTGGCCGTGGACCCCCATCTCAAAATGTTTGGTTCCAGGGACCCCCAGACGCAAAGATTTGAGTTACAAATGTTTGCTTTAAATATATATACATTAAACGATTTGCACAATCCAACAACACACACACACACACACACACAGAGAGAGAGAGAGAGAGAGAGAGCGGGGGGGGCAATGGTGCTTAAAAAATATCAACTAACTGTACTTAGTAACAAATAATAGGCTAATATGAGTTTTCACTAACTCAGATAATTGTATGGAACTGTAGTTTGTCTCCTCGGAAACACTTGCTATGCATCCCATGTCTACGATGCATTATAAACATACTTATAATGCATTATAATCTGCTTATAACACTGTATAATTATAGTTATATAACTCATAGTATAATGCATTTTAACAGTGATTACAATGCATTATAAGGGTGATTATAAAGCATTATAACATGATTATAATGTCTTACAACTATGAGAATTAACATGGGATGCATAGAAAGTGTCATTATAAAATGGTTAATAATGTATTATGATTGCATTATTACAGCTCGGAGGTGTGTTAAGAGACAGTGGGAGACAGATATACAAATATAATATTATTTACAGTGTGTGGACCCTCACCCACTGCAGACAGTATAATATTATTTACAGTGTGTGGACCCTCACCCACTGCAGACAGTATAATATTATTTACAGTGTGTGGACCCTCACCCACTGCAGACAGTATAATATTATTTACAGTGTGTGGACCCTCACCCACTGCAGACAGTATAATATTATTTACAGTGTGTGGACCCTCACCCACTGCAGACAGACAGTGTACAGGAGGAACATTAGTGAATTCCATGATGGGCTTGTGATATTTGTACAGGCACAACCAACCATAGCCTGTCCACTCTGGGCCAGAGCAATGAAACATAGTACAATGCACACATGCTCTGGAGCCCATTTACTCTCTGTCTGTCTGTCTGTCTGTCTGTCTGTCTGTCTGTCTGTCTGTCTGTCTGTCTGTCTGTCTGTCTGTCTGTCTGTCTGTCTCTCTGTCTGTCTCTCTCTCTGTACAACAGTGGTTCTCAACCTGATGATTATTTTGGGGGGGTCCCCAGTTCAAATATGATTATTTTGGGGGGCCCCCAGTTCAAATATGATTATTTTGGGGGGTCCCCAGTTCAAATATGATTATTTTGGGGGGTAGCGGCCTGAAAAAGGTTGAGAACCACTGCTGTACTAGCCTGGCATTGGCCATAACGTGGATTTACTCTCACATAGCTACTATCATCAACTACTTCCCCATCAACTACCATGCATTTCACACAAGGGATCATTTATGCTTCATAACACCACTGTTATTCGCTTGACGAAAAAAGCTGATTTATCAACTGTGTCGTGTGACAGGGGGGAGTATGAAGAAAGTATATATTAGGACTTACGGCCTGTTGAAATCTGCAAAGCCTTATTATAGCTCTATTAATGTAATGTAACTTTAAGTGAGCTCCCAGAGCTTCATAATTAGCTGAGTAAACACAGGAAAGTGGTTCTTCTCTCTGCCGATGGGGAGGAGGTGATGTTCTGTGTGAATGTCGTTAAGCTAAATACCTTTGAAGCGGACATTTAAAGAAGAGAAAGGGGATTATCACCTGAATAAAGAAGAGATCAGCTGCCATGAAGGGACACACCCCAGGTAGAGAGAGAGACAGGGGGCTAATCCTGCATCAAACCCCCCCCCCCCCCCCCCCCCGGCTTGTCTTTCATTCTCTCCTCTCCTTCTCCCCCCCCCCCCCCCCCGACCCCAAACAAGCAGCCTAATCTCTTAACTGAGCTCTCTGACATTGTAATTGCATAATTCAGAGCCTTTTGTTTACAGAATGCAAATAATGTAAAATGAGCCTACATGAATAAGGGATTAATCCCCAGACTACTAAATGATATAGTATATAGTGTAGATAGATAGATAGATAGATAGATAGATAGATAGATAGATAGATAGATAGATAGATAGATAGATAGATAGATAGATAGATAGATAGATTGATAGATAGATCTACAAGCTCGACACGTGCGCGATGATGCTTGTGTGTGAGGCTGTAGCATGATCAAGTAGGGCGTTAATTTACGGGGTAAAAAAACACAAGAAGTTAGAATATGGAAATAAGAGGTTTCTGCCCGACAGCAACAATATATGGTAACAACAACTAAAATGACACAGATGATGCATTCCCGGATTTAAAGGTATGGCTTTCCAGGTCTAAATGGGTTGAATAAGACAGACTGTGACTTCAGGCTGTCTTCTTGACATTGGAACAAAGGAAGCTCTCACTGAACGGCCTCACATAAAAACACAGGAAAAGATGACCCCCCCCCCCCCCCGCATGCGCGCGCACGCGCGCACACACACACACACACACACACACACACACACACACACACACACACACACACACACACACACACACACACACACACACACACACACACACACACACACACACACACACACACACACACACACACACACACACACACACACACACACACACACACACAAATGCACGCACAAGAGTTTGCTTGGACCAAATGTTTGCATGCATGAATGTTTTAGGTATGTTTCACGTTCTGTGTTACAATGATATTGACAGATGAACTAATCCCAGTCTTATGAAGGAGGGAAGGTGAACTTGTAATTGCATTGCAGTGTGATGAACTTGGCCTCGCAATGTGACGATGAGATGACAAAAAGAATGTTTAAAATCCAGTCAGGTTTACAATAAATGTGTCATGTGATGTGACAATGAAATTTAATCGGAATTGTGCCATGCGCACACCAGACCACAGTTATCACTGTCGATGCGTCCACGATCACTGTGTTGTTGTTTTTTGTGCCAGTCACTGAGAATTATATTTTGATGCATAATGCACCGCAATTAGCAGCACACAATGTGAACTGTGTGAACAATTACAACGTAAACCACATTAACCATGGTGCCCCTATTCTTGTCAATATGTGTTGTTTGAATCTACAAGGCTATTTTTGAGGAGCTAAAATGTAAAAATAGGGCTTAAGAGTGGTTGATTCACCTGGTTCACATGGTTGCAACTAGAACTCCATGCCAGCAGTATAACCTACTACTACAACTTGGCCTTGATCGTGTCTCCAGGCATGTCTTAATCACCTTTAGTTACTCCTCTGAGGCTTTAGTTCACCTTTAGTTCCTCCTTTGAGGCTCTAAATTAACAACGGCCATAATCTGTTATTTGCAATTAACTAAGAAAATGAAAAAGGTCTTAATTGGTGCAGCTTGTGTGAAAGTCACGCGCTTTGCATGGATTTGAATAATGATCCCCCCTGGCCATCAGCCATGAACCCCGCTGGCCTCATGTTTCTGAAAGATTGGCCCAGTCTAATGCACTCCTCATACGTTTGAAAGAGGGACAATGGCTAAGCAAAGTGGTGTGAATGGCCAGGCTGAATAACACCTCTTTGCATGTCATTGTCCATCTAATGTTAGCAGGTTATTCACTTCACAACAGAAAGGCTCTGAAACGGGACACCAGCGGAGCGGGGCTCTTCTAGACTGTCGCAGTGGCTCCTTAGGAAGCCCGACCACCGAAACCCCTTCTGGGCATTAAAAGAGAGAGAAAACATCTCTGCTGTTTCTCTGCTTCTCCTGGAGGACATTTATGTCTGTGAGACATTTTTGTGAGGGACAATTTGTGATAAGAAAAAAGAAAAAAATATATTATAGATCATAGACACTAGACTTTTATACAGTGGTGGAAAAAGTACTCAAATGTTTTACTTAAGTAAAAGTATCAATACTTTAATGTAAGTAAGTAAGTAAAAGTCCCGAATTAAAAATGTACTTGGGTAAAAGTACAAAAGTAATGGTATCAAAATGTACTTAAAGTACAAAAGTAAAAGTACTCATGTCCCATTTCACAAGTTTTCAAATGTATAAATTGTATAAAAATCCTTTGAAAATGGCAGATCTACAAGCTCACAATGTGTTGCATGGCGACGGCGACGCATTGTGAGCTTGTAGATCGGCTATTTTCAAATGGCCGAAATGTATATAGGGCTGAAGTGGTGTACCTGTGATGTTGTTTTGTAATAATAATCTAAATCAATCATCATAATTATGCTGGCTGCTACAGACTCAGTAAAGGAGTACAATTACATAAAAATTAGGGATTATATCAGTGGTTCTCAAAGTGGGGTCCTTGGACCCTCTGTGTTCCAAATGGACCCTTATACTGGTCTACAAATCACAGGTCCATTTGGTTCCATTTGTACACTCTCAAATTCATGGGAGTCCTTCATATTAGAAGGAGTTTGAGTCTCACTGGTTTAAATGATATTATGTGCTAATGAACATGTAGCAACAGGCCATGTGATGCCTGGTGATATTCTCACCTCCACCGGCTCTCCTTCATCACTAAAGCGTGAACGGCTGACGCCAAATCATGGTGACTAAATGATTACAGGGATAGTTCTAGTTTAGACTTGATCAATTATGCTTAAAAAAGGTGTTGTCAAACCATCAAACGCATGCTTCTGAATAGACAGATATGATGTATTATCGTGTGTCCCTGCTTACTGTAAATCACTCTGGATTAAGAGCGTCTGCTAATGCCTAAACTGTGAACTGTAAACAGACAGACAGACAGGAACAACAAATGGTCAGACAGACAGACAGACAGACATGGATGGACAGACAGACAGACAGACATGGATGGACAGACAGACAGACATGGATGGACAGACAGACAAACAGACAGGCAGGAACAACAAATGGACAGACAGACAGACAGACAGGTGGGTAAATAGCAGTAACAGTGTCAGTACACTACAAAATCTTGAGTGTAATTGGGTTGAATCTTGAGTGTACAAATGGAACCAAATGGGCCTGTAAGATTTTTTTTTTTACAGTGTAGGTATACTGACTCCAAGATAGTTTTCTCTGTCATTCACCTGTGATTGTGTATTGGAGTGTGTGCGTGTGCAAACATAACGTGTCTGTCAACTAAGATCTCCACGTGTATCACGGTGCTGCGGCTACACAACACAGATCAATCTGTGTCTTATCTGCTCCAGTCTGTTAGGGAGCTGTTGTCAGAAGAAGAAGAATGCGGCCCACCTCGCCTGCCCTGTCTCCACATTAATCACAAAGTTATTGGCTGCTCAGACCGGCTCACATGACAGGGGACTCTTCTTCCCTACAATGAGCTTTATCTCCACAAGTAAAAACTCCCTGTAATGTAATAATACCTGATTGATTGAAAAACAAATAACAAACTCTATCAAACAGTAAGAGGGCTCATTGGAGTTAGTTGGCAAAGTAAAGCCAGTGTGTGCAAGGTGCAGACTGATACAGATCACATGTAGAACATGTGTTTGTCCATTTACATCTATAACTTCTTGCTTTACATCCTTTTGAAACTTGTGTTGAAAACGTTATCACAGCCGACTACTCAACCTTATACCAACTACATGATCTACAAGCTCACAACACATCACGATCGTGCCTGTAGATCTGCTATTTTCCGAAATGTTTAGGTTTTAAATCCATCAACACCATTTTTCAACACTTTTTTTGTTTGTTGCAGTAAAGGAAGGGGGTCAGGGCCAGGGGTATTGTTTGAGAGAGACCTGCCATTCACATGTCATTCACGAGTTATTCATACAGAAAACAAACAGTGTGCGATGAATAAATCCACACTCTGGCATTACACACAACTCACTAAGCACATAAACAAACACACTGGAGGGTGAGAATGGCCACAACCAATCCAATGGAATCTGGCCCTTCCTGTGGAGAGAGCTCTGTGATAACAACACCACCAGCACTCTGATAAGGACACGCACACACACACACACACACACACACACACACACACACACACACACACACACACACACACACACACTCACACGGGCACGCACACACACACTTTTCCAGTCTGTCGAATAATAGAATCGGGGGAAAGGCATTCAAAAAGCACTGAGAAAGCTGAGAAACTTCTACTTACACTGAATGCTGGCTGTGCCGGCCCAGGCGAAGGGGTCCAGGCCGGAGAAGTAAGGGGTGGTCTTGCCTCCTAGCATGCAGGAGCCTTGGTGGCTGGAGACATCAAAGAGGGGCCGAGGGGCCACCAGCCCCAGAGCCTCCATGCAGTCAAACATGCTCCTCTCAAAGAGAGCCAGAGCTGAGCTTTAGATAAAACACAACAACAACCAGAGAGTCCTCTTCTCTTCTCTTCTGTTCTGTCTGTTGTTTACCACTGAGCTATGAGCTCTGAACGGTGACGAGTTACTGGAGCTCAGCCAGCCAGTGGAACAAAAAAACACACACACACACACACACACACACACTCACTACTGTATCCCTGATCAGCAGGCTCTCATCCCAGGTGTAGTGGGTCTGTGTGTGACCCTCTGCTCTGTGTTGTTCCTCTGTGTGTGAGACTCTACTCTCTACAATCCTTGAGAGCTGGAGAGATTTCCTTCCTCTGTCTGTCTGTCTGTCTGTCTGTCTGTCTGTCTGTCTGTCTGTCTGTCCTCTTGTCCTATATGATCCAGGCAGACCCTCCCCTCCTTTCTCCGTCTCTCTCCCCCAGATCACTGACGTTGCCTCCTGCCCTGAGCTTCTCTCTCTCACCCTCAAACTGCTGTAACTGATCTCAACTCCTCTCTCTCTCTCTCTCTCTCTGCTCAGCTCTCTGGGTCTCTCTCTCTCTCTCTCTCTCTCCCTCACTCACACACTCAGTCAACTGCATGTTCAGACTGAGGAGGAGGAGGGGGAGGGGGAGGGGGGAGGGGAGGGGTCACAGAAGCAAGGGGGCGGGGCCCCCGTATTTGATTGGCCGCATAACAAACGTTCTCTTCCTCCCTCTGAAAGCCCTGAGCCTGCCAGCTATCCTCTTCATATTTCATATTGTGCAAATGAAAACAAATACTGACCCTCTACCCTTTCCTTCGCTCTTTTTTTTTTTCTCCCTCTCCATTATTTTCTTTTTCCTCTTTCCTCGTCAGAAAATAATGTTGCTCTCAGCCCCTCTCTCTCTCTCTCTCTCTCTCTCTTTCTCGCTCTAGAACACACACACACACACACACACACACACACACACACACACACACACACACACACACACACACACACACACACACACACACACACACACACACACACACACACACACACACACACACACACACAGTGTGCCTTAGAGGTAAGATAAAGCCAAAAAGGTTAAATCTGTAATCCGGTGAACTTATTTTAATGAATTAAACTTGATTTGAACCATTCCGCATGGTAGAGTATGTTAATACACTATAAATAGTGCCTGTCTCTAATCTCATGTACATACCTGCTGCTATGTGGACCTAACCAAGTGTTACCACATTTACGTTCGAACCCAATGCACCCTCATACTGTAGCTGCTGGTTTAGGCTATGTGTATGTAGTAGATATCTTAGATCAGGGGTCTTCAACACGGGGTCCGGGGACCCCTAGGGGGTCCTCAGAGTTACTACAGGGGGACCACCAAATCTTTTGTGTGATAGGATATTCTTTTTTACATTAACCACTTGAACCCGGGAGTTTTTCGTTGCCACTGTCGCAAAATTGTTTGCTCAGGGTCTCTGCTCTACATGTAAAGTGTCTTGAGACAACTTGTTGTGATTTGACACTTTAATAAAATTGAATTGAATTGAACCCTCGCATCCCTATTTTGAACATTAGCCAAAAATAGTAGTTCTACAAGCTCTCAACCCCTCTGCGTTGAGAGCTCAAACTTGTTCGAGCTCTCAACAAACAAAAAGATAATAATCGTACAAGCCATCTCCGCTGGTGGCGCAGGTAGCCTGGATGTACCAGTTGCGCTGGCGGAGGGCGTGCAGGCCCAGCTTGTCTGTGATCTCTGCGGCATTCATAGCGCATGGGCAGGTCCTGTTTGTTTACAAGCTCATAGTGCGGCACCATGAGCTTGTATATCTGCTATTTTTTAACAGCCCAAAGTATAAAATAATGGTCATAGATAAAATCTAAAATGACACAGATGCGTTTCCGGATTGAATGGGTTAAAGCATGATCTCAGGGGTAATTGGTCAAATGAAAAATGTCAAGAAAAAGAAGGCCTTCAGTGATGGTCACTTTGTTAGGAAAACAATGCAATGAAACACGCACACGCACACACACACACACACACACACACACACACACACACACACACACACACACAATTTCGATGAATTGAGTACAAAGGACCCCAATGGAAACAAGCCATAGACTTTCTTGGGTTTGAACTGTAATTGAACCGTACTTTCCTGTTCTTTTTCTTTGCAAACTGATAATAAAGTATTCAATCAATCAATCGAACCTAGGATGATGCCACTATGCGGTCGACACACTCTCTGGTCAGCTAAGTAACGGTGTGCCTCATATATTCTAATTCAGGGGTCTTCAACGTTTTCAGGCCAAGGACCCCCTAGCTGAGAGAGAGATGAAGCAGGGACCCCCCCTCTATATTGTATAAAATTGTGTTTCAGATTCAACTTTTTTTGTTTACTTGGTCGGCTCATGTTTCCCTCTACACCAAACACCTCTTTGCCAAAAAAATAGCAGATCTACAAGCTCACAACGCCTCGCAGCGCGAGGCGTTGTGAGCTTGTAGATCTGTGAGCTTGTAGATCTGTGAGCTTGTAGATCTGCTATTTTTTGGCTAAAGTTTTCTTCAGAAAAGGGATGCTAGGGTTCAAGTGTATAAGGTCAAAAAAAAATCCTATCACACAAAGATTTGGCGGACCCCCTGTAGTAACTCTGAGGACCCACTAGGGGTCCTGGACCCCCTGTTGAAGACCCCCTGTTCTAATTAAAGGGTGATCTGATGTGATAAGAACTGTATGAAATCAATTAAAAAAATGTATAAGAAATAAGTCCCTTTCCCTTAATTTCTCTCAATCAATCGCAATTTTGCCAGGGGGGTCCCTAGCAAAAGTTGTTGACACAGCATCACAGTCATTTTAACCACTTTATCCATTTATACGTTGGCTATTCAAAAATAGAAGATGATCTACAAGCTCACAGCATGTCACTTTTGAACATTTTGTTTTTTAAAATCTTGAAAGAATTACGACTTCTCTTTTACACACATTTTCCTCTCTGGGGGTCCCTCCCTGGCACAACATCTTTTCAGATGGGGGTCCGCAGCCAATACATATTATGATGATGCCTGTTGGTGCCTGTCTCCGTCAGTTTGTTGTCTCTCTCCCTCACATGTAGTTTGATTTGTCTCCTCTCTCTCCCTCTCTCTCTCACTTTATGTGGGTCTATCTCTCTCTCCCTCTCATATAGTAGTTTGATTTGTCTCCCTCTCTCTCTTCTTTATGTGGGTCTATCTAACTCTCCCCCTCTCTCTCTACGTTATGTGTGGGTCTATGTCTCTCTCCCTCTCTCTCTCTACGTTATGTGTGGGTCTATGTCTCTCTCCCTCTCTCTCTCTACGTATGTGTGGGTCCTATGTCTCTCTCCCTCTCTCTCTACGTTATGTGTGGGTCTATCTCTCTCTCTCTCTATCTACGTATGTGTGGGTCTATGTCTCTCTCCCTCTCTCTCTATGTTATGTGTGGGGTCTATGTCTCTCTCCCCTCTCTCTCTATGTTATGTGTGGGTCTATGTCTCTCTCCCTCTCTCTCTACTTTATGTGTGGGTCTATCTCTCTCCCTCTCTCTCTACGTTTTTTGTGTATTCATAGATTTCATAGACCAACACCAAACCTCTTTGCCGATAATAGCAGATCTACAAGCTCTAACACCTCGCTCGAGGCGTTATGAGCTTGTAGATCTGCTGTTTTCGGCTGATGTTCCCCTCAGAATAGGGATTCTAGGGTTCAAGTGTTAATGTAAAAAAAAAAATCCTTTCACAAAAAGATTTGGCGGACCCCCTACAGTAGCTTTGAGGACCCCTGTAGTAGTCAACAGTGGGTCCCGGACCCCCTGTTGAAGACCCCTGATATAACTCAATTCATTCCATACTTCTTAATGGATTCAAGCGTTGACGTTACTGGATAGGTAAAAAAAAAAAAACACGATTTCCCTGCAAGCCAACATCTCTGCCCCGGAGTTTGAATAGTTTGTGCGCTGCGTACGAGTCAACCTTCACCACCACCACCCCCCCACCCCCCCTCACCCCCTCACCCCCTCCTCCTCCTCCTCCCTTTTCCTTCCCTCGTTCAAGTGGGATGAACTCTGGAAGCAACCCCCACTGGGGCTCTAACCCCCACTGCGCACACACACGCGCGCACACACACACACCACACACACACACACACACACACACACACACACACAACACACACACACACACACACACACACACACACACACACACACACACACATACACACGTTAAACTTTCCAACTCCTCCTGCCCTCTGCGTCCTCTCCTTCGCCTTTTTTCATAGTTTTCCCTCATCTTTACTTTTCTCCAGTTCTTTTTTCCCTCCATTATGTTTTCCATTATTCACTCTCATGTCCCCATGATGATAGTCTCACATCTATTGTTGTCAGTTACAGTTCCCTGGACGTGTGTGGTGTGTTGTGTTGCTGCGTCATTGATACCACCCCCCAAACCCCCCCCCCCTCTCCTTCCCCTTTAATCCAGCTTAATCCATTAAGACCAGGAACGCATATATGTCATTTTAAGATATGAGCTTGTAGATCTGCTATTTGTTTTTAAATCGTGGAAGATTTGTGCAAATCTTTGAATATATATATATATGTTTTAAAGCGTTTTTAACATTTTGAACTCGGATCCCTGGAACAACATATTTTGAGATGGGGTCCGCGGCAATAATACATATCATTTTGGGGTCCTTGACATGGAAAAGTTGCATGAGCACCAATGATATAGCAACATAATGTTAGGATTTAGAAAACATTTTTAGATATGTTTTTGGCGCACGAACCCCCATCTCTAAATGTTTTGTTCCAGGGACCCCCTAGAAGCAAAGATTTTGAGTTACAAATGTTCGCTTTAAAAAAATATATATATTCAAAGATATGCAAACATTTTCGAGATTTTTCAAAAGATAGCAGATCTACAAGCTCATTGCGTGGGACTCGGTGCCGCGCTATGAACTTGTAGATCTGCTATTTTTTAATAGCCCTGAATAAATCTAAAACGACACAGATGCTGACCGGGTCTGAACGGGTTAATTAGTCATTAGAGGGCAGAGCAGAACAATGGAGAACCAAATTGCATGCTGGGAACAATGGAGAAAGTACAGTAGCTCCTCGTTTCCACTGAGTTGAAGCTGCTTCATGTTTCCTCCATTCAAACCAGCGGTCCAACAACAAGAAACCTCTTATCTCCATATTTTTTACTTTTTGAGTCTTTTCGTAAATTAACGGCCCTACTTGATCATACTACAGCGCAGTGGTGGAAAAAGTACTCAAATGTTTTACTTAAGTAAAGTATCAATATGTAGAATTAGTTGGTTACAAGTACATTTCCAGAATTCAAATTTTACTTGGGTAAAGTACAAAAGTATTGGTATCAAAATGACTTAAAGTACCAAAAGTAAAAGTACTCGTTATGCAGAATGTCCCATTTCACAAGTTCAAATCTTTTGAAAATAAGCCGATCTACAAGCTCACAATGCGTCGCAAGCGACGCATTGTGAGCTTGTAGATCGGCTATTTTCAGATGGCGAAATGAATATAGGGCTGAAGTGGGTACTGTAGGTTTTGTGATAATAATCAAAATCTGCAAAGTAACTAGTAACTAAAGTTTTCAAATAAATGTAGTGGGGTAAAAGTACAATATTTGCCTCTGAGATGTAGTGGAGTACAAGTAAAAGTACTGAAAATTGGAAACACTCCAGTAAAGTAAAAATACCTCAAAATTGTACTTAAGTACAGTACTTGAGAAATGAACTTAGTTGCTTTACACCACTGCACAAAAGCATCAAAAGTAGCAGATCCACAAGATCCGCTACTTTTGCTATACTTTTAAATTTGAATTCTGAAAAGTAACAGTTTTGTTCATATGAGGTTTCCGCGGGACAGAGACAATACTGTAGAGATGAACAGCAGGGTAAACACAGGTGTTAATGATGCTAATTAAGGCTGCGTTCCGTTTAGCTCGCCTGGTTCCAGAGAACCAAACATGCACAAAAAGCAATGAATGCACCCTTATGACTCTGTTAGACCGGAATGGAACACACAACCTTAATTAGTAGCATCGTTAACACCCTGTGTGTGTTTATACCCTGCTATTACATGTCTAAATGGCGGCGTGAGAACAAATACACACAGAGCAACTACCTACTTTCAAAATACTGTTTGAAAAACTGAAAAATAACTTGAAAAACTGCTGCTATTTGTGTACTATTTAAAATTCACTTGAAAAACTGCTGCTATTTGTCTCAAAGGTTGTTTTCATACAAGTGACTGCAAATTCTTGAAAATAAGGGCTTGGTCACGTGTTTTCTTTTTCTTTCTTAGAGTTCTTAGAGTATAAATTAACTATTTCTAACAGCAAATGCACAATTGTTGTGGGTTTGGAAGATAGTTTTTGTAAGATGCTAATGATACAGCTCTGTTTGCACATTTATTTATTCTCTTTTAATTGTACACACATTTCTTTGTTTGATAGTTTCGTTTTTTTCACGTGTTTCACATAGGCCTAAGTATGTATGTGAAACATACGTTAAGTCCCTTTAACAATAAAGTCCCTTTAAAATTGAATGTAATTGTCTGAATTTTATTTTGCAGTGGTTTCCAACCACTGGGTCAAGACCCATTTGTGGTCGTAGACACATTTTTATGGGTCGCAAGTAAATACCCCTTTTTTTCTTCTTAGTTTTCCACCAATTTTTTGAAAAATATTTCAAAAGATTTAAAACAAAAGAAAAACGAATTCAAACATTTTTCAAAGTAACTACTATTAAATAGCCTACTAAATAATCAAAGGAATCCCATAAAAAAAGAAGTAGTGAAAATAGTAGATCTACAAGCTCACAACAAGTTGCGATGTGACGTGTTGTGAGCTTGCCTTGTAGATCTACTATTTTCACTAGTTTCTATAATAATCACTCGTTTTGGGAACCACTAGTGTAGCGTTTCTCCGACCCGTTCCTTCTCAGTCGCCACATTTTTACCTGACACGCACGCACGCACACGCACGCACGCACGCACGCACGCACGCACGCACGCACGCACGCACGCACGCACGCACGCACGCACGCACGCACGCACGCGCACGCGCACACACACACACACACACACACACACACACACACAACAGTGACACACTGCAGGGAACATAGCTGCACAATCTCATTCTGCTGAGCTCTATCCACACCTTGAGACAATTACACCCCCCCAACCCCCCCTCCCCCCACCGCAGACCCCTGCCTTGCAGTGCCCCCCCCCCACTCCATGTGTCACCACCACCCCCCCCCCTCTCCCCCCCCCCCCTCACACAGTAAAGCCCCACAGACACCACAATGTGGACAGGCAGACAGACGCTGCTGTCCCAGTCTACCTCTGTGTCTGCAGAGTGTGATAAATGTAACCAAATGTTACAAATAAGGGTCCATTTGGTTACATTTGTCACACTCCTCTCTGAGTTGAAAAAAAGTGGACAAATGAACACTGAGAATGTGACGGTGTTTGCTCCTGCTTTTACAGTCGTTTAAAGAGCCTAGCTGTCTCTTCCTGGCGTTCTGTTGGTCATCAAACTCCATCTCTCTCTCTTTCTCTCTCTTCCCCCTCTCCCCCTCTCCCTCTCTCTCTCTTGGCATGAGAAAACATATGTTAAATTGCCAAAGCAAAAAGTGGAACAAAACAATCAAAACAAAACAATGTATGTACAATTAAATATTGTAATAAATAAAAGTGTAGACAGAGCTGTGTTACATTGCAACTTAGAGACAAGACTATATTATAAAACTATTAATTATTAATGATTCTGTCAGAAGTAGTTCTACATCCATATAGGAGAGGTTAGGCTTGGTATAAACCTTTGAAACAGTTGACAGCAGTATTTCAATGTTTTGCATTCTCTTGGTATAAAACCTTCGCCACAAATAGCAGCAATTTGTTCAAATGTAATTAAAGGTAGTGCTCTGTTCATATGTATGATTTCTCCCTCTCTCACATTCTCTCTCTCTCTCTCTCTCTCTCTCTCTCTCTCTCTCTCTCTCTCTCTCTCTCTCTCTCTCTCTCTCTCTCTCTCTCTCTCTCTCTCTCTCTCTCTCTCTCTCTCTCTCTCTCTCTCTCTCTCTCTCTCTCTCTCTCTCTCTCTCGTAAAAGGAGCGAGTCACATTACCGAGCCATTCACGAGGACATTTCAGAATCAGGTTCTCCAACTCTTCACAGTGTCGTCATGTCTTTTAGTTCAGAGACACAAACAAACAAACGCACACAGAGCGGAACAATGGCATCTGGCTCTTTTGTCTGTGTATGACAACACACCTTTCTGCCATACTGTACATCCTCAATGTTTGTGTGTGTGTGTGTGTGTGTGTGTGTGTGTGGTGTGTGTGTGTGTGTGTGTGTGTGTGTGTGTGTGTGTGTGTGTGCGTGTGCGTGTGTGTATATTACTATACTTGTGAGAACCAAATGTCCCAAAAGTATAGTAGAATTTGAGAAATGGACATTGTGACGACCATTTATTAGCTTCAGGTTGGGGTTATACTGTAGGTTTAGTTCATTTAGAATACAAATTTAGGGGTTTGGTTTTGAGTTATGGACGATTTATTATGTGTTTCGCCATGTGCCGAAAAATAGCTGATCTACAAGCTCACAACGCGCTGCAACGCGTTGTGAGCTTGTAGATCGATTGGTTAGAATAACTATTTTATTCATTCAATTAAGCTGTTTCTAACACTCAGGACTCTACAGTGCGGTTGGAATGCACAACCTTGGGGAGTCAATCTAATACTAGTAGTGTGTGTGTGTGTGTGTGTGTGTGTGTGTGTGTGTGTGTGTGTGTGTGTGTGTGTGTGTGTGTGTGTGT